>NW_027555625.1:394709855-395077355 GCF_003287225.1 Phascolarctos cinereus | reverse complement strand
CAAATTGAGATCATTTAACCCCTTCTTTTGACTCAACCTTTTCCTCAAACTACCACCGTATATGTCTAGCTTTTCATAACCAAGTTTCTAGGGAAGGAAAAAAAAGTTTTTTATAATTGTTTCTGTGCGTTATTTCACTGTCCATTCATTTTTCAGTTCCTTGCACTCTGGTTTCTAACCTCATTATTCAATTGAAACGGTTATCTCTGAAGTAACCTGTGATCTATTAATTGCTAATCTGATGACCTTTCCTTAGTACTAAATCTTCTTGACTTTTGGTAGTATTTGACCCTTTTACCCATCCCCTCCTATACATACACTCTTTTTTGGATTTCTGATTTTTTTTCCCTCCTGGTTCTTCTTCTACTTGTCCACTCAATGCTGCTCTATCTCAGTCATATTTGTTTGATTATTATCCTTGTCCCATTATGTCTGTGTTGCTAGACCTCAAGGCTCTTGCATAGGTCCTTTATGTTCTCTCTATATATTCTCAATGATCTTATCATCTCCCACAGATTCAACTAACATCTCTGGGATGACTCCCAGATTGAACTGTTCGGCCCCAATATCTCTCCTGAGCTCCACTCCTGCATTACTCCCTACTGAGCATGTCCAATTGTGTGTTCACTATACATCTCAAATCCAGTATGTATAAGGCAGAACTCCTGGACTTTCCATTCCTCTTTCTAACTTCCCTTCTGTTATTAAGGGCATGACTGTCTTTCCAGGCACTCAAGTTTATGACCTTGGTAACATCCCTGACTCCTTACTCCCTCACACTCCATATATCAATGATTTCTTGCTAATTCTTGCCATCTATATTTCCACAGTAATTCTCCACCACACACATGCACTTCTTCTTTCTTCTTCTTCTTCTTCTTCTTCTTCTTCTTCTTCTTCTTCTTCTTCTTCTTCTTCTTCTTCTTCTTCTTCTTCTTTCTCCTCCTCCTCCTCTTCTTTTTTCTTCTTCATTTCTTCTTCCTCCTCTTTTTCCTATTCCTCCTCCTCCTTTCTATTTACATAGCAACTATCTCCTCTGACATAACTATTATAATCACCTCCAAATTTATCTTTTTGCCTTAAGTCTTTCATCTCTCCAATCCATCCCCCCCCCCATTACCGCTAAAATCATTTCCCCAAGGTATAAGCTTGACCATGTCATTCTTCTGCGCTAGAAACTCCAGGGGGTATCTTTTGCCTCTGGGATAAAATACAAATATCTTTGTTTGGCATTTAAATATTGTCACGATCTGGTTCTATTCTGCCTTTCAAATGGGGGTGGGGTGGGGAAGGCTTCAGTCAACATGTGCAGTAAAACTGGACCTAATCACAGTGATAGATTATATTTGGATAGCAGTGACTTTCTGGAAAGCACACCAGCTGTTCTTTTCATTGCTCAGCAAGCACTGCATTAATGTACAACCTCCCAAGGGAGCAGTCAGGTGGTGGACTGGAAGATTTAGTAATATGATAAAAGCGACTTTTATTTATAAAATGCCACTGGTTAAGCAGGACATTTGACAACCTCTTTGTGATTCAGTTTGCCCAGCTCTGAAAGAGTATTTGGAGTAGGAATTGTAGAGGTTCATTTCCATGCCCACTTTTTCCATCATATTTCAGGATGAAAGCAATTTTGTCATAGCAAAGACAACACTGTGCTATTGATATACTAGTATTTAAAAAGCTGAAATTGGAGAATTTGTGAAGATTGTCAGTCAGCCCTAGAGGAAACATGGATTCATATTTCAGAAGACATGGGTTCTGTTCCTATCTCTGCCACTAACTAGCCATGTGATAATGAATAACTCAGTCTCTATGGGCTTCATTTTCTTTGTGGACAAGATGATATCTAGGGTTCCTTCCAATTTTGAGATTCTTTAGTTAATGTGATCTATTAAATTATTCACACGAACTTTGCTAGCTGTGTGACACAAGACAAGCCACTAATCCCCAGTTATGCCCCAGAACCACATCAAATTCATATTCTATGAATACATTTGTTTTTTCCTATTTACTTCTGGCTTAGAAAAATGCCTTTGTTTTCAGCTTTCCCATACATAACTGCCTTCTCTGAACTTGAAAAAAAAATCACCTGTCCTTTCAGGTAGTGGTCAGGTGTTCGGCCAACACCCCTCTCAGGGAATCTTGAACCAATGATGCCTTCAACATTACAAGTACTGATAAAATGTCTTTCAGATAACTTGGTAATATCCTTCCTGTAAAAGTAATTTCAAAAGTAACTCTAATCAATCTTATCAAGTATAAGTTTTCAAATTATTTTCAATCTCTATTTTAATTCAATAGTTTCAACCTCTATTTTAATTGCCTGTCTTCACTAAATCAAGTTATTTTCAAAACACTCTTAAGTAATTGTCGTTATAGAAAATATGTTAGTGATAGCAATCCCAGCCAAAGGATGCCCAGTTGTAAATCAAGGCCATTCTGGAGACGACATAGACACATGGTACTGACACAGATTTAGAATTTAGAATGATCCTTTTCACGTCTGAATCATCAAGATAAAAGCAGTTTTTTTTTTAATTTCTAAAAGATAATAAATAAGAACATGATTTAGATCAGGAGATCAGGATATAACATTTGGTCCCAGCTTTGCCACAGCCACCTGGGTGAACACTTCTCTTTGGATCTCAGTTTCTTCACCTATAAAAGGAGGGAATTAGACTAAATGACATTGAAATTTCCCTTCCAGCTCTAAAATTCTGTGATTTTAGTAATTTAAGGTATGATATCATTTAGGACTTAGGCTCTGGCTCATGTATTTTGGGCAATATTTCACCCAATGTTTGTATATCATGGTGCTTTAGAAAAATGAAACTTGTTTCCTTACAACCTTCTAATTTAACAAGAAAATAAATAGAAATTCTTGTAACTCAAGTTTGTCAAAATAGCAGCTGTCTTGAAACATATATTCATAGTATTTTATGGACAATGGAGATGTGGTTATTTACTGTCATCAGAAGCTCAGTCAAAATTGGGCATGGGCATTATTTATATCATGGCAGTTTATAGAAAGAAGCTTTAAGACCATAAGAAGAAAATAACTATGAATTAATTAGCTTATTTAAATACACATTCAGTGCTTACTATATGACAAGCATTTAATAAGTGTTGGAAGTATAGTTACAAAAGCAAAGACAGTCCCTGCCCTCCAGAAGTTTGCATTCTAATGGAAGAGATGATTCTTCTTGTGTTTGTCCTTCATTCTCAAAGAGGACCCTGACATCAGAAAGGTGATGCCATGACTTGCAAGTGAATTGGATTTAAATGAGTGAGGCCTGTGCAAAGTCACCATCCTCACTATCTCCTCCTGAGCCATGTTGGCCCAGTGGCAAGATATAGATCAGCACAACTGGAGATGGCCCCCAGTACAGTGGGAGACCTTGACTGTTTTAAGCTAAGTTCTTTCCAAGGTCTCAGTTTTACTGAGGCAATGCCCATGCAGTGATTAAGGCTATGTAAGAAATGAGGCAAAGAATGGCCTCTTTTACTGGGGGAGATGATTCACATGGAGGGACTAATGGCTAAGGAGGAAGCACTTCAGTTTTGAGATGGTGAGTGTTACAAGAAAAGACGGCTGGGGAATAGAAAACAAGGTGAAGCATGGCTAGGGCTTTCCAGAAATAGTGATCTGGGGGATGTAGTCACCAATCAGAAGTTGGTGTGGGTGTGAAGGTGGCTAGAGAATATGTGTTGTTATAATGTGTGAGCTTAATGCAATTTTTTTTCTTCTTTTAATGTGGTTTCTGAAGTGACTCTGAAGGTAGTTCCTAAAAAGGAGCTCCAGAAATGTGAACAAATGAGGAGATTGTCAAGCTTTGCCAAGAAGATTGCTTGCTTTGAAGGGAATGGTCTTAATTTGGTTGTATTAATTCTGGTCTTTTTGTTTTTTTTTTTTTAAATCAATTACATCATTTTACAATCTTAGCTTTATAGCCTTTCATTTGATACCTGTGAATATCTTGTCAGGAATGATACTTGCATAACGTACAAATAATGTTCTTTGTTGTTCAATTGTTTTCAGTCATGTCTAACTCTTTGTGACCCCATTTCTTGGAAGAGATAGTTCTTGGAGTTGCTTGCCATTTCCTTCTCCATCTCATTTTATAGATAAGGAAACTGAGGCAAGCAGGGTTAAGTGACTTGCCCAGGGTCTAGTAACTGTCTGAGGCCAGATTTGAACTCAGGAAGATGAGTCTTCCTGACTCCAGGCCTGGTACTTTGTCCATTACACCACCTAGATGTCCTTACAATTAATGTAATTGAGTATGTTCAATATTTGCTGTTTCCATAGGCCTTACCTCCCTGGTGTTTCATTAAGGTGATACAATCATAGGCACATAGATATAGAATGGCAAAGGACCTTGAAGTTCTTCTACTCCAACCCCCAACCTTTTTCCAGGTGAAGAAATTGAGACCTAAGAGAGTGACTTTTCCAAGGTCACATAGTAATTATCAGAGTCAATATTCAGACTCAGGTCTTGAGTCTCCAAGTTCTCTGTTCTTTCAGTGCAGTATGCAGTGTGATAGCAAGAGAACCAGAATAAGAATTAAATGAGGCTGTGGGACATAATGGATAGAGTGTTGGAATTAATCAGGGAGACCTGTTTCAAATCCTCTTCCTTACTTTTACTAGCTGTGTTACACAGGCCAAGACACTAACCCTCAGTTTCCTCATCTGTGAAAAGAGGATGATAATAATACCTGTAATAACTAGTTGTCCCACTGACTAAAAGGATTGTTGTAAATGCTCTTGAGATAATATGATTGAAAAGTAATAGAAAACTAAAAAATAAAGCATAGTGGTAGTTTTATATTTGAGAAATTTCAAGTTAGGTATTTACAGAGTTCATTCAACCTTGGACTAAAAAGGGTATCCCTCTGATAAGGCTCACATACTTCTAAGAAACCATCTAGAGTCTTTGTGTTTGCCTTGGGGCTCTAAATTAGAAGAGCTAGATACTGGTAGGGAAAGGTCTCGTGTAGGGAGACTCTATATGCAACTTCTGCCTGCCTCACAGTCTCTGGAATCTAGAGTCTAGACTGGCACAGTGGTCTTCTAATTGGTCTTCCTGCTTTGATCCCCAACGTCTTTAATATTTAGTCTATTCTCTACATGACAACGCTTAACAAATGTTTATTGACTGACTGGGTATGAATATCATTCCTTGATTTTATGCAACTCTGAACACCATAATCTTAGAAGAATAAACACTCCAGGTAACCTAGAGGGCAATGGCAGATTGTGTACTGAGTGTATGTGGATTACAGCATATTACCAGTGATGTCTTCATGGATAAGAAGTAGTTTAAAATACATTATCAAGAACACGTGAGCAGCAGTAGAGCATAGTAGATAGACAATTGGCCTTGGAGCAAGGAAGACCTGGACTCAAGTCTCACCCTTGATATATACACCCGTGTGACCCTATTCAAGTCATTTATCCTTTCAATGTTCTAAAAAAAACTCTCCAAAATTAACTTCTTGAGAAGGTATCAGTTGACATTAGATAAAGTTTCTCACAAAGGATGGGGTTCTCTACATCAGGGATTTAGGTCCTTGAGGGAAGCCTTTTGACTGAGTCCAAGTTTTACCTAACAAAACATTTTATTAAGAGGATTTGTTCTGTGAAGTTTGGATTCGGTCAAAGGGTGGTGCTTGAGGACCTAGAGGGCCATATGTGGCTCTACACTATCTTTGTTCTACACCAATGATATCACAGACCCAGTTCCTAGATCTATCAAGAGCATGCGTGTCAATTTGTCAATAAACATTTGTTAAGCACCTACTATATGCCAGAAACTATACTAAGTTCAGGTGATGCAAAGAAAGGCAAAAGACAGTCTCTGCTCTCAAGGAGGTCACAGTCTCATGGAAGAGACAATTATGTCCAAAAAGCAATATATAGGGATGACGAGGGATGGGAGAGAATCGACAGAGGGAAGGCACTAGAATTAAGAGTGATTAGGAAAGGATTCCTGTAGAAGAAATTTTAGTTGGAACTTATAGGAAGCTAGGGAAGTCAAAAGATGAAGATGAGGAGGGAAAGCATTCCAGGCATGGAGGGTAGCCAGTGAAAATACTAAGTTGGAAGATGGAATGTCTTATTCAAAAGACAGCGAGGAGGCTAGATTTATTGAATAACAGAGTACATGGGATGAGTAAAGTATATGAAGGCTTGAAAGGCAGAAGTGAGGGGAAGTTCTAAAAAGCTTTGAACACCAAATAAGACTGAAAGTGAAAAAAGGAGTTATGAATCAGGAACAAATGATAAGTAGGAAGAACTTTGTCAGGATTAGGCAAAAATGGTAGAATTTTCTTGTGAGTTGAGGAACCTGAATGCCTTGGCATTTATTTTTAATGGCCACAATTGAAAGGGAGTTAAGAATTGGTCAAGGTCCATGCAAAGAATTCTGCTCTAAAAGAGTCATTGCTGCTTCTCCACAGCCAAGCGTTGCACTGGTATCCACAGAACATTAAAAAAACGGAGGGAAAGGTCCACAGTGCATTGAGTAATTCTTCTTTGAAAGAACTGTGGCATCATCAACACCATGTATCAGCATGCATGAGTGTGACGGGTTGGAAAAGCACAGACACCTTGCTGTGCATAGTCCGTACTCAAACCATTGAGATGATGGCTCCAGTAAAGAACGTGAGCGTCCGGGCCTAAATTTCCTATTGTTTTCCCTCTGCCCAAAGTTGTGAAAAAAAAAAAAGACTACAGGATTCTTTAATTCCAACTTGGACATTCTGTGATTTACTGATTTTGAAAGGTTATATTCTAATGAATCTGTCATGAGTCTGTCTTCTCCAATATTGTCAACAAAGCGGAAGATACATTGTGTCCTTGATTTTTTTCAGGGCAGTATTCATTTAAGGACTTACTTCCAGCTTCTCTCACCAGATATTAATTCATTTAAAATTAACTGCTTGTCTTTTGGTTATCTGGGAGGCTGTGACATCATACATCCTTACACCACCTGCACATAGTATCAGATCAGAAACATGTCACTTCTCATTAAATGTTATCATTCTTAAGGTAAAATTCAGCAGGGAGCAGAAAGCAATTCTGCAGCCACCTGCTATGTTCTGTCACTAGCAGGATGGAAAAAGAAGAGGTTAGTACCTAATGTATTTAGACAACAAGATTTTATTAATTTTACCCCCGTTCTGCTAGGAAAACCTTTGTTACAGGGTGTTTGACAAATGAATAAGTACATTCAAAGCAAATAGATAAATCATATTCCATCTAAAATTATTGCTGTATCAATTTACAACCTATAGTTCATAATTGTTTTTACTTAATCAGGTGTCATAGTGAAAATGAGTACAGACTGGCTTGAAATAAATTTACAATTCTGGCAAAGAGAGTGAGGACTGCCTCAGACTTAGGAGTCACACCTGTGACATCAGTTTCTCCAATAGTAAAATATTCTTATGCCACAAGTACTTTTCTTCTTGTCTTCCAGAGTCATTATGAGAATAAATAAAAGGCCTTGTATAACAGATTTTGAGCTTTGTAAACAGTGAATATAACATACAAAAATATTTCTGAAGGGGATCACCCCCCAACTTGGTTTTCTTTCCAGCCATATTAAATATAATTTTTTTTTAAAAAAATTAAGGTTTTATAAATTCTTTAATATTGCCAATACACTGTATTATACTAGTTAATAGGTCCCACATGTTACCTGACTGTGATTGCCATAGGTGTCCCAAAGTGCCATTGACTTCAATAAAATGACAATCGGATTTTGTTACATGGATACTATAGGTTTGAAGGAACAGTCTCAAAGAAGGTGGATTATTAGCTGATCAAATCATTCTAAAACAGAAAAGCAACCAGCCGTGATCCAGATAAAGATCTGGATTATGTATTACGAAGATTAAGCATAGTGGTATCTTGAAATGGCCACTGAGACATTCTCTGAAAAGAACAAAAACGTTCAAAAGAATTGAGGAAATGCTATTCACACACTTCTGGCTATCTGTGTACGTAATATGCATAGAGCAAATAAACCCACTTTAAAAGCTACATTAATTGATGACTTCTAATAGTGATCTAGTGAGGTCATGAGAAACTTCTTCAGGGTCAGAAATAGAAATCATATTTTCAAGTAAGCATGCTGCAATGCATGATTAGACTGACTGCTACTTGTTTTAATGACTGCTCATTCCCATTTTCTAAGGATTTTCACTTATGCAGAGAATTTGTATTGGAAGAGGATAAAATTTCCATGAATGAAGTCCTAAATGTGGGATTAATATTAACTCATATCTCAAGGGGATACTTTAGTTCTTCTATCATGTCTTCCTGTCCCTTTGCCTTCCCTCCCTAACAACTTTGTATTTGGTTTGAATATATTCTTTCTGTGTTTAATATATACATATACATACACATATATGTGTGTATATATATATGCATATATATATATATGTATGTATATATATATATATATATATATATATGTATGTATATATTTCCCTACCAAAAAATATAAACTCTGTTGAGATAAGGGACTTTCATTTTTTTTTCCTTTATGCCTTGAATAGTTTAAACACTAAAGTAGATAGTAGATGCCTAATAAATGGTTGTTAATTGGTTGATTAAATACTTATGTTTTAGAAATTTCTGCCCAGTGACTTACCAAGTTTGGTTATTTATCAAGAATCAGGGAATAGGCAAAACTCAGAGGTAGATCAACAGCAATAAATTGCAATGAATCAAATAGCTATTTGACATCTGTTACCAGTTAACTTCTAGTCTACGCCATAGAAAATGGCATATCTATCCCCATATCCCTAGTATAATTATCAGGATCATTCCAAAAGGTAGAAAGAACATACTGAAAATATTGCAAGAAAGAGAATAAAGGAAATCTAGACTGTTTTAAGAAATTAGAGTAATCATCTTTCCTACTAATGTGATGCCTAAGCCTTCTGGATAATGAGTTCATTCTTCTAATCTTAAGTATCACTAAAAAGGACCACTTTTCCTTCCAATATAATCTAACCAGTCTAATGGAAGTTTTCCTCTTTGTTTTGTCCTCAGTGGAGACACCCTTGGATTCTCTAAAGAGTTTTCCCTCATGTAACCATCTATAAATTGGAAGGTTTTTTTTTTTTTTCCTGCACTGCTTATAGCCCATTACTGCAGAATGGCATGGGTTGGCAACAATTCCAGAACTGGAAAGAATGAGAAATTCCTTATTCTGAAACTCATTTCTAAAGCAATTAACAGGACTTGAGAATACAAAAACAAAAGTGAAATGTTCTTTATCCTTGAGAAGTTCTCAAAATAGCTGGGGTAAGATAATTTGTGCACCTGTATACATATGTGTATATGTTCACATATGTAAATATATACCCATTTGGTTTACATATATTCTCTCTGAGTGTAAAATATGTATCTGTGTATATATGTATGATATTATATATTACATAATGTGATATATAATATATATTATATATGTATATATATATATATATATATATATATATATATATATATATATATATTATATATATATATATATATATATATACTGTGTATTGTCTGTCTTTCTGTGTGTGTAAATTAGATAATTTGTGGGGGAAAGCACTAACATCTGGTGGGGGGAGGGAGGAGACATCAGGAGTGACTGCCGTAGAAAGTGGTGCTTGAGCTGAGCCTTGAAGGAAACTAGAGATTCTAAGAAGTAGTGAGGAGGAGGAGATTTCCTTCTGTGTGCAAGGAACAGCCTGTGCAAAGGTGTGGTGTGGGATATGCATTCCACGTCTATGTGTTCAACCCTACTTCCGTACAAAATTGCTGCCATAAATCAACTGATGCCTCTAAGGGCCAACTTGTTTATTTTCTTTGAGTTCAACCTGAAGATGGGGTTTAATGTGATATTTTCAAGCTGTTCTTTCCATGGAAAACTGGAAACAGAAAGACGACCCTACCTATGGGGTAGTCACTTCAAATAAATGCTAGTTAAATGGCTTAGGCTTAGAATGTTGCTTTTCTTTGCTGAGTAGGTATCTGTCCCTGTTCCACCACCATTCATTGATTTTCTTTGAATGAGCAAAGTTCTTGTTATAACTAAAGTGCATTTTCTCTTGGGGACCAAACCACTATAATAGGTTAATGGCTCAAATAATTTTCACCATATTACAAAATGTTTGAGCTATTTCACTTCTCAGATGCAGCTCATTATCTATACAATCTGATGGACAGAATAAAAGGCAATACAATCCTAAATAGTTATAAGTCCTTGGAGGGAAATGCTAATTCAGTTGTGAATTGTTCCTTCCAGCTATTACAGAGAAAATAATTTGGCCTTTATATTTTAGTAGCAGTAATGACCTGATAGCAGAAGGTCTGACAACTACTTTAAGAAAACAAAAAGCAAATAAAAAGAACCTAAAAAACTGGAGATTAGCACTGTCTTGCCCCAAAGTGGCTTTTAGCTGTGCTTAGCAGGAAACCTATAGCACAGCTATGCATGTCCAGCCTATTCCTTCTCTGTTATTTTTTGACATGGTCAATAAAGGAGGGCTGGGCTGTTTTAATCATTTTGCCACCAACTAAAATGACTTGATGTTTTCAAACCAGTCTTGCTTCATGAAAGTACGTCCTGATATATAAAGCACTGGACTTGGCAATGGGGAAGACCAGGGTTTGAGTGCTGCACAACTACTTAAACTATATAATCCAGCACAAGTGACTTTCCCTCTCTCAACCTCATTTCCCTCACCTCTAACCATGGGGATGATAGTAGCATATACCTGAAGTGTTTTTTTTTAGACCCTAACAAGATATACATATACATATGTGTGTGTATATTTTTTTTTATAAACCTTAAAGCACCATATTAATGTGAGCTATTTATTAAGCAACTATTATGTACAAGGCATTCTGCTAGGTACTAGAGGTGTAAAGATAAAAACAAAAAAATCTTTGCCCACAAGAAGCTTACATGATACGAGGGGGGATACATTATGTATACAAGTGATTAGAAAGTTTATACAAAGGAACACAAAATATTTTTAAGAAGGAAAGGTGATAATAAAAATTATTAGGTCATGGACCAGAGCACAGATTAAAGCTGAGTAGGTGGAACCCTGGAGATCTAGTCCAACTTCTTTATTATACAGAGAGAAAAACAGCCTGAAGAGATTTGTCTGAGGCAGTACAAGAATTAATGAACCGATCTTATTTTGGAATGTGTAATGGTTAATTATCAGGGCTAAGAAAGATCTCCATTCAGAAAAAAAAAAAGGGAAAAAGGGGAATGGTAGCATATTCATGATTAAAAGTGATAGATCTTCAAAGGAAGGAGCCTTATAGATAATAAAGACCAGCTCCCTCCATCCCTTTTTAAGAGGAAGAAACCAAAGGCCTACAGAAGTGACTTATCTAAAGACATTTGGCTCATAAATAAATGATAGAACCTAAAAAAATCTCTGAAATGCCCATGTCCTAGAAAGACTCCTTTAGTGCTCTTTTCATATCATCACATTGCTTTCTTGTGAGTCATAGTTTTCTAGATCAGTATTCCTTTTATGGACACTTTTACATTTCTGTTCTTTTGTGATTTTTTTATTAATATGCTCAAGTTCCTCAACTAAATATAGCAAGTGCAAATAGCTGTCCCACAAGGGAATTCTGTCATCTTCCCCAAAGCCGTAGAAAGCACTTCATTGATTTCTACAGTTAGATGTGAGAGCCCCTTACAGAGAATTCCCAGCAAGTGATGGCACAAAAGCAGCTGTACTAAACATCTGGCCTGTTGTTTTGTTCTATTATCCTTCAGCACATGTCTCATACTAGGAAAAAAAAATTTCTGAAACACTAGCAATGTGAAGAATGCCTTCCCTCCTGTTCTATTTAATATACCAACTCAGAAATATAGGGACAAAAAGCCTACAAAGATGGTATAACAGAAACTTCTCTTCCTGGGTAGTAGTATAATTTTATTACTAGCTAGTGAGATAATTTCATATCTCATCAGGTTAGGACAGTTCCACTTCAATATGACAATGATGTTTTTAAGCACGTACTCTGAGTGGAATATCATACCGAGAACATAGATAAATAAGGCCACTATTTTCATTCCTTAGGGGTCTTATAATTTCTCAGTGGAATATGGCATATACAAAATACTACCTATAAAATTGAAGATAGTGTACATAAAAACATTTTGTAAGGTCTTATTGTAGGGATTGAGGAGGTCCTCCTGGAAGAGATGACAGATGATAATCAAAATCAGGATCTGAATCCTATTCTCTGGCTCTAGATCTGATATTCTTTTCACTGTGCCAAGCTGTCTTCAAGTGAGGTATTCGAGTGAGGAGAGACTGGAAAGAGCTGTCTGTAATGTTTCTGGTTTTAGAATATACTCTGCAGCGTTCTTCTGTGACAGTATGGCCTAGAAGAATACCTTTCACAACCAAGTTTGAGCCTGAAAACTTAAAAATAAAAACAAAGCTTGTAGCCACAGAGAAGCAAAGGCGTCAATGACCTGGGGAGAAAACGTGGCATAAACTCTATACAGTGCTCTCTGTCACTGATTTCTTTGTGACGGTGGGAAAAACACAATCTCTGTGTCCCTATAAAGGGGGAGAAAAGGAAGGCCTTAACTAATGGTTGCTGTTGTTTGGTTTTGTTCTTTCAATCAGATCCAACTCTTCATGACCCCTTTTGGGGTTTTCTTGGCAAAGATATTGGATTGGTCTGCCATTTCCTTCTCCAGCTCATTTTACAGATGAGGAAACTGAGGAAAGCAGAATTAAGTGACTTGCCAAGGGTCACATAGCTAATAAGTGTCTCAGGCCAGATTTGAACTTAGGAAGATGAGTCTTCCTAATTTCAGCCCTGACGCTCTATCCACTGTGCCATCTAGCTACCCTTTTGTGAAGGTAGATGACTCAAATGATGGTAGTGCTATTGACTAAAATAAGCAAATTTGGAGGCCAATGGATATGGGGTAGGGAAGGGGAATGTGCAATAAGTTTTGTTTTGGATATTTTGAGCTTAAGAGGATTATAGGACACCCACATAGATATCCAGCAGGCAACTGGTAATAGCAGGGTGAAGTCCTCTAATCCATTGTGAATTTTCTTTCTGCTGTTTCTCCCACATAAAATCACAGATGTAGATTTGGATGGGACTAAGCTCACAGTCCATCCATTCTAACTCCCTCATTTTAAGATAATGAAACTGAAGCTTGAGCAGGTTAAAGCATCAGGGATGGTATTTGAACCTGCGTCCTCTGACTTGGGAAACTCTTATTGTTCTTTACCACGCTACCTCCTCTAATTGTAGAATCTTCAGCAAATTACAGAATGACTTAGTGGGAAGGTACCATAGGGCCTGACTAGATTACTTCCTTCATTTTACAGATAAAAAAAAACCAAAACTTGAGCCCTGAGAAATGAATTGACTTGCCTATGGTCACACAGCTAGCAAGTGGTAGACTCTAGGCCTGACACTCTATCTACTGTGCCACCTAACTGGTTATTTATTATAAATGAATTGTATTATTATGTAAATATGTGTCTTTATATAACTATAGAATTATTTATACACATTAAATTATCTATTACAAAGATCTAGACATTTCTTTACACTACTATCTTCCCTAACTTACACAGACACTGCTTCTTAGCACTATTAACTAATGTCCACTTTAATTAAAATATATGTATTCATCATTTAGAGTATGATCAGGCTACCCTGTTCTTATTCCTATTATTTGAGGTATCATTACAATGCTGTGTGTGTGTGTGTGTATGTGTATGTGTGTGTGTGTGTGTGTGTGTATGTGTGTAAAGGGCAAATGCTACAATATCTGTATTGTTAGAAAAAGTATCCAATATCTGTATTGTTAGAAAAAGTATCCAATATCTTCTAGTTTAGCCTCTTCCATTTAAGCAGGGTCAGGTCTTACCTAAGACAAAAATTATTATTTATCACAGAATTTCAACCTGAAGTATACTCCTGTAAAAGTATTATTTTTACTATTTCAAAAACTGTGATTTTTTTTTAAAAGTGTCAATATTCTTCTCCCTCCTCACTTCCCAGATCACATTTAGTGGCTACTTTTCTGATCATTAGCCTGAACTGAACTGAACTAGATTGATTCTCAGACAATGACCTGTTCCAGACCTTATAATTGGAAGCTTTATAAGTTGGCATATTATCTGTAGACTGAAAGAATCTAGGGTTGCTTCTACACCAAAAATGAAATGTCAAAGTAGAATTTTAGTATAAGCATTACTGTAAGATCTGACATTTGTGTGACAGCCTGTGATTTATACAGCAACTTCCCCACAATATCCTTGTGAGATAGGCCGCATAAATATGTTACTCCACGTTACAGATAAGGAAAGTGAGGCTCAGAAATGTTAAATCACTCACCTAAGGTCACACAGCTAGTAAGTGGCAGATGGCTTGAACTTATATCCACTTACTCCAGTATTGTTTCTAGTAACTCTTACTTCCTATTATCTTTATCCCTTATTGGCACTAAGATGCTGCCTTACATTATTGGTATTTTATTAAAACAAACATGTGTTATCTGCTTCATTAGAAAGTAAACTTCCAGAGGACAAGATTTTATACTTCTTTGGATGTCCCATTGCACCTAACAAAGAGTGTTGCTTAATCAGTAATTATTTCTTGATAAAGCACCAAGTATAAGTCACTAAAATATTTATTTCCTCAGTGGTACCCATATTAAGAAGTGAAAATCTAAGCGGTTCTTAGGTCCTGACAATCACAGCAACACCCTTCTTATTTCTTTTTCCTTTTTTTCAACATTCATTTTTATAAGATTTTGAGTTCCAATTTTTTTTCCCTCTCCTCTCCCTAAGATAGCATGCAATCTGATACAGGCTATACATGTATGATCTTATTAAACCTATTTCCACTTTAGTCATGTTGTAAAAGAAGAATCAGAACAAAAAGGAAAAACCACAAGAAAGAAAAAAAGAGAAAATAGTGTGCTTTGATCTGCATTCAGACTCCATAGTTCTTTCTCTGGATGTAGTTAGCATTTTCCATCATGAATCTTTTGGAATGATCATTGTACTGCTGAGAAGAGCTAAGTCTATCAAAATTGGCCATCACACAATGAAGCAGTACCCTTCAAATGGAAGTCCAGACCACAAACAGAAAGAGAGTGACATTTGAAAATCCTTTAGGAATCTAAGACGTGCACATTTGAATGAGTTCTTCACTGTACTTTGAATATAATTCAGACCTGGAGCAAGTTAGGACAGGTGTCCTAGATAAATCAATCAGTCAAGCAGCTGATATTTGTTAAAGTAAAACTCATAGCAAGCTTCTGAGGAACATACCGTGAAAACTATGTGGTGCTTACAACCTAACTGGGCAACCTGATGTATACATGTGAAGGTGGCTCAAAGCACTGGGCCACTGGAAATTCTAGGTGAGAAACACAAAATGCTATTTAGGAGGAAAAGTTAATTTGTTTGAGTTGGTCAGGTAACATTTCAGGGAGGAGATCACATTTGAGATAAACCAGGAGGTAGGCTTTGTGCATATAGAAATGAAGGAAGGGGCATTTCAGGCAGAAGAAAAGCAGGAACAAAGTCAACAAGAGTGCTATTGTCCACAGGTAACAGAGGATGCATTTGTCCAAAATTTTTGTTTCATATACCTATGATTTCACTGATGTAAGGAATTCAATTCCATTCAATTTAATTCAACAAGTGATTATGCAAGTGTCTTCCAGCCACTATCAGGGTCTGGAAATACAGAGATAGAAATTTTTAAAAAGTCTGCACTGACATAAAGTTTACATTACAACTCTTGTTGAGAATCAGAAACTCTTCTGAATTTAAGCTCTTAGAAGCTCAAGATTTATGCACTGGGACTGGGATTGCCCAGTGGCTTACCCATAGTCACACAGTTAATATGTACATAGATTGAACTGAGGTATTCTTTAAGGCTCATCCTTTATTCTCCATCCAATACCAGTATGCCTTTCCATACTGGTTAATAAACATATGAGAATAAGGAACAGCATCCCCTGCCCATGGCATACCTTGGCAGGGGAAAGGATATAATTACTATAATTGTGAAATATCATTTATTCTGAATCATTGGGAAAAGGTTCATATTTTTTTAAAACCTATAAATCATAAAACATTTTAAAACAATTGGTTTATTACTTTCATAGGGACACAAATAGCTGATAACATTTCTAAATAGAAATTCACCTTCCTACTTAAAGGTAGTATTGGCAGAGTATTTATGTATGATATGGTAAAATTCAGTTTGTTCATAGAAAGAGACTTGGAAGTGTTTGTAGGTAGCAGAGAAGGAGTCTGAAGATGAGGAGACTTTAAAGATTAAAGGGAAGGGATATTATAGTTACAGCAATCTGCTAGGTAACACTATCAGATCAAAAGGTACATGTAAAGGTTCACTTTGACAAGGCAATAATCACATTGTCATCTAAGACTTAAGTAAGGGATAGCAGAGAACAGTTCCTGACCTTCACTGGATATGAAGTCTTTATGGAAGGCTTTATCTGTCTGTCTATCCATCTATTTACCTATCTGTGCATGTCAAGCTATCTATTGAGATAGATATATCTACCTTGATAAATAGATATTTACATAAGCACAATATGAGCATATTAATAAGTTTATACCTATACTCATATATACAAGGTGTCCCAAAAGTCTTAGTGCAGTTTAAACTTTAGTAGCTGAAAACTGCATTAAGGCTTTTGGTAGACACTATATTTCTTCTGACATACAGATTGAATAATGCTTGCTTTCATGGGCATATTGCTCAGGATTCTCACTGAAGCTACAAGACACCCAAATTGGGTAACTGAGTTAGCAATAAACCACTTTAGTCATCTACAAGAGAGAAAACTAAGCTAACAATTTCTTTCTCCACTTCACTTAGCATCATGTAGACAACGGAGGCAGCTTGGTGCAGGTACAGGGAATAAAAAACTGGATTTAGAATCAGACATACATAGAGATTCCAGTTCTGCCTCTAATCTCTATTACTTCTAGGACCATGGGCAAGTCACTTAGCATCTCTTAATGATTGTTCTCAACTGCAAAATAACAATAATACTCATGGCACACACAAAGCCCAAAGGAAATCACTCACATAAAGCCCTCTGCAAAGACTGAAATAATATATAAATGCCAGATATTACTTTTGTGAGTCTTGATTTTATTCAGATGGTGGGATTGGTGCCATGGTACCCTTGTCCAAAAGACTGAAGTCAGAACTTGTCCCAAAGAATTTTTTTTTCTCTTTCTCAGGATAAGCAACTTATTGAAAGCAGGCCTGTTCTATATCTTTCTTTATGGTTGTTTTAAGTAGCACCCTGCTAAATCAAAAGAATTATATTACATGTTGAAATAAAATGAAGTTGAGTGAGAAACAATGCCAACAGGGAAAGAAATTAACATTAATTGTTCTATTATCAAAGTTATATTGTAATAAAAAGAGGAAAATCCAGTCATATGCCTGAATAGACACATGGTGACATTTTCTCTGTAAACAGAACTCTAATAATAGTTAGACTACAGATAAGATGTTATTTTGTGAATATTAGAGGAGTTTATTTTAAAAACAAAGGGAGGGTGCCAAAGCTCATAAATGTAATTTCCCTAGTTGTTGCTAAAATATAAATATGATTTTATAAGGCAGACAGATCCATTTATACTGTAGCTTTGTATGTCTTGCTCACTGATATAGTTTCTTTAAAAGTTTACAGCAATGTTAAGGTGGGGAGAATTGTCATGGGATTAAGTGACCTGCCAAGGCCTTCTTTGTAAAATGAGATATAAAGGGACTTTGTTAAAGAAAGTTTTTGCTTTAAATATGAACACCAGCAAGGGGTTGGCTTTTGTGAGGCCCTTTTTGTTCATCATGATCAAATTTAATTTCACTACAAAGCCTTAGAATTTTATATCCTTTTTGTGAGGGGAGGAAGATGTATGTGTGTGTATGTGTACACATCATATATGTATGTATATGTGTGTGTGTATATATATATATATATATATATATATATATATATATATACCACATATATTAAAATAAATATTATATATAATGCACATACACACACACACATATATATGCATACACATATATACATATGTGTATATTGTATATGATAGAACTGTATATACCTTGAAAAGGTTAAGTTCCATGTCTAAGAGTAGCAATTATTTATGCCCATAGGGAACATACGTAATCTTATATGCTTTTCATAAGCATATATTGTATAACTCATTGTATGAGTTACATACAACAAATTATATTATCTCTACTTTCCAGATGAGGAAATTGAGACTTAGAGAGGTTTAATTGCCTTGCCCTGAGTAACACACTAGAGTATGGCAAAACTAGACCTTAAGCTGAGATTTCCTGACTTTGTCCAGGAGTCTTTCAACTATACTTTGTTGCCTATATGTGTGTATGTGAAATAAGAGGCAGTTTATATTATACCTTGGTAATGCATTTTCCCCCTAAATATCTTGTATTCAAAAATCATTTTAACTGTAATCCTAGTCTTCTAGATGTTGGCCCAGTTTTATGCAGATAGCCCATCTACGGTGTGATTTCAGGAATGCTTTAAGTGGAATCTTATGCTCCACAAATCAGATCCTCATTAAACCTACAGTAGGGTCTGAAATGATCACATTTATCTCTTTTTGTCATTAATGGATAACTAAGATATTTAGAAAATTAACTAGAAAAGTAATGCGTGAGATCTTTTAATAGTTTACCATCAATAAGCTTATCCTGCTAGTTAGCCACTTCACAGTGTCTAAAAAAAAATAAAGACATAATTCCAGTAAGATTGTTTTGTTTGGAGGTGGTTTGGAGTCAAGATGGTGGAAAGAAGCCAGGAAATTGCTTGAGTTCTCCCCAATTTCCCTCAGAAACAACCTTAAATCAAGCCTCTAAAAGGATTCTGAAGCAACAGAATCCACAAAAAGACAGAGTGAAGCAATTTTCCATCCCAACATAACTTAGAAGGACTTCAGGAAAGGTCTATCTTACTTGAGTAAAAGGGGAGCAGACCCCAGCACAGGCGTTGTCTGGGCAAGCCAGCAGGAGGCTCTTAGCCACAGTATAGATCAGCACTGAGGCCTGTGGTCCTGGCTCAGCAGGCCAGTGGCACAGCAGGCCAGCTGTGAGGCCTCCAGCCCAAGTGCAGCAGGGAAACTGCCAGCCGCAGGACCCAGGGCACAATAGACATTACTAGGCTGGGACACCCTTATGCAGTGGGCCAGCCACCAGCCCCAGAGGCCCCAGCACAGAAAGTCAGTGACCAGGCCCCTGGCTCCCATTTAAAGAAGCTTGGGATAGTGCTCCTTGTGCCCTAGAAAAATCAGAAAAAAAAAAAAAGAGACCTGACCATAGAAAGCTGTCATGTCAACAGAGAATATCAAAGCACAATCTAGAAGAGGACAACAGTGTCAAAATGCCTACATGCAAAGTCTCAAAGAGGAATCTGAATTCCTCAAAACTAAAAAGTTCTCTTGGAAGAGATAGAAAAGAAATAGCTCTAAACAAATTCTGAAGCAGCAGAACCTACAAAAAGGCAGAGTGAAGCAAATTTCCAGCCCAAGACAACCTGGGTGGTTGATCAGAAAGGTATATCATGCTGGGCTGGGAGAGGAACGCAGTTTGGCTTGGGCACGCAGGCCACAGTGAATCTGAAGCAGGCCTCAGAGGACTGAATCACAGGCAGCTGTGGTGGTTTCCAGACTTCTCAACCTATGAACGCCAAAGACAACTTAGAAGGTCAGTAGGAAAAGTCTGTTTCTGTGGTGCTGAGAGCAAAGCACAGGGTCCCAGCCCCCTTCCCCGAGGTTGGCCCAAAGGTAGCGGCTGCCTCCTGAGCTTCCAGCCCACAGACTGAGGGGGATTCAAGTGGCTGATCAGAGGGGGATTTCAGGGATCTCTTTGCCAGTGCTGACACAGGAATCTCTTGCTTTGCCCATGTTTGGATCTGGGTCACAGTTCTGGGTGGCAGTCCTGGGGCAAGGAGGAACACTGTTGTAGTGGAGCTTGTAGTGGTTGTGGGGATGAAATCCTCCTCACAGTTCAAAGACAGAAAAGAGTGCTTGTGGTAACTCATAGAGCACAGGACAGGAAAGGAGTAAACACCTTGCCCTTGATCATAGCTCCTTGGAAGAACTGAAAATTTACAGGTCCCTAGAAGTATCTCTGAAAACAGATGCACAAAACCCCTGAAGCTTGGGACGGTACGTTCTCCACACTGGAAACAGATCCCTACCTTAAGAAAGAGTTTATAACTCAAGTAATTGTCCAGGATCGTGACCAAGCAGTGCAAAAAGTGTCAGACTATATTATCTTACTTTGGTGACAAGAAGATGAAAACATACAACCAGAAGAAGACAACAAAGCCAAAGCTCTTATATCCAAAACCTCCAATAAAAATACGAACTGGTCCCAGGCCATGGAAGAACTCAAAAAAGATTTTGAGAAGCAGGTAAGAGAAATAGAGGAAAAACTGAGAGTGATGCTAAAGGAGACCCAAAAAAATACTGAAGAAAACAACACCTTAAAAAATAGCCTAACCCAAATGGCAAAAGAGGTCCAAAAAACCAATGAGGAGAAGAATGCCCTAAAAAGCAAAATTGGCCAAATGGAAAAGGAAGTCCAACAGCTTACTAAAGAAAATACTTCCTTAAAAATTAGAATGGAACAATTGGAAGCTAGCAACTATATGAGAAATCTAATCCAAAAGAATGAAAAAAGAGAAGAGAATGTGAAGTATCTTATTGGAAAAACCAACTGACCTGGAAGATAGATCCAGGAGAGAAAACATAAAAGTTATTGGACTATCTGAAATCCATGATCAGAAAAAAAAAAAGATCCTGGACATGATCTTTCAAGAAATTATCGCAGAAAACTGCCCTGATATTTTAGAACCAGAGGGCAAAATAGAAATTGAAAGAATCCACCAATCACCTTCTGAAAGAGATCCCCAAAGGAAAACATTGTAGCCAAATTCCAGAATTCCCAGGTCAAGGAGAAAATATTGCAGGCAACCAGAAAGAAACAATTCAAGTATTATGGAAACACAATCAGGATAACACAAGACTTAGCAGCTTCTACATTAAGGGACCTGAGGGCATGGAGTATGATGTTTCAGAAGGCAAAGGAGATAGGATTACATCCAAGAATCACCTACCCAGCAAAACTGAGTATAATCCTTCAGGTTAAAAAATGGTCATTCAATGAAATAGGGGACTTGCAAGCACTCCTGAGTGAAAAACCAGAGCTGAATATGAAATTTGACTTTCACATACAAGACTCAAATGAAATATGGAAGAAGTAAACAGGAAAGAGAAATCATAAGAGATTTATTAAGGTTGAACTGTTTACATTCCTCATTGGAAAGATAATATTTGCAACTCATGAGTCCTTTGTCAGAATTAGGGTAGTGGAAGGGGGAAAAATTATATGTATGGATAGATAGATAGATAGATGGATAGGTAGATAGATAGATAGATAGATAGATAGATAGATAGATAGATAGATAGATAGATGGCACAGGGTGAGTTGAAGATGAAGGGGTGATATCTGGAAAATAAAATTAAGTGATGAGAGAGGATTATACTGGGAGAAGAAGAAAGGGAGAAGGAGAATGGGGTAAATTATCTCCCATGAAACAGAGAAGAAAAGGCTTTTTACATTGGAGGGGAAATAGGGGAAGGTGAGAGGGAATGAATTAATCTTATTCTCATAGGATTTGGCTTAAGGAGGGAATAACATACACAGTGGGGTATGTAAATCTATCTTACCCTACAGGAAAATAAGGGGGTAAGGGGACAAAAGAGCAGGGGTTAATAGAGGGGAGGGCAGATGGGGGAGGGGATAATCAGAAGCAAACACTTCTTAGGAGGGACAGGGTCAAAAGAGAGAATCAAATAAATGGGGGTAGGATAGGATGAAGGGAAATATACTTAGTTTTTCACAACATGACCACTATGGAAGTGTTTTGCATGACTACACATCTATAACCTCTATTGAGATGCTTGCCTTTTCAATGAGTGTGTCTGGGGAGGGAGGAAGGGAGAAAATTTATAACCCAAAGTTTTAAAAACATATGTTAAAAATAAAAATAAAAAATAAAAAAGAGATAGAAAAGGATTTTTAAAATCAAGTAAGGTAGAAGAAAAATTGGGAAAAGAAATGAGAGTTCTGTAAAAAGATTGTGAAAAAAGAGTCAGCAACTTGGAAAAGGAAGCACAAAAATTGACTGGAGGAAACATCTCTTTAAAAAGAAAGAATTAGACAAATGAGAAAAAAATCCACTGAAGAAAACAGCTGCTTTAAAAGTAGAATTGGTCCAATGAAAAAGAAAGTACAACAGCTTACTGAAGAAAACAATTCCTTAAAAATTAGAATTGGGCAAGTGGAAGCTAAGGACTCTATGAGACATCAAGAATGAGTCAAACAAAAATGAAAAGAATGAAAAAAAAGTAGAAGGAAATGTAACTCACTGGAAAAACAACTGACCTGGAAAATAGATACAGGAGAGATAATTTAAGAATTACTAGAATACGTGAAATCTATGATTTAAAAAAGAGCCTGGACAGCATCTTTCAAGAAATTATCGAGGAAAACTTCCCTAACCTTCTAAAACAGTCCTCGAAAGAATCCACCAATCACCTCCTGAAAGAGATCCCAAAATGAAAACTCAAGGAATATTGTGGCCAAATTCCAGAACTATCAGTCAAGGAGAAAATATTGCAAACAGCCAAAAAACCAATTCAAATGTCAAGGTGCCACAGTCAAGATTACACAGGATTTAGCAGCTTCTACATTAGGAGATAAGAGGGATTAGAGTATGATATTCCAGAATGCAAGAGAGTTTGGATTGCAACCAAGAACCCAGCAAAACTGAGCATAATCTTTCAGGGGAAAAGATAGACATTCAATGAAATAGGGGACTTTCAAACTTTTCCTGATAAAAAGACCAGAGCTGAACAGAAAATTTGATCTTCAAATACAAGACTCAAGAAAAGCATAAGAAGGTAAACAGGAAACAAAAACAACAACAGCCACAACAACAACATGGTATTCAATAAGGTTAAACTGTTTACATCCCTACATGGGAAATTGATACTTGGATCTCTTAAGAATTGTATCTCCATTAGGGCAGTTAGAAGAAGTATGCTTTGACAAAAGGTGCAGGTACAAGTTGACTTTGATGTGATGATTAAAAAAATTAATTGAGGAGTGAAAAAAATGAAGAAGAGGAAAGGGGAGGCAGAATGGGGTAAATTGCACCACATGAAGAGGCACAAAAGACCTGTTATACTAGATGGAAAGAAGGGAGGGAGTCAGAATTGTTTGAACCTTACTCTCATTGGATTGGCTTAAAGAAGTAGTAACATATACACTCAGGTGGATAAAGAACTCTATCTTGCCCTATTGGGAAGTAGGAGGAGAAGGGGAAAGGCAGAAGGAGATGATAGACGGAAGGGCATATTGAAAGAGGCAGTGGTGAGAAGCAAAACCCTGGTGAGGAGGGACAGGATAAAAGGAGAAGAGAGAGAAACATATAAATGGGGGAAATAAGATGGAGGGAAATACGGAGTTAGTAATCATAACAGTGAATGTGAATGGGATGAAATCTCCCATAAAGCAGAAGTGGGTAGCCTAGTGGGTTAAAACCCAGAATTCTACAATATGATGCTTACAAGAAACACATTTGAAGCAGAGAGACACACAGAGAGTAACAGTAAAAGGCTGGAGCAAAATATATTATGCTTTGGTTGATGTTAAAAAAAAAAAGTGGGGGTAGCAATCCTGATCTCAGACAAAACAAAAGCAAAAATAGATCTAATAAAGAGAGATAAAAGAAACTGCATCTTGCTAAAAGGTATCATAGTTAAAGTAGTAATATCAACACTAAACATATATGCATCAAGTGCTTTAGTATCCAAATTCTCAGAGGAGAAGTTAAGTGAGTTACAGGAAGAAATAGACAGCAAAACTCTACTAGTGGGGGACCTCAATTTCCCCATCTCTGAACTCAATAATTAAACTATGAAATAAACAGAAAGAAGTTAAGGAGGTGAATAGAATTTTAGGAAAGTAGATATGGTAGATCTCTGGAGAAAACAGAATGGGGATAGAAAGGAATACATCTTTTTTTTCTCAGTGTTACATGGCACCTACACAAAAATTGACTGTATAGTAGAGCATAAAAACCTCACAATCAAATACAGAAAGGCAGAAATATTAAATGCATCCTTTTCAGATCATGATGCACAAAATGACATGTGATAACGGGCCATGGAAAGATAGATTAAAATTAATTGAAAACTAAATAATCTAATCCTAAAGAATGAATGGATCAAATAACAAATCATAGACATAATCAATAACTTCATCCAGGAGAATGACAATAATGAGACAGCATACCAAAATTTATTGGATGCAGCCAAAACAGTGCTTAAGGGAAATTTTATATCTCTAAATGCATACATGAATAAAATTGAGAAAGACGAGGTCAATGAATTGGGAATGCAATGGAAAAAATAAGAAAAAACATCCCTAATTAAACAAAAAAAAATTAGACATTCTGAAAATCAAAAGAGAGAATAAGAAAATTGAAAGTAATAAAGCTATGAAACTAATAAATAAAACTAAGAGCTGTTTTATGAAAAAAAACAATAAAATAGATAAACCTTTTTTTGATTTGATTTAAAAGAAAGAAAGAAGAAAACCAAATTACCAGTATCAAAAATGAAGAGGGTGAATTCATCACCAATGAAGAAGAAATTAAAGCAATAATTAAGAATTATTTTGCTCAACTGTATGGCAATAGATCTGACAATCTAACTGAAATGGATGAATATTTACAAAAATGTAAATTGCCCAGATTAACAGAAGAAAAAATAGAATACTTAAATAACCTCATTTAGAAAAAGAAATTGAACAAACCATCAATGAAGTTCCTAAGAAAAAATATCCAGAGCCAGATGGATTTATGAGATAATTCTACTGAACATTTAAAGAACAATTAATTCCAATTCTATATAATCTATTTCAAAAATAGGCGAAGAAAGGAGTCCTCCCAAATTCCTTTTATGACACAATTATGGAGTTGAGACCTAAACCAGGAAGAACAAAAACAGAGAAAGAAAACTATAGACCACTTTCCCTAATGAATATTGATGCAAAACTTTTAAATAAAATATTAGCAAAGAGATTACAACAATTTATCATGCAGAGAATACAGGTGGGGTTTATATCAGTAATGCAGGGCTGGTTCAATATTAAGAAAACTATTAGCATAATTGACCATATCAATGACAAAACCAATAGAAATCATATGATTATCCTAATAGATGTAGGAAAACTTTTGACAAAATACAGCACCCATTCCTCTTTAAAAACCTAGAGAGCGTAGGAATAAATGGAACTTTCCTTAAAATGATATGTAGCAACTATCTAAAATCATCAGCAACCCTTATTTGTAATGAGGATAAACTAGAAGCATGCCCAATAAGATCAGGACGAAACAAGGATGCCCATTATCACCCCTATTATTCGATATTGTACTAGAAATGTTACCTTTAGCAATAAGAGAAGAAAAAGAAATCAAAGGAATTAGAATCAGCAACAAGGAAACAATACTACCACTCTTTGTAGATGATATGTTGGTATACACAGAGAACCCTAGAGAATCAACTAAAACCCTACTTGAATAACAACTTTAGAAAAGTCACAGGATATAAAATAAACCCACATAAGTCATTAGCATTTCTATATATTACCAAAAAATCTCAGAGCAAGAGATAGAAGAGAAATTCCATTTCAAATAACTATAGACAATATAAAATATTTGGGAGTCTACTTGACAAAACAAACCCAGGAACTATATGAACAAAATTACAAAACGCTTTTCACAAAAATAAAGTCAATTCTAAACAATTGGAAAAATATCAGTTGCTCATGGGTAGGCTGAGCTAATATAATAAAAATGACAACTGTACCCAAATTAATTACTTATTCAGTGCCATACCAATCAAACTATGAAAAAAAAATTCATAGAGCTGGAAAAAAATAATAAAATTCACCTGGAAGAACAAAAGGTCAAGAATATCAAGGGAATTAATGTGGGAAAAATGCAAAGGAAAGGTGGCATAGATGTACCAAATCTAAAACTACATTATAAAGCAGCAATTATCAAAACTGTTTGGCACTGGCCAAGAAATAGAGTGGTGTATCAGACAACCAAGGCACAGTAGTAAATGACTATAGTAATTTACTGTTTGGTAAATGCAAAGACTCCAGCTTCCAGGAGACCTTACTATTTGACAAAAACTGCTGGGAAAACTGGAAAACAGTATGGCAGAAACAGTAGGCATAGACCAACATCTCATACCATATGCCAAGATAAGGTCAAAATGGATACATGATTTTGACATACAGGGTGATACCATAAGTAAATTAGGAGAGCAAGCAATAGTTTACCTGTCACATCTATGGAGAAGGGAAGAATTTATGAGCAAACAAGAGATAGAGAACATTACAAAATATAGAATGAATAATTTGATTACATTAAACAAAAAATGTTTACATAAACAAAACCAACAGAACCAAGATTAGAAGGAAAGCAGAATGATGGGAAACACTCTTTAAATCAAATGTTTCTGATAAAGGCCCCATTTCTTAAATTTATAGAGAACAGAGTCAAATTTATAAGAATACAAGTTATTCCTCAATTGATAAATGGTCAAAAGATTTTAAAAGGCAGTTTTCAGCTGAAATTGAAGCTACCTATAGGCATATAAAAAATGTTCTAAATCACTACTGATTAGAGAATTGCAGGGGCAGCTAGGTGGCACAATGGATGGAGCACCATCCCTGAAGTCAGGAGGACCTGAGTTCAAATCTGGGCTCAGACCAAACACTTGACACTTACTAGCTGTGTGACCCAGGGCAAGTCACTTAACCCCAATTGCCTCAAAAAAAATAGAGAAATGTACCACCTCGCACTTATCAAATTGGCTAATATGCCAGAAAAGAAAAGGATAAATGTTGAATGGGATGTGAGAAAACTGGGACACTAATGCACTATTGATGGAGTTGTATACTTGTCCAACCATTCTCAAGAGCAATTTGGAATTATGCCCAAAGGGCAATCAAAGTGTGCATGCCCTTGATTCAGCAATACCACTACTAGGTGTGTATGCCAAAGATATCATTAAAAAAGGGAAAAAGGACCTGCATGTACAAAACCATTTATAGCAACTTTCTTTTTATAGTGGCAAAGAATCGGAAATTAAGGGAATGCCCATCAATTGGGGACTGGTGGACAAGTTGTGGTATATGAATATAATGGAATACTATTGTGCTATGAGAAATGATGAGCAGACAGATTTCAGAAAAAACCTGAAAAGACTTACTTGAATTGATGCTGAATGAAGTAAATAGAACTAGGAGAGCATTGTACGCAGTAACAACAACATTGTGCCATGATCAACTATGATTTACTTAGGTCTTCTCATCAATACTATGATCTAAAACAATTCCAAAAGACTCATGATGGAAAATACTATCCAGAAAAAAAAAAAAGCTATGGAGTCTGAATGTAGGTTGAAGCATACTATTTTCACTTTTCTTGTGGCTTTCCCTTTTATTTTATTCTTCTTTAACAACATGGCTAATGTAGAAATATGTTTACATGATTGCACATATACAACCTATGTCAGATTACTTACCGTCTTGGGGATGGAGAACTGGAGGGAGGGAGGGAAAAAAATTTGGAAATCAAAATCTTATTTAAAATGAATGTTTAAAACTATCTTTACACATAATTGTAAAAAAATGAAATATTATTTACAAAAAAAGTAATGCTATGCCCAAAGGGCTGTAAAAATGTGCATACCCTTTGACCCAGTAATAGCACTTTTGGACGATATCCCAAAGAGATCATACAAATGGGAAAAGGAACTACATGTACAAAAATATTCATAGCAGCTCTTTTTGTGGTAGCAAAGTATTAGAAATTGAGAGGATACCCATCAATTGGGGAATGGCTAAACAAGTTGTGGTATATGAATGTAATGGAATACTATTGGGCTATAAGAAATAATGATGAGGCTGACTTCAGAAAAACCCAAAAAGACATGTATGGTCTGTTGCTGAATGAAATGAGAAGAACCAGGAGAACATTGTACACAGTAACAGCCACACTGTGTGATGACTAATGTTGATAGACTTAACCCTTCTCAGCAGTACAAGGATCTAAGACATCTCCAAAGGCCTCATGTTGGAAAATGCTATCCACATTCAAAGAAAGAACTATGGAGTTTGAATGCACATTGAAGCATACCATTTGCTATTTCTTTCTTCTGTTGTGTTTTGTTTCCTCTTTCTGGTGGTTCCTCCTATTGGTTCTAATTCTTACTTACAACATCACTAATGTGAAAATATGTTTAACAGTAATATATACATAACCTATATCAGATAGTGCACCGTCTTGGGGAGGGAGGTGGGAAGGGAGAAGGAGAAAAATTTTAAACTTAAAAGCTTGCGGAAGTGATTGTTGATAATTCAAAATAAATTAATTAAAGATTAAAAAAAGTAATAGATTCAGACTGGAAGTTAACCTTCTTTAGCCTCTGGTTTGGTTAAGAACATTACCTTCCCCATCTCCTGAACTGCTGAAGTGACTAGCCTGTGACATATCCAAGGGAAAGTGTCCTTTCCATTCCTGAAAGGACTAATCTCAGGGATAGAAACTTTTTCAATCCTTGAGGGAGTGGTCAAGGGAAGAAACTGAATAGTCCTAGTTGAAGAATAAACGACTATTGTTAGTTACTGTTGTTCTCACATGTTAATCCCAAACTGTATTTTAACTTCACTTTTTCTTATTCAAGATTCCTATAAATGTTATTTCCCATCATCTTGGGGGTAGAAAGCAGTTCAAGGGAATGGTATGAGGTGGAGGAAGTTTGGAAATTTCCCTGAATTAGAAATGCTTGGATTATAATAAGGTTAAATTAAAATTTAAAAATGTTTCTTACAGGAAAAATTTTGTTTGTTTTTCTTTTGTTTTCATGTTATGGAATGTATATGAGAGAGGAAAAGGTCTAGATTTTGCTGTGGGGCTGAGAGCAGTGAAAGGGCATATGACCAGTAGTGTCCCTTAGAGAGGTAGGACATTATGAAAGAACATAAAAGAATAAAGGAGAATGGAAAAAAATATTCAAGACAGATTTTACTTTGTGCTTGATGAAAATAGAATACTCTATAGCTGATGGGAGTCTAGTGTCTAATAATATAGATAATTAATAAATTCCATTTTAGAAATTTTTTCAATCTAAATGTGGTTTTTAATCATTTTATAGTTGTGTGTGTATGTGTGTGTGTTCAACAGAAATCGTAGAAATTTGAAATGAAGAGATGGCTGCATTTTATTGGCTATTTTCCTTTTCTCTTCAAAATTAGTCTGATAGATTTACATTCAAATGTGTTATTCTAATAGCTAATAAGAGGCATTTTTTCATTTTTTTGATGCATTTCACAGTTGAAAAAAAAGTGAATTTACTTTTATGCAGTTACGTCTTTTTGTTCTAATATATCTCAATAGAATGTAAACATCAAAGAAACTATTGTGTCCTTGTGAGTTTTCAGAATGATTAGAAATTTGGTTGAAAAGTATTTACAATATACAGAGAAGAATTATTTAACATTGTTCTTATAATATTGTTAGCATGACCTTGGAATGTTGCTGCTATTGCAATATCTCCATCACTATCTCTATTATCTCAATCCATTTTATAGCCCTATCCCTATACTTTTTAATTTCTGTATCTATATCCATATCAACATCTAGACATACACATATATAATGTATATATGTATGTGTATATATATGGATAATGATATGGAAATAGTGTTATACAGTATTAAGGAAATAGTGATATATACATATACATGCGTGTATATATACTGTTAATAGTGTCATACAGTATTAAAGAAATAGTGATATATACTCATATATGTGTATGTATGTGTATACACACATATGAATATGTGTGAATGCATCACTGTTTCTTTCACGTAGTACCCAGTGTTCTAATGATAAACTTCAGAGAATTCAGTGGGTCTTCAGAATCTTTAGGACCCACATCCTGTACCCAAAGGTTTCCTTCTTGGTATGACTTGGCAGAACTTGTATTCTTCTGGCATGTCTTTCCAGAACCCAGGTCCTTTTTAACATTAAACCCATTATCCTATAAAGGCTAGGTTAACTCTATTGCAGGAAGAGGTATTAGTGGTGATAATACTTCCTTATAGTGTGCTATAGATGACAAATCACATTCACTATCTTAAACCCTGCAAACCTTCTTAGGCAGGTATTCTATGGGTGAGAAAATGGAGGCTCAGTGAGGGGGGAAAAAAAACTTTGCAAAGATAGGACAACAAATAGGAGGAATAATTGGAAGAGAACCTAGGTCTCTTAACTACCAGTATTGTGTTTTTTCCATTATACCAAGCTCTTCTTTTTGTCAATGAAAACCTTTCTTTGTGATATCACACAATGAATCAATTAATCAACAAAAATTTATTAAATGCTTACCATATTCCAAGAATTGTGCTAAACAATAGGGAAAAAAGGCAAACACAATCTCTACCCTCAAGAAGCTTATATCATACCAGGGGAGATGTGCGTATTAAATGGGAACATACAGTATGCAATTAGGGTAGACATATAAACACCATCAAATCACGTGCAACCTTCTATAGTTCTTGTTACTTTTTTTTAGTCTTCTGAATAAGACATCTATCCTATGAACTTAAATCTAAAGTCACATAATTATTTGTAACAGAAAAGACAGAGCGCTGATAAACTCAAGTCAATGGGAAACCACTCTACCAGATATGTAGGTTGTGCTTCTAGCTGAATTATGTCATCCTTCTTGTCATTTTAAAGTTACTTAGAGCAGGTTTGACTTGAACTGAAGCATCTTTGTCTTACAAGGTTAAGTCAACATCACTCTGGACTCAGTATTGCTTCTGGGCACCCCAGTGTGTAAATTCTTCAACAGACCTCCATTTCTCTCATGATGTAACCAGATGCCACTCTCACAAATTCTCTTCCACTTGGCACAGCTTAGGAATGGGGTGAGGTCTCCTTAGTCAAACTAGAGATGAGTTATGACATAGTCAAAAAGAATACAACTTTGGAAAGGCAGAAAGCCAGGTTGCAATTTAGTATCACGATCATAAAGACTAGTTGCTATTGTGCTAAGGATGTGCCAGAGTCCTGAATAGAAATTTCAAGTTGATTGTCCAGTAATATTGGATAAATTAACTGTACATTGTTCATTCTCTGCATTTTGCTGACCACATTTGGAACCAAAGTTTAAAACGTCACAGAACATGAAGAACAAAAATCTGGCCCAAATACTGTCTGAATGAATATAAGAATTGATCATTGATATCTCCCTAACATTTAACAAATAATTGCATTTGATTCCTATATTTTAAAATAAAAAATTATAACTTTAAATAGATGAAAAGATTAAATAGACAAAAATATTCTTGGTAGTAAGCAAGTTTTCAATAATCAGAATCATTATCACTATTATCCTAAATGTTTGAATAGAAAAATGACTTGTGTTTTCAAGGAAACTTCTGATCATGTCTATAAAATTCAATCATTTACATAAACTTTGATCTTTTTTTGAGGTGTGATAGATTTCACCGAAGGAGAGGAGGGGATAAAAATAAGAGGGTGAAAGTAGCAGAAAGAGTGTTGGGTCTGAAGTCAAAAGACCTGTGTTCCCACGCCAGTTCTGCTCCTAACTAACAGTTAATATCTTGGGCGAACCATTTCTTCTTGTTCAACCAGTTTCCTCAATGGAAAATGGAAAAAAACAATCTTTGTGCTACCTACCTCTCAAGGGTGTTATAAAGATTAGATGAGATAATGCAGATAAAGGCACATTATAAAATAGAAAGCAATATCTATAAATTACAGGTATTATTATTTGAGTAATTAATTTATAATTTCATAATTTCTCATTTGGCTCTGACTTTATATTAAAGGCATAATTTTTTTTGCAAGGTGCTGAAAACTCAGTACCAAAACTCTATCATGTATCTGTATTTTGTTCATTAACATATTAAGACCATTTTGTTCTAAAATGATAGATACATTGCCACAAATACAGCAATGATGCCTCTCCCCCAGGTACAAGGTACATTCCTTAAAGAGAGTCGTACAAATCCACCCAACAGCAAGACATTGATTGACAGGTCACACAATCTATTTGCACTTTACCTTTTTTTGTTGTTAACGTGAAGAAAGGATGATGCTCCCCTTACCATCGGTAATGTGCCACATTGGTGATTATATCTGATTGAATTTTAACTGACTTCATTCATATCGTGTTAAGTCAGTGTGCACATCATTCTTTTTAAAACCTTTCTTGCATCACTCCGCATTATTCCGTGCAAGTCTTCCTAAGTGTTTCTAAGCGCTTCATGTCTGTGAATTCTTACAGAGCAGTCCTAATATTCCATTTACATTCATAGATGATTGATAGTTTATTTAGGCCAGAGCTGAAGCCTCTCCAAGCTGTATTGGCTGAATCAGCCAAAAGGCCACAGTTAAGGATCTAGAAGGCCACATGTGGCCTCAAGGCCACAGGTTCCCCACCCCTGATTTAGGTCTTCCTCAGTTGTTGCTTACTTGTGTTTTTGACTTAAAAATAAGCTGTAACAAGTTAAAAAAAATAAAGATTTTTAGTTCACAAGCACAACCCTAGTAATATCAAAGGGTTTGAAACATGGGCTTATAATCAAGTGAAGAAGAGCAGGGCAGGAAGATAGTTGGAAAGTATTTTGTCAAACTATCTGATATTGATTTTTATTAACAAGAGTCCAACTTTTTAAAAAAGGTGTTGGAAATATGTTGACTAATAAAAGTCATTTTTATTTTTCAGCCTGACTAAACCTCCCCAGCTTTTGTATCTCTATAGCTAAAAAGCAATGTTGTACTTTACTGAAACAAAGCCTTAATGAGCTAGTTTCTGTTTGTACTCCTGTTCAAGCATCAACTCACCCCCTGTTTCATAGCATCACAGAGTTAGAAGGGTCCATAAAATTCATTGAATCCAACCTCATTCTTTTACAAATAAGGAAACTGAGGATCAGAGAGCTTAAATGACTTGTCCATGATCACACTGCTATTATGTTTGAGATTGGATTAGAACCCAGGTATTCCTGATTCCAAGTCCAGTGCTTTCTCTACTTTCTGCCAACAGAATATGACAAAGTATAGCTTACTTAATAAGAGAAAATTGTTGTTCTTATTGAATTGTTTCAGTCATGTCTGACTCTGTGACTCCTTTTGGGAGTTTTCTTGGCAAAGGTACTGGAATAGTTTGCTGTTTCCTTCTCTAGCTCATTTTACTGAGGTAAACAAGGTTGACTTGCCAAAGCTAGTAAGTATTTGAGGCCAGATTTGAATTCATGAAGATGGGTCTTCCTGATTCCAAGCCCTGGGTTCTATCCACACTATCTGTGTCACCTAGCTGCACCATAAGAGACAGTACCACTTGCCCATTTCTGGTGGGACTTTCCTTTATATCAAATCAGTGCTATGGAACCACTGCAAAATATTCACAAAGGATAGAATAATTAAATCAACACCGATAACTTTTTCTAGGTGGAAAAGACTCCTTCAGTAATCTAGTCCCATAAATGTTATGTGATTCTCTTCTATAATATCCAAGATGGCTGTTCAACCAGCCTTTATTTGAACACCTACATTGTTGGGGAGCTCACTACGCCCTAAACCTATTTCATGTTTTGTTGTTGGTAGCTCTAATTGCTAGGAAGTCCTTTCTTACATCAAGCCAACATTTTTCATTCTATTACTTGCATCCATTGTTTCTGGTCCTACAAGAGCATTCAATACAAGCCTCATTCCTCTTGCACATAGCTTCCTTACAAATATTTGAAAATAGCTTTCATATCCACTATTTCTTTTACCCTACCCTCCCTCTATAACGAAACAATTCTTCTCTTCTCCATGCTAAACATATGCAATTTAAACATGTTCATTGGCCAAAGACAATAGCTTGACATACTCTTCAAAGTTAAAGTATATTTCTTTTAAAATTGGGATCATGGTGGAAAACCATTCAATTGCCCTTTCTAAGAGAATAAAATTTAAAGCAGATAGACATAGGATGTCCCACAAAAAATACAAGTGTGCCAAGATTATTTTTGGGGGGGTGCTTATGTTTTTTCCATTTTATTTTATTTTATTTTTGGCAGCAATAATTAAAAATGTAATAAGGTTTAAAATGATCCCTTCAGTAGAACTAAGAACTCCAGTAGAATTCCAGGTCATAAACTAAGAGTGCTAAGTGTTAAAGCTAGTTCTATTCTCAATCAAAGGGCTCTTTTTCAATTCAGCTATGTCGTACATCATTTATCACAAGTCTGAGACCACAAACCTGTCAGCTTCTCTCTGTAAATCCAAAGTTAGTTTTATCTGTGCATGAGTTTGACTAAAAGAGCTAGGGAAGGAAAAAATGAGCACCTTCTTTAAACATCCATCTCTTTTCATGTTTCTTTTACTGGAGACATTAAGAGAACATTGCATTGATACTCTTGAGACATTACATTAAATTGCCTGTTAATACCATTTTTCCAGAAGGAGTAGCCATGTAACCCCCTTTCCTTCCAGGCAAAACATTTGCCATGTGGTATTTTCATCTAGTGAAAAACATATCTTTGATGTGAAGGTTTTTTTAGCCCATAAATGCCATACCTTATTGCAATAGTATGACAGAGACATATTGGTATCTAAAAAATTAACCAATATAAGTGCACCAAGCCAACTTTGAAGAAATGGCAGAATAGCTTCATAAGACGAGATAAATACTCCCATTTTTTAAACATTTCCTCTAAGACAATGAAGCTGATAATGGACATTGTCTTTTGTCCTTCGATTGAGAAAATATCTAGTTTGTGTACAGAAATTATTTTAAAGAGAAAATAGTAGAGATGTTCAGATCATTCTGAAAAGAATCAATTAGGATGAATTGATTAAATACTAGCATGTGGCAAACTCTGCTGGATGTAGCAGATAGAAAGAAGAAAGTTAAACAGTTTCTGTCCTTGAGGAATTTACAGTCTACCCATGGGAGACAACATGCCCATTAATAGACACATACAAAATGGATTTTAAAAACACTTTAAGGGAAAAGTGTAAAGTGCTAAGGATCAAGAAATGTTTCAGTAGAAAGCAGGGTTTGAACTGAGTCTCAAAGGTAACCAGAGAGAGGTGAGACAGCTATGCATCCCAGGCATGGTGACCAGATAGCACAATAGCATAAAGAGCAGATATGGCACATCTTGTACAAGAAATAGAGAGAAAGCCATTTTGGCTGGAACGTAATGTGTACAAAGGGGAATAATACGTATTCAGGCTCCAAATGTAGCTTGGGGACAACTTGTGAAATGCTTTGAATGTCAGATAGAGTTTATATTTGATTCTAGAATTATAAAGGGGCCTCAGTCCAAATCCCATATCAGATATTTACTAGCTCTGTGGCTCTGGCAAAATGCTTCATCTGTCTCAGTCTCAGTTTCTTTATCTGTAAAACAGGAATAATGGTAGCAGCTACTTTAAAGGGTTGTGGTGAAAATCAGCTGATTTGAAAAGAGGTTTCACTTAAATCCCTCTTTGTTTCTAAGTAGATAATAATAATTCATATTTCCAAAATTTTTTACCTGCTAATCATGCCCCTCTGATAACTTTCAGGTCACAGGACAGGGAAAGCTTAAAAGCTCACTCTGGGTTCTTCTAAGATACATATATTCTGTTAGCCAGAACCTTCCATTGTCTACATTAATGTACCCCTAATCAGACACAATAAATTAACAGTTCTCCTTCCCAACCACATTTGCATACACACAACTATGGAGATCCCAATATGTTGTGCAGGGGAGAGAGAGAGAGAGAGAGAGAGAGAGAGAGAGAGAGAGAGAGAGAGAGAGAGAGAGAGAGAGAGAGAGAGGGAGAGAGAGAGGGGGGGAGAGAGAGAGGGGGGGGAGAGAGAGGGGGGGGAGAGAGAGAGGGGAAGAGAGGGGGGAGAGAGAGATAGAGAGAGAGAGAAAGAGAGGGAGGGAGAGAGAGAGAGAGAGGGAGAGGAGGGAGAGAGAGAGAGGAGAGGGGGGGAGAGAGAGAGGGGGGGAGAGAGAGAGATAGAGAGAGAGAGAGGGAGAAAGAGGAGAGAGAGAGAGAGAGGGAGAGAGAGAGGGAGAGAGAGAGAGAGAGAGAGAGAGAGGGAGAGAGAGAGAGAGAGAGAGAGAGAGAGAGAGAGAGAGAGAGAGAGAGTTAAAGAGGAAGTCTCTGGACCTGAGTTTAATCCCAGGCCTGTTATTCACTATCTCTTGAGTCACTTAACCCCTCTAGGTGTTAGTTTCCTCATGTGTAAAATGAGAAAGTTACATCCCATGACCTCTAAGGTCTCTTCCAGCTCTGGAAATATGATCCTATGAGAGTATGTAGATAGCATAATTGCCATCATTGTGCATTTGATAAAACTGAAATCCAGATGGGTTAAGCAATTCAAAGAAGTTCCTGCAACTGGTGTCAGAAGAGGATACAAAGCCAGATCTTTTGACTCTAAGCCCAGTGCACCGTTCATTTTACCACACAGTGTCATCATGTCTTCTGATTTTGTTTTAAATCCAAAAATAAGGAATCAAATCGAATAGGTAACAAAACTAGGAAACAATAAGAATGCTTACAGAGTACCTGATTTTTTCCAGTTCGATGACGATGATGAAGTACAGATGGTTACATAAAGACAAATTAAAAAATCCCTAACCTTAAGAAACTTGTAATACATCTAGAAAGTTGATGTTCTAGGTTTAAATTCTTATGTTCCAGAGAATATAATTATTATATTCCTCATAGTGGCCTTATATGTCCCACTAATCACCAACATACTATTTTTATTAGTCCAGAGAGGAGTAAAAAGCTAGTATTTAATGGAAATTGAAAAACTTCCCTTGGGTATCCAGTTTGCCAGGAATGTTGTGTTTGCAGGGTGCCAATCTAAGCTGCTGTTGAGAGATATGAAAAAAAAGATAGAGCTAGTCATTTCCATAAAGAATCTTACATCTTAATGCAATTCCCATGCTAAATTTATGAAGAAACTCTTAATATTTTTTTGGTCCTCTGAATATACTGGCAGGTCTTTATGTTGCTATGAGTCTAAGATTTTGTCTGTCATTCCAACCTGAGAGAATCCTAGATCTAGAAATGGACATTAGGTGTCATTTAGTCTAACTCCTTCATTTTGTATTTGAGGAAACTTAGGGTCAGAAAGTTTAAGTGATTTGCCCCCATCTCATGTGACAGGACCAGGCAGAGCTCAATTCCCATGATGCTAAGTTCAGTGCTCCAAGTGGAGTATTTTTTTCACTGCCAACATACTCCTTCTTATTGTCCAATGAATTAATCATGAGTTATTCATTCAGCAAATATTTATTTAGCACCTACTACTATAAACACTGTGCTAGCCTCTAGAAGAAACAAAGATGAATAAGATATTCCTCCTGCCATCAAAGATCTTAGAATATAATGTAAAAGTGTGGTAGGGGCGAAGAAGGGAAAGAGATGGTGCAAAATCTAGAATCTAAATATAATAAAATTAGACTCTAAGAATAACATAATGCAACATAGAAAAATTTTAGTTGGGGGAATCAAGGAAGATTTCTTAAAGGACCTGGGATAAGAACATTGAGTCAAGAATAGGATATCAGCAAATGGGATGGGAGTTAAAGAAGGTCTGTGGAAAAGTGTAAATTAAGGAGCAGAGGTGAGAAAATACAAGGTGTGTTTGGTGTATATTAGATAATCCATTTAGCTGGGGCAGAGACTACATGAGAGGCAATGGTATGACCCAACACTTAAAGGAAGGTTGAAACCAGATTGTTAAGGGCTTTTTCCAAGCTAAAGAGTCTAGGTTTTATCTGATAAGCAGTAGCAAATCCCTTATGTTTTTCTTTTCTTTTCTTTGCATAGGCAATGAGATGGTAAGATGGGTATATTGAGATTATTTCAGCAGCCATCAGGAGTATAAATGAGAAACATGAGAGGCTGAAAGCAAGAGACAGTATGTAATATAATGGGAAAAGCAATGGCTTGGGAACTAGTAAACCTCAATTTAAAAGTATACTGTATTATTGAATACCTATATGACCATGTTCACTTCCTCTCCTACCTATTATTTCCAAAACGTTCAAAATTACAAGCAGAGTTCCAGGGAACATTTGCACTCAGTTAGGAACCTTGTTTATTTCCTAGGTCATCAATATTCACTAAAATTTACAGTAACTTTTAGTTCATCTCTTTTTACTATAAAACTGACTTTAAATCACAACTCATGTATCTTGTAGAGTATAAAATAGTCCATTCATTTTAATAATGATTCTGAACATAACCTTTTTCTGGTTCTTCCATGCTACTTTGACATTGCATAAGCTTCTTTCACCTACAGTACATGATATGAATTAATTTGGATAAATGAAGAGATATGAATTACCAGCAGAATCAGCTATGGTCATCATTGTGTTTTGACTTGTGTTTATTCTTCATTTGTTTATAACTGGTGATACAATGACTTCCTTATTTGATCTACTTAGATCACTTTCTAAGATGTGAAGAAGACAACCTTGCTACTCAAATAGATCTATTGACATAACAGTAGTGGAATCACAAAAATGCAAAATTGGAACAGAATTGACAGGCATCTCATCCAACCTGTTGCCCAAATGGTATCACCTCCACAACATCCTTGACATGAAATATCTCTACTTGAAGTCCTCCCATGATGACAAACCCATTACCTTTCATGGCAGACCATTCTAATTTTGGACAGTGATAAAGCCTAGATGCAATGAACACTAGTTAATCATCTGGGTGCTCTGCCTGGATTACAGACAGCTAGATGTGTTAAAATATATAGAATTCTATATCTACCATTCAGAGTTTACTTGACATTGACACAGTGGATTATTGAAACAACATAGTTAAGCTCCTATTGAAGCCTTTCATGGCTGTTCATTACCTTCAGAATAAAGTCCAAATTAATCAGCCTGATATTCAAAGTCTTTTACAATCTGTTTTCATTTTTATCTTCTAGTACTGCCTTACATAGAACTGCTTTTTTTGGTCAAACTGGTATTCATCTTGTTTCCAAAGTGCACCCAGTTCTTTTCTGTTTCTCTGTCTTTTCCACCAACATTCCTCTCACCTGAAATATGCCATCCTTAACTGAGTCCAAGTATCATCTTCTCTTTGAAAGATTGCATGAATATTTTAATCCACCATTATCTCACCTTTCTATGAACTCTTATTGCACTTATCGTCTGTATCAATCATTTGGAATTTAATATATGCCTTAAAACTTTGATGGATCTATGATCTCATCTGTGTCAGTACTCCCTCCACTGGTTCAAATTCTCATTCTATATAATTTCTATTTGTGTCATTAAGCGTATACCTACTTGTACTATTAGTTAACATTTTTTTTGTTACCATGTCTAGGCCCCTTAGATTCTAGTTGTGCCATTTTGTTGTGTTTATAGAAGCTTGACCTTAGTGCAAAAGTCCCAAGGAACTCTGGGGAGTCTCATTGTCTCCAAGTGGAAAAATGTCACCTGTGCTTGCTTAACTGTGTTATTTTGATGACCTATATTCCAGTAATACTTACTTCGATGGTAAGTTCGTATCAACCTTGTTAACCTTCAGTAATCTGTTCTGAATATATCAATTAATTATGTCAGCTGCTCTAGAGAGGCATCAAACCACTATCATTGCTATGCCTTTTCTCTCTCTTGTTTTTGCACTCCCTCAGTTCCTTTCAAATTTGCTTTTCTAAAAGTATAAGAAGTCTTACTTTATTCAATCATGAGGAGAGGTTCCTACTACCTGACTCTCATTGTTGGAGTTTCAATGAGTCTCTAACATGTAGCAATATGTTATTAAAACACAGAACATTCTCTGGCTGTACAGTAGCTAAAAACTGGTGGGATTAATTCTTCAATATTACTATATGAAGAAAGGGGACTTTTCTGGAGTTGGAGGAGTTTGATATCTGAGTAGTTTTAATTTTTTTGTTTTCTGTTTAACATATGTATATATATACATATATATATGTGTATATATATATATATATATATATATCTCCCCATTCATTTATTTATAATTCCGTCTTAGGGGGAGAAATCTAGATATAATGGAAATAGGAGCTGGGTCAAATCTGCGGATCTATTATACCGCTCCCCACTTTATGTGACCTTGAGTAAGTTACTTTTTCTCTTTTGGTGTCAGTTGTAAAATTATTTTTAATCTATAAAATACATGACTTAAACTAGGTGATCTTCAAGGCCCCTTCCAGCCTAAATAGTTGCTCAGTAGGATAAAATGAAGACTCTGTAGGCAGTGCTGTATCCTTGAATTCCCCCAGGAACTTTGTACATTCATCAATCATCATTTAAATGGTTTTTTGATGATAAAAGACAGTGTCTAATTGCATGTGGAAAGCACAGTTTGGAGTAAGTGAATGTAAAAGCAATTGTGTAACTAGAACACAAAGCATATTCATCACTAAAGAAATGGATTGCTATAAAAATAATTAAACAGGAATTGATTACAATATTCTAAGCCCACAAATGAATCAACCAACTTCAAGTTTTGGGGACAAACAGCAAAATTAGCAAGACATCCTCTGTTTCTAATTGATGATTAATGTTAAGTCTATAGCCTCTGATAATGTTCCTAAATAGTATGGAGAATAATTACCTGCCAGCAAGAGATTTTTTTTCTCAGCTCTTGTTGCCATTAAGTGCTTACTTTCAGCCTTTGATGTCGGTGAAATACATTATAGCTCTTTAGTTATTTAATTACATTTACCATCTATTGAAGTTACCTCCTGTTTGGTTATACTGATAGCTTTCAGAGAGAAAACCAACAAATGTGTTTTCAGACTATAAAGCAATTATGTCTATTGGGAAAAGTAAAAGGAGGGCATGAAGAGCTGCATTAGAAAACCCACTGGAAGTGGTCATTAGGAGTCATAATATCATTCCCTCTGTTGTCATGCTTTTCTTTTTTAGTAATGTTTAACTCAATTCCACATCTCTGTATTTTTATTTTATTTTTCTCCAAATCTTTGACTAAAGGATATTTCCATAAAAATTATGCATTCTGTAAAGAAATGAGGATGTTAGGATAGCACAAAACTTAAGAAAAATAAATTTCTATGATATTTATTCACCATCAACCCTTATGCGTTTTTAAGTGTTACAAATTTATATATGCATATTCTTCCCTTGCATGTCTTACCTATATTCTAGGTAAGTATTATATTTAAGTCCAGCACTTTAAATTTCTTTATCAACTTTATAGTTGTGTGTGTATGGTCATATGACATTATATATCTTAATTGTACATAATTGTTTGTATGTAATCTTCTCTTGGACTCTTTGAGGGCAAGGCCTTTTTGCCTTTCTTTTGCTTTTCTTTATATCTCTAGTGCTCAAAACAGTAATTTCATAAATGCTTATCAGCTCTCTAATTGAAAATATTAACTCTGGAAGGGTTGTTAGTGATAATCTTGTCTAACCACCTCATTTTAAAGGTGAAGAAAATAAGGTCCAGAGAGGTAAAATGATTTGTTCAAAGCTACATAGCTCTTAAGTGTAAGAATACTTTATTTAATCACATAATGGTGTGAATCATTACATTTCTTTCTCCATTTTGCATTTATCACTTTGCAAAGTGATAAATTCTTGTTGAATGAACTTACACTGTAAATTCATTCAGCAAGTATTTATTAAATGCCTACTATATGTGAATATGGGTGTATATATATGTGTGTGTGTACATGTATGTATGTATGTATGTATGTATGTATGTATTATAGTCCAGTGCTAGACAAGGAAGAAAGATTCATACATGGAACAAATGTGTTACAATGGAACACACAAAGACTCAAGACACTGAATTAGCCACCATCCATGTTTTCTAGTTCATTAAACTAAGGGATGTTGAGGTTATCATAATTAAGCTTATATATTTTTTAAAAGGCTCAACTTTAAACATGTCATATAGCTGCAAAGAATTATGAAATAATAATAGTTAAGAATTTCACTGATGACTAGAGGACTAGAGCAGACAGAAAATTGTTTGGTCTTTGTAGACTGGAAATATGCTTTGCCTTTTGGACTGGACTGGTCTGACAAAGGTCAGGGAGACCGTGATTTAGATGCCCCAGTAGAAGCAGACTGTTAGAGCCAAAGTGCAGACTGTACTGCCAGGATGGGACAGGAGGTAGCTCTGAGTATTTTCTCTTGCCTTTTGAAAACCAAAACCAAAACTAAACAAAACAGCAACAAAAAACAAACAAACAAAACAGCAACAATGTTTCACTCTGCTTAGGGCTGTTATGATGGCAACCACACACTGCAGGGAAAAGTTGTGAGACAGAATGAGAAGAGGTCTCATAAGAAAAGATCAGTGAAAGACAGGTTTTCTCCACTGAACTTTTCAACAAATTAGTCTAAATGGAGAAACACAACAAATTTGGAGAAATGTTTTGCTTTAGTAATTAGTAAATGCACATTAGTGATGTGCATTTGGCTTTATAAGGCTAAAATTAACCTTTAATATTGACTTTTCATTTTAAATATCTTTTCAGCCACTGAAGTTGTGTCCATGTTGTCTTGACTATATTTAGAAATAAGTTCTGATTAGTTGTTGAGAATTGTCTGTGTAATCCCCAAACACACTAAAAGATAAGGAAGTATGGTTGATAGAATCCTGTCCTTGGAGTTAGGATGATCTGAATTCAAGTGTGATTTCTGAGTTGTACTAGTTCTGTGACCCTGGGACAGTAACTTAACTTATCACTGCCTGGTCAGCTAATAGTATAAATTTCAGGTCAGTTGCAGATTTGTATCACTGTAGAAACTTTTCATTAGTTCCCCAAAGATACTAATAGATGTAATCTTAGGCATCATTGTGTGTCCCTCTCCCACCTCAAAATAGTAAACCTAAAATTAAAATCTTTCACGTAGATGAATGAATGAAATAAAAATCTTTTTATTAAGTAGTTATTACGTGCCAAGCACTGGGCTAAGCACTGTCCAGCAACCAATCAGGAAATCCCAGGCAGGGAGTTTTTCCAGGGCATAGTCTACACCTTAAAAGTTACTAAAACTAAAATCTGGTTATGTTTAACCATCACCAAAAAAAGAGAGTGTTGGACTAGATAGCCTTTGAGATAACTTTCTCAAGTTTAAATTTATGTGCCTATGATTCTATTATTTTTAAATTCTAAGGACCTAAGTTCTCATAGAATAGAGGCCATGTACATCATCTATTTTTTATATATAAAATTTGCAGTTTGCAAAGCATGTTCACATCCATCATCTCACTTGAATATTTGCAACTGATTGATGAGGTAAATAGGGAAAGTGGTATTATGCTTGAATTGCTGAGGAAAAAAATTGAAGATTGTAGAGATGAAGAGACTTACACAATCATGTTAACAACTAAGGATTATATCTGAAACCAGAACCCAGACCTTTTGACTTATAGTGCAGTTGATGTTTTTTGTTTATTTTATGGTTGCCTAAGATTCCAAACTGGTTTTCCATATCTTTTTATATTCACACCAATACCTAGATAGCTTTCCATACCTATTTGGGGCCGATGATAATAGAGTTGAACTTTGTGTTGTGTATAATTTTTAGATAAAACATGAATACTAATAAAAGTGAGTTTACATAGTCAGTTAGTTACCAGTAAGCAATAATAATAAGCATAAAAGCCATTAGGAGAACTACCATTTTTACAAGATCTCTGGGCCTTCAGAGGACATCTAACCCCAGCTATACTGGCATATGAATTCCTGTTACAAGCAATGATCCGGTTTCTACTTGAAGACCCACAGTGTAGAAGAGCCTACTACCACCTGAGACAGCCTGTTCCCCTTTTGGATAGCCCTAGTTGTAATTTTTCCCCTTTACCTAAAGTTTAAATTTGCCTAAGGGGCAAAACAAAACAAAAACTAGGACTTGTAAATCCAAGATAAAGTTAGGCACTTTGGACTGCCTCACTGAGGACCATGTTGTGTTTGCCATGTGAGCTTTATGAGTTGGGCTAGAGTCATAGAATATTAGAGGATAAAGGGCCTTGAAGATAAAATAAATAATCTGAAGAGCAAGGAAACTGAAGTCCAGGAAGGAGAAGTTGATTCACATGGTTAATTTATCACATAGAAAATTCTAGGATAAAGTTTTCTGACCCTTATCTCTATGCATTTTTCATTACACACACTGCTCAGCTGATTACCATCTTTGATCACTATTAACCACAGAAGCATGATTGATAAAGATTATAGGATTCAGCTAATGCCTGGGATTTAGTTGCCCATAATATATCAAAACCTATATAGTTTAGAAGAAAACCAAATTTAAGAAGAGGATTCTAAATTCCTGCTCATGTTTTTAATTAAAACAGAATAGCTCTTCAGGCTGCTTCCCACTTTTCGCTTCTCCTCCAATCCCAAAAGAAGACATTATAAAGGATCCTAGAGATACTTTTTTTTTTTAATGTTTGGCAACCTAATTGGCTCAGTTTGCATTTTTAATAGTTAACCATGATGCCATTATATCCCAAGAAACATTACAAATGGTTTTCAGGGAAGGAAATGGAATGAAATTCACAAATGCAAAGTGAAAATAATAGGTATTGTAAGTGTATTTTAAAATGAGTGAGATAGAGAGCATCTGCTTCGTTGAAACATGTTAAGATAAGCAGGAAAAGCACCATTTTTTCAAAATAAACCAGTAGGTTCTAAGCATTCTCTCTCTAGTGTTTTGCGGACCATTGTATCATTATTTTACAGAAAGGTTTCAAATACTGACAGTGTTTCCCTGATTGAAGTGTTAGCACACAATTAACATTCTCTACTATCTGTCTATCTATCTGTACATCTACATGCATATCACCATGCCATAGCACAAGGAACAGTGGACTGCGATTCAAGAGCCTTGGATTCTAGAGCCAACTCTGCCACTTCAGAAAGTCACTTTCAATCTTCATGAGCTTATTTCAATAAATGAAAGGTTTAGACTAAAGAGTTTCTAAGGTCCCTTTCAATCCAATTCAATTCAATAAACATTTATCAAGTTCCTGTTATGTACCAGGCATTGTGCTAAGCACTTGGGGGGGGCGGGGCGGGATACAATTCATAAAAAGAAAGCCAACTTCTGCCTTTTGGGAGTTTAAAATCTACTGGGAAGAGATAACATATGAAAGGAGTCAGGAAATGGGGGTGGACCAGGAGGTTTATTGTTCCATGGACTTGAAACCAAGCATAGTAGCAGATACAGAGTAGAGTAAGCAGAACAGTACAGTTTCTGCCCTCTATAAAGGAAAGCACTGACAGAAATCTGGCCCTCCACACAGAGGAGAGAGGAGACTGAGGAAGGTGGAGTCCATCAAGGCATGAGTTACCAGCATGATTCTGAGATTAGAGGTGATGAGCATGGCAGGGGCATCTTCTGTGGAGTTGAAACCAAGCACAGCAGAGCCTAAGATGCCAAATGGATTTCAGAGTGGTCTTAGAGCAGATCTCAGAGTGCACTGATGTTCCAGTCAATGAGTCTACAAGTCAACTATCATTACATGCTTACTCTACTTCTAGCATTGTGAGAAGCACTGTGGAGGAATTCAATAAGGGGTAAGTGGGAGGAACGCCATTACAAATCTCAGAGAGTTGGCTAGGAGGATATTAAAGCATGAAAAGTAAAATGAAAAGTAAATGGTTTTTGTGACCTGTAAGTGGTTGTGTAAGGATGCATTTCTTCATTGGGTGTTTATGAGTATCTTGAATAACTTTCTACACTAGAATTGAGACTTGGACTTTCTGCATGATCTTACTTAAGATTTTAGTTAGTAGACAGAAAGAACACTGATATTATGCAATTCTACCTGTACCCTAACAAAAAGTGCTTTAGTGCAAGACACTTAACAAGTGGTCACCCAGCTTTTAGTTGAAGACCTTCAGTGAGAGGAAAGCTATTGTTTCCTAAACCAGTCTAATCCACTCTGGCATAGGTCTAATTGTTAGGCTCATATTCCATCTTCTTCCTTCTCAAGTGATATAAGACTAAAGAGAACAGAACAATGCAATTTTAGATTGCTATAACTCTTTAATTTTTATAAGCATTTTTTAACCCCCCCTCTGTACAAGGCACTAGGCTAGGTGTTAGGGAGAAATGAACACAAATAGTCTCTATTATCCATGAGTTGATGGTCTAGAGCAGAGGTTTTAAACTTGTGTCCATAGTCCAGAGTATGGCCTCAAACTAGATTAAAATGTAATTGGGAAATTTTTAAAATAAAACTGCCATACGGTATAGATGATGTTCATTTGTGATCTTCTGAGTCAATGTCTGACCTGCAGGGATCCATTTCTATTTAGGTTTGACAGCACTGGACTGCGGAAACATCTGTAGTGCTTATTTGGCAATGAATAAAAGAAGTCTATAAAAAGTGCTAGGAGAACTTTAAGGAGGGAAAAATCATTTCCTCTAGGTGGCATTAGGAAAGGCATCATGAAATAAGACCTCAATTGGTCCTTGAAAATAGGGGAAAAATTTTAACAAGTCATAAAATTATAGGTTTTAAAGATTCAGAAGGAATTTCAAACCTTACTTGTGTCCCATTTCTCTTTGAGTTCATAATATATCCAGTTCTTATTTAGCCAGAAGTGACTAAGCCTGTGGTTTCATTGAGATTAAGAACTCCCAGGTGAGAAAACACCCTCTACTCGTACAAGTTGTCACCATTATGCTTACAACTTATACTCTATTGTAAGAATATGTTGCAAGAATATGAACAAAAACAGAACACCGTGCAAAAGATTTTCAATGAAAGAAGAGCATTACATAAAATTTTTAGGAGAAAGGCTTTTGTTGATTTGTTTTGGCCTGATTTATTCTTTACAATTGACTTGAATATAATATATAGCAATGAAATACTCTATTTCAATTTATAAGTAGTATAAAAATGAAAGATATGTAGAGCCATAGATTATGTAACATATTTTCATGGAATCACCATATTTCAAAGTTGGAAGAGACCTTAAAAATAGCTTAGTTCTTGCCTCTTGTTTTAAATTTGTTTTTATGTTAATGATCTACTGATTCATTTTATTTGTTACTCTGTACTTATTTACCATCAACTCCCCCCCAATACTTCATAATTCATTCAATGTCAAAGAATGAACAAAAAAAAATAAAACAAAGAAGTGGAAATATTTGATAGTTGTAGTATACCACCTCTCTACAGAGAGGAAGAAGGTATATGTCCTCTTGAACACAGCAAGGATCGTTGCACTTGACCTGTATGTTAATATTTTTTAGTATTGTCTTCTTTATGCTATTTTATTCATTGTGTATTTTGTTCTCCTGGTTCTAGTGAATTCAATACATTTATTATTTCTTAAAGCTGAAAAATATTACATTAAATCTGTTTCCCCAGTCAAAGGGATCATATATTGCTTCTAGATTTTCTCTAATACAAAAAAAAATGTTGCAATTAAGAATTTGGTATACAATTTTTGACCTCAGGCAATTTGCCCAAGAATGGAAATGCTAGGTCAAAGTGTATGGACAATTTAGTAACATTTATCATATAATTTCAATTATTTTTTTCAGAACAGAGCTTAGCCAAAAATGTTTTTAAGGTGTCTGTCTCAACAAAATCAGTCCAACATCAATTATCTCTGTCTGTAATCATTGCCAAGTTCGTGGCTATCAGTTGAAACCTCTGAATAGTTTGTATTTGCATCACTGTTATTAATGGTTTTTATCGTTTCATATGGTTGTTGGTAGTTTATATTTCTCCTTTTGAAAACGGTATTCTTTGATTACACATCTACTGGCGAGTGGCTTATAATCTCGCCTAAAAGAACTAGTTGTTTCAGTTTCCTATGTATTTTATATGTCAGATTTCTGTCAGACATGTTTGATGTAAAGTTTTTACCCTTATAAAAAGCTTCTTCTCTTATTCTATTCTCTTATTCTGCATTGATTAATTTGTGCAAAAGTTTTTAAGTATGTAATCACAATTACATATTTTGTCTTCTATAATCATCTCTATCTAAGTTATAAATTCTTACCTATAGTTGTGAAAAGTGCCCCTTTGCTACTTTTCATAATTGGATCATTCATCCATTTGGAACTTTGTGTGATATATGATATAAGATGCTAGTCCAAATCTATTTTCTGCAAAACTGTTAGAGTTTTCCCTGTGATCTGAGATACCCTGTTTACTTGCTTCTAGGTTCCACTTATGTTGTTCCAGTGATCTAATTTCCTTTTCTTTGTTTTGTAAACTAGTACCAAATAGTTTTGATCAATAGTTCTTTATAATAAAATTTGAGATCGGTTAATGCTAATAATGCTAGACATTATTCATTTCTATTTTTTTTCCATTTTTCCTTTTATGTTTTCTTTCTTTAAATGTGTATATTTTTTGCCTAGTTATGTAAAGTAACACCTTGGTGATTTGACTTCCATAGCACTAAATATATGTTAATTTCACTCACAAGCATTTATATCATATTAATATACCCCAGCCATGAACATTGATTATCTATCCAATTATTTATATCTTTCTCTTTTCTTATTAAGAGGGTTGTGCCCTTGTATTTTTGGAATTTCTATAGTATTTTTGTTGGTTAACTTGCCATTTTAAAGAATGAGTATCAGAATGGTAAAAGAACATACTGAAAAGCAGAAAGCTAGGTAATAGCCAAACCAAGACCAAAAACCAAGTCTTCTGACTTGAAGTCCATTGTTCTTTCCACTCACTGAGAAGAAAATAGAAAGAATGTTACAATAAAAAAAGAACTTAGGTTGCCATGACTAACCAGTACTTGGAATATTTGGAGAGAGGTGGAAAAGTCACAAATTCTGGCATTCAATAGAAGTACAATTTCATTGTGAATACTGACAACAACGCTGAATGTTAAGATGGCCCAACTGAGATACTAAGAAATAACCTCTTTGACTATGGAATTTTAAGAACTCTGTTTAATTTTTTTTTTCATTTGCCCAAAATAAGCTACAAGATTCCTATACCTTAGTCCCACACAAAAGTGGTTGTCTTCCTTAATGAATATCATGTTGTTGGGTTGTTTTTTTGTTTGTTTGTTTGTTTGTTTTAACACAATTGGGATTAAGTGACTTGCCCAGGTTCCCACAGCTAGTAAGTGTCAAGTGTTTGTTCTGAGGCTAGATTTGAACTCAGGTCCTCTTGACTTCAAGGCCAGTGCTCTATCCATTGAACCACCTAGTAGCCCCATGTGGTTGTTTTTTAATATATGTTTTAAAGAGAGGAAATAGAATCATAGAATGTTAAAGCTGGAAGAGACTTGCAGTACTCTAGTTAAATACTCTGAATTTATAACTAAAGAAGCTCCAAATAGGAAAGTGACTTAGCCAAGCTGCCCTACCAGATTCCAAGTTAAAACTCAAGTATCATGACTCACAATCTAGGACATTTCCATATACTAGGACAATTCCCATTCCATGACATGGAAACTGAGAAGATTGGATATGGTCACTGTGTCTTTCGTTTTACTTTCTCCAAAACCTTAAATTTGGAATATTTTTAAAGATTAGTTTTCTTAATTTTCACAAGTTCCTAGTCTGACTCATAGCATAGTTAGCCACAAATCATTACTAATTTTGCAGATTTAGGAACACTTACTGAGAAAGAAGGGAATATGTGGTCTAACCTCATTAGTACAGTAAAATATAGCTTAACAATGTTTAAAAATCTGTAAAAAAAATAAAAAGACAAATTGAACTAATCATTTTTCAACCATATACATGCTTGTATATCATATGCAGCTGAATAACCAGTCATGTTCTCTATCTCCTTAAAATGTAGTCTTTAACATTTTTTTAAAAAAGTTAAATATGCATTTCCAATTAAAATGACTGGCTTAGAATGGAACAGAATTAAAAATCTGATTATGATTAAAACATCTTGTTTGTAAACAGTATGAGAAAAGTTTCTCTTTATCATTAAATGGTAATAAATGGATCTATGATCTCAATAACGTGTGTGTGTGTGTGTGTGTGTGTGTGTGTATGTGTGTTTCCCCTCGAACAATGCAGATCCCATCCATGCCTGTCCATCCTGTATTACTCTCATCTATATCCTCCCCAAAAGCTACCCAATTTTCTGGGGAATTTATTTTCCATTAACATCCTAACTAAATATGGTGCCAACTGAAAATGTGGGCTATACTGGCTGCCCTTTACTCCTGTCATAAAACCTGCAAACCACCCTTTATTTTTTGCTCAGTTTTTTTTAAATTGCATCCCTGGTGTCAATTCTTTGTGATTGCTTGTATGCTATATATAGCTCTCCACAGGTTCCTTTGGTTGATGCCTCATTGCAATTCTTCAGAGACCATAATGCTCCATGACTCAAAGCTATACCATACTGGGAAAAGTGGCCAGACTGGGTCAGGTATACGCAGTGAAAACTCATGCAGGACATAACACAATTTTGAGGGCATTGATTTTCAAGGTATCTAACGGAAAGGAAAATTCCAAATAGTGGTGAGAAGAAAAATATCAGACCTTCCTATTTATTACCTTTAAAAGATGACCAAGAGAATATCAATAACCACTGCTCTCATGTTTAAACATATATACATTTTATAAAAATTATTCACACACATTAATAACACCCTTTGTGACAGTAGTAAGAGGAAACAATCAGATTTTGTAAATAATATTCTATAAGAGTCCATATTTTTTAGTAAACAGAGAACTGAAAGATGAATGAAAGGGATAAAAGACCCCATTGTGTTTACTCTTTGATGATCGATTTAAAAAAAATCTTTTGATTTCATTGGAAGTGCCACCTAAAAATGTTCTCCTTCATCAAATGAGGTGTTTCCTTTGCATTGTCAAAATTATATAATATGCTTGGAAGATAAAATATGAGAATTTAACTTATTTGACAAGCTGTAATGATTAATGGAAAACAACATATATAATAACTGGGAAATTTGTGTTCACTAAAAATAGTCCTTTCTGCCTTAGAGAAGGTCAAGCATAGAATCCAAGTTGAGGAGGGATTCCTTATAGATGGCGATGTCCTCCAAATGCTGGCTTTTGTGGATGATACTGTGCTATTTATCTCATTACTTATCTCATCCCAGGAGCATTGAAGAGCATTCTAAACAATATTCCTAATCATTCTAAAGATTTGGTTTAACTATCCAAACAGGAAAAACAAAGTACGTGAAGAGTATCCATTGTCCAGATTATGATATACATTGGGACTTAAATAATCTTAATAAAGTTATATTTTAGGTTTTCTTTACTAAAAACTAAATATCTTTGTACCATTTAACCAATCTTGTAATGGCTGTGAACGAGATCTTGTGCAAAGAATAATTTTTTTTTTCATACATAGCCTGATTCTTGTAAATCTTCAGGCAATTCGTGTTGACTGACCCATGAACCTCCTTGATTGTGAGTTATGTTATGCCAAGGGGTAAATGCAACTAGATACTACTTCTCAGTAATGGTTATTGGTCACATCCAAACCTGAAAGGACAGTGTAACTGTTAAATCTAACTGCTGTTATGGTCCTAAAAAGAATCTGTTATTGTATGGGTAAAAATTCTTGATATAAATACAAATATAGCTATTGATCCCTGATTTTAGGGACTCCTTTAGTGCCAATGATATATTATTTTGGCTGCATTAATTGATATGATGTCTAAATCAAGGGAGATAAAGTCCCTTCCCTCATTTCATTGCCAGACATCACCCTTTAAGAGGCACATTGCAGAATTCATAGGAGGTGAGAGGAGTAGAAGCCATCCCATATGAATATAAGATCTTTGATTAAGCCTGTAGCTCAGAAAGCCTAGAATGTAATCACAAAATAATTCATCTTTCTGTGATGTGAAACTATTTCTCTAAGTTACTCAGAAGGGAAAATGTCATTGGCTGATGGAAGATGGAAATCTGTGTCTATTTCAAAGATTGAGTACTTCTAATTTATATACTTAGTGTTAAAATTTTAGTGTCTATGTTTTGTGATCAGTTGTACTTAAAAGGCTATATAGAGTAGCAAATTGAGACCTTTCATTTCATTGATTTAGAACTAGAGATGTCATAGTTCATCTAGTCCAACCTTCTTATTTTAAGGCTTAAGAAACTGAAACCAGAGAGATTAAGTGACAACAAAGACTATTTTCCCCTTTCGTTCATATCTCCAGCACTTAGCACCTCATAACTTATTAAAGACTGCTTGATTGACTGATTGCCTAGGGCTGCATAGGTAGTAAGTGGATGAATTAGACATAGTGTCTAGCCCTCTGACTCCAAACCCAGCTTTGTTATTGTTAATTCCTCATTCTACCATGAAGATGAATTATCCATATGTGCAAGAAAGGCAAAATGTTAACCCCTACAGTCATAAATTCTACAACTGAATTCCAAAGATCACACTGTGCACTTCTCAGCTTCTCACAAACCTAAGCTCCATTTGTTGTCTCCTCTTCATCAAAAGGATTCTCTCCACAAGAATCTGTGAGGGCTTCATTTGGAGTTAAGTAAGTGATAATATATTTTGTAATGACCCTAAAAGTTAATTGGGACACATTAAATGATTACTACTCTGATTTTATAATGTCCTAGCAGATATTGAGTGATTTAAGAAAGATTAAGGTGTTGTGTTTTTTCCGCCATATTAACCTTTTTAAGATCTAGGAATAGGCATGAAAATTCCATTAAGTGTTATTTGTTTTTATTGGTTTTTCCCTGTAGAAATCTTACTGTGTTCTAAATCAAAAGGCAAACAAGAAATAGAGGCTTGAGTATCTTATCTCTCAGCTTTTCTGAAAATTAGAGAAGAACTATACTCAAAATAAGCTTTCTTGATAATGATGGGTTTGACTTTTCCATTTATGTTTTAATTAAAAGGTGAATGTTGATCCATGAGTTACCAGAAATACAAAGAAGAAAATAATTTATCAGTGTAAGAGTAATCTTAAGGTTAGAAGGATTTGTGGTCAGTACTTATATATTTTATTTTGAATGTATACACTTGAAACAAATATAACTTAGTTCATATAATAGAGTTCACTGGTTAACATACACGTAAGATTTTTGTCCAGTTATAGGAAATCTGGTGCCACAAAATATTTATAGTAGTTACTTGGATACTTGATAGATCTGTCATATAATCAATATGGATAACATCTCAACCCATCTCCTCCACAACTATTTCCCATGCCCCCCCTATAAATCCTCCACATGGAGTCACCTGCCATCTGGAAACCTTTTAGTTCTCTTCATGCTGTGTGGATACCAGAAGATAAGGGCTGACTATTGAATACTAAGTCTAGTTTCTTAATTTTTAATTCATTTGAATTTTTAAAAAGTTTTTCTATCTCTATACTTGCCATCAGCTGTTACTTCCTGGTACATGCCTCCAACCGTAGCCTTCTAATTGGCTGTTTATGATTCTGTGTGAGCCAGAAAACCAGTTAGCTAAGGTTGTTAGAAGTATACCTAAAATCAGAGTAAATGATCTCTAAGCGGCACTTATACTTTAAGTGTTTGAGTTTTCGTTGATGGACAAGCAGCCCACAGGCTGCAGGGGACCAGCAATACTCTAGTGTGCAGGCCAAATCAGATTAAAATGTAATTGGGAAATATGTAATAAAATAAAAATCTATACAGTGAAACATAGTTTACATTACATTTTAAAACTAAGTCCATATACACACAGACATACTTATATATGGATTAGCGGCCCCTCCTTTAACACCATTGTTTGCTACCATTGGTCTAAAAGACATTTGACTTAGAGTCAGAAGAACTACTATATGGACCAAGTAACCTTAGTATAATATCTGAGTTGTCTGAAGTTCAATTTTTTCATCTATAAAACTGAAATCACAGAATCATAGGATTTTGGAGCTGGAAGAGACTAGAGAAGCCATCCAATCCAACTTTCCTCTTTACCTTACCCTTCTAATTTTATAGATGAGGAAATAGAGGAAAGATGATTTGCTCACATTCACACAAGTATTTAGTAGGAGAGGCAGGTTTTAAACTTAGGTCTCCATATCCCAAATTCAGTGTTTTGCTCAACACTGCTCACACCACCATTCCTATGGACTTTACAAGGTTCTTGTGAGGAAAATGTTTCATTAATGACAAAGTACAGTATGAACATGAACATGAGTGACATGAACACGAATACACACATCTCCTTTGGCTGCTCAGTCACTCTTTTTTTGCTTATTTCACTCCAACTGACAAAACTTATGAAGTGTGTACTATGTGCAAAGCATCATATTGTCAATATAAACTTTGCTCCTGTGGAATTTATGATTTCTAAAGGATGTCATTATCTAGATAGCTGAGATTGACGGATAAATGGCTTCTGAAGAAATGAAGTACAGTTAGGTCAGAACTACTGTGAATAAAGAACTCATGAAGTAGTGAAATTATTTAAAGTTATAACGATGTAAAATATGTTAATTGGTTCCAGCCCAATGAAAATATGTAACATGAATTTATATAGTGTGACCACTTTATGGGATTTGCTATTTGCACTAAATAGCACCTAGCTTATATATTAACTTTCCAAACACTGAATCTGTACTTAGCTGATAGCAGCTATTACTGGTTTGCTTATGTGCTGTAAGGTAGCATTTTGAACAACATTTCTGTCTAGGTGAGTGCAGGGATAGGTAAGAACAATATCATCAAGAGAAAAACATCAATACTTATTTTACATTACATTGGAATTCAAATAGGAAGCATTTTCCCCAGATAGTATTAACGTTCTTGTTCCTAGGACTCAACAGTGAGTGAGTTTGTAGCCATTCATCTCCATAAAGGCAATTTTTTTTGTTTGTTTGTCATCTGTTTTAATCAGCAGAGCAAACCTTAGTAAGCTCTATCAAAATGGTTTCAGCCTTCACAATGCTTTCAGCCCTGCTACACATATTCCCTTTAAATGTGTATCTGTTTATATTTCTTTATATATTTAACTGATCAACTCCCAACACTCTTAGTTATTTAGTTTTCTGATGGTACTTGAAGACTAATAAAGTACTACTTCTTTTTCTTTTAACTTCTTACTCTGCTTAGTACAGAACTTCATGACTAAAGTACTGTTTTGGTACCAGTAGAAGGATGATTAGAAAGGTATAAAATTCAATCAAATATACTCCAGATACAAAAAAACTACTGCCTTAGGTTCTCCACTCAGAAACTAACCCTGGTTTTAATATAATTAGTCTGATTTAGCAGTCAATTAGTCACTCAATGAATTAAATTAGACAAATATTAAGTGCCTGATTCATGTAAGAGTTTGTGCTAGGCTCTGGAGACACCAAGACAAAAACAGTCCCTGCCCTTAAGAAGCTTACTTTTACTGAAGGCATATAAAATGTACACAGATAAGTAAATGCAAAGTAATTTAAAAGAGAAAGAACATTAAAGACCAGAGTGATCTTGGAAAGACTTTGGGATATCTATCTCTAGACAGCCTTAGGTAAATATAATGTTGATAGGGAATTTGAAGGTCTTTTTGAAGGTATAAATGTACTTACATGATTCTAAAACCTTTTATGAAAAAATATTTAGGATTACCTTTCTGTTACTACTGTGAGGCTTAAATAGATTTACAGACAAATTTCTCAGTGAGACCCCACATATTTGAACAATTTTCCCACCTGCTGGCAAAAATGGAGGGAAAAGTACATTTTAATTCAGTAAAAATATTCATTTAAACATGATAACATGTTAAAAGTTCTCCTAGTTCTGTAATCATCTAGTTTTTTTTCCTTGAGTTTTTTTTTCTACTTGGAGGAAGAATATTAACTTAGAAAATGCTAGTCACACAAACCAAATAAGAGTATGAATGGAAAATTCATCACTAGTTATACTAAAGCACATTTTCAATGAGAATTAACTGCAGAAATATTAATAATGATTTACCAGAGGAAAACTTGAGCAATTCAGATATTGAAGTTGGAGAAGGAAGATAGCAGTTGGGGAAGAAGTAAAAAAGAGGAAGAAAAATTGAAGAGAACATATAGATTATATATAAAATATATAGAGATTATAACTGGGGATTCTCAAGTATGAAATAGAGCATGGGGAAAACTTCAGGGATCAAAATAATTGTGGAATGTTTGTTCCATCAGGCAATAACCTTAGGGATCATCAGGGCCCAACATCTCATTTTGCAGAAGAGAAAAAAGAAGCCCAGAAAAGAAAAAAAAAAGACTTGTTCCAACTCACACAGATAGATAGTGATAGAGCCAGTACTAGAGTCCAGGTTCCTGGATGATCAGGTCAATTTCCAGAGGATCTTATCCCCCACCCTTCAAGGTCATTAATCACACTAATTTAGAAATGAGGTATACTAATGGTGTTCATTTCATTGCCTCCTTAGAATTACAACCACAGCTGCTTGCATGATGGACCTGCGCAGATACCCTCTGGATGAACAGAACTGCACCCTGGAGATTGAGAGTTGTAAGTACTTCTCTGAATCTACTGAGCAGATGATCAATATGGTTTTGATCTGGATTTACATAGAGGCTGAAATATTTTTTTCAGCTTTATTTTATGAAGATATTGACTTGCTCCAAGGACATGTCAAGACTGCAACTTGCCAGGTCACTGTGTTTTTGGTGTACTGTAGAATATGTGTTAATTCCATATCTGGTAAAATGTGTACTAATTCCCTTCCCTTTCTCCTACCCTTCTTTGTTCCATCTCCAATTTTTACTAACAGTGATGTTTTGGGTGAACATTGCATTGGGGAAGGGAGGTACTCATTGCCCATACTATAAAATATGTATGGGTTTGTATGATGTGTTCATGGAGGCTTAGAACCTCTGGTGTGGAGGCTTACATTTTTCAGGGTTTCTCATCTACCTTTGGTGTCCACCTGCCAGCCAACTCTCATCTGTGGCTTTACAAAGCTGTAGCATGTGCAGTGGCCACACCTCAGTGAGGTAAAACCATCTTGGCAGGTTGACAGTAACCAACAGATCTCAAACACATGGGAGAGTCAGGGAGATGTCTACCCCAAGCATGTGAAGAATTCCCATGGTGGAATAGGCAGATGAGAACAACTCGTTCCAATGGCCATAAAGGGCATCTAAAGCAGGCACGGTGAAGTGTTTAGAGGTTTGTCAGACATCAGAGACAGCAAGTTCATCCAAAGCCATTTCCAGTCATCTTGACTTTTGTCTTGCTACTTGACTTTGCTGACACTAGAAGAGAGAGTGAGGCTTATGACTTTACACAACTGTGCCTCATGTAGATCAATTCAAGTGTAAGTCAAGACATCACCCAATGATATCATGATGTCCTCCTTGAAGACAAAGGACAAACAGCAACAACTGTAAAACACTCAGGGCCCAAAGTTGCCTAACCACTAAGCCAAGATATGAAAGCTATGGGCAGGGTTGAATGGTAGTAAAAGGTTCTTGATGTAGAAAGGACCTGGATAGTTTGCTTGGGATTTTAAAAATATCCAAAATGGGGTGGAAAGGTAGGGATTGCATGAGATTCTAATACCAGTTAAGACCCAACATTGCCCTAATTATCCTGGTAGATATTCATCCAGTGGCTTAGTAATTTATAGAATATGAATTAGGAGAATTTCTTTTGAGCTTTTATTTGGTATTTTATTTTGTCCCCAGTTACACATAAAAAACAATTTTTAACATTTGTTTTTAAAACTTTGAGTTCCAAATTCTCTCCCTTCCTCCCTCCCAAATCCACTCATTAAGAAAGCAAGCAATTTGATACAGGTTACATATGCAAAACACTTCCGTAATAGTTATGTTGTAAAGACTAATTATATTTACCTCCATCCCATCCCATTCCCCCATTTATTCTATTCTCTCCTTTCACCCTGTCCCTCCTCAAAAGTGTTTGCTTCTGATTATTCTCTCCCTCAATTTGTCTGCCCTTCTATAACTCCTGTTTTCCCCTACTTTCCTGTAGGGTAAAATAGATTTCTATACCCAATTGAGTGTGTATGTTATTACTTCTTAAGCCAATTCTGATGAGAGTAAGGTTCACACATTCCCTCTCACGTCCCCCCTCCACTACAAAAGTTTTTTATTGCCTCTTTTATGTGAGATAATTTATCTCATTTTCCCTCTCCTTTTCTCTTTCTCCTAAAACATTCCTCTCTCACTGCTTAATTTTATTTTTAGATATCATTCCTTCATATTCAACTCCACCTGTGCCCTCTGTCTATATATAAATTCTTTCTAGCTACTCTAATAATGAGAAAGGTCCTATGAGTTACAAATATCATCTTTCTATGTAGGAATGTGAATAGTCTAACTTTAATAAGTCCCTTATAATTTCTCTTTCCTGTTTATCTTTTCCTGCTTCTTTTGAGTCTTATATTTGAAAGTCAATGTTCTACTTAGCTCTGGTCTTTTCTCAAGAATGCATAAAATTCCTCTGTCTCATTGAATATCATTTTTCCTCCCATAGATTATACTCAGTTTTTCTGGGTAGGTGATTCTTGATTTTAATCTTAGCACCTTTGACCTCCAGAATATCATATTCCATGCCCTCTGATTCTTTAAAGTAGTAGCTGCTAAATCATGTGCTATCCTGATTGTGGTTCCACAATACTTGAATTGTTTCCTTCTGGCTGCTTGCAATATTTTCTCCTTGATCTGGGAACTCTGGAATTTGGCTATAATATTCCTGAGAGTTTTATTTTGGCTCTCTTTCAGGAGGTGGTCAGTGGTTTCTTTCAATGACTATTTTACCCTCTGGCTCCATAATACTGGGGCAATTTCCCTTGATAATTTCTTGAAAGATGATGTGCTATTTTTTTTATTATAGCTTTTGGGTAATCCAATAATTTTAAGTTATTTCTCCTGGATCTATTTTCCAGAGCAGTTGTTTTTCCAATGAGATATTTCACATTGTCTTCTATTTTTTCATTCTTTTGCTTTTGTTTTACAATTTCTTGATTTCTCATAGGGTCACTAGCTTCCATTTGCTCTATTCTGATTTTTAAGAAATCTTTTTTTTCTTCAGTGAGCTTTTAGACCTCCTTTTCCATTTGGCCAATTCTACTTTTTAAGGCGTTCTTCTCCTCATTGGCTTTTTGGACATCTTTTGCTAAGTCTATTTTTAAGGTATTATTTTCTTTAGTATTTTTGAGTCTCCTTTGCCAAGCTGTTGACTCATTTTTCATGTTTTTCTTGCACTGCTTTCGTTTCTCTTCCCAATTTTTCCTCTACTTCTCTTACTTGATTTTCAAAATGTCCTGAGATGAATTCATATTTTTCTTGGAGGCTTTGCATATAGGAGCTTTGATTTTGTTGTCTTCTTCTGAATGTATGTTTTGATCTTCCTTGTCAGCAAAGTAAGTTTCTATAGTCAATTTTTTTCCCATTATTTGCTCATTTCCCCACCCTATTACTTGACTTTTTAACTCTTTGTTAAGATAGGGCTCCAATTCCAGTGTGGAGGACAAACTGTTGCAAGCTTCAGGGTTTTATGCAGCTGTTTTCAGAGATACTTCTAGGGACTTGTAAGTTTTCAGTTCTTCCAATGTGATATTATCTAAGGAGAGGTGTTTACTCCTCTCCTGACCTGTGCTTCCATCTGTGAGTGACCACATGCACTCTTTACTGCCCTGGAACTGTGAGGAAACATCCCTCTCTACTGCTACCACAAGCTCTGCTATGTGAGTGTTCCTCCTCACAATAGGACTGCCACCCAAGACTGTGACCCAGATCCAAGTATGGACAAAGCAACAGAATCCTGCCTCAGTGCCAGCAAAGAGATCCCTATAATCTCCTTCTGATCCCTTTACCATCTGTAGGCTGAGAGCTCCAGAAGCAGCCACTGCCACTGCCACTGCTACTGCTGATTCTGTCACTCCCAAGGCTTGCTCCTGGTTTACTGGGGCTGGGGCTGTGCTGGCATGGCCTGTGCTGAACCACACTCCTTTCTCAGGCTGGTGCAACAAATATTTCCTGTCAACCTTCCACATTGTCTTGGGCTGGAAATTTGTTTCCCTCTGTCTTTTTGTGGGTTTTGCTGCTCTAGAATTTGTTTAGAGTAATTTTTAAATATATTTGGAGGGGTTTGGAGGAGAGCTTAGGAGAGTTCCTGCCTTTACTCTGCCATCTTGGCTCTGCCTCTATTTTGAATTTTGATGGTCGGTTTATGATGTTTAAAATATCCCTCATATGTCTTGCATTATGTCTACCTGAAAGGCAAGATGGCTCTTTTTATTCTCTACCCTACTCCTGAGGTGATTTGTTCTCAGTCAATTATGTTCATTGGCAATGAACTTCTGTTTTGTTACAGATACATCAGTCATCTATGTAGTAGGTACAGTTTGCTAATTTAATAATTCAAATCCATACCAAAAGTCAAGTTTTTAAATGGTTAGATCAAATGTGGTAAGATGTCCTTTCAAGTCTACTTATATTGTGAATTCCCTGAATCATTATGATACCTCCTCTCACCAAACAATTGGTTGGTGATAGTTTCATATAAAGCACTCTCTCTATTATGAGCCAAGACTTTACAGTCAAGATTCTGTCATAACTTATATGAGGAGCATTGCTTAATTATGAGAAATAGCTCATCATATGTATTTGTATCTCAATAATCATTTTAAATACAAGTCATGTTAAAGACATTTGTATTTTCTTAAAAACACTGTAAAAGTACAAGAACATTTTCATTAAGTTGTTCTGTTAGGGAGAGATATAGCATGAGAATGTTGATTGAAACACAATTAGAAATCAAATTTCTCAAAAATGTGTATACCTTTTGTCCTTTTTAAAGAAAAACTCCATAAGAGCACTTCAATGCCCCAAATACCAACATCCTGCTCAGAATAGTTCTTTACACACAGTTAATCAGCAAGCATCTGTTAAGTGCCCACTGTGTGTGAAGCACTGTGATATCCAAATAGATAGTACTTTTTTCTAGATATCTATACGGACATAGATGATAGATACACAGACATATATCTGTGTGTGTGTGTGTGGTGGGTATGCATACATATATATGCAGATAGAGAGATAGAGAGATAGATAGATATGTGTGTACCTTTTGCTGTATTCTTTGTTAGAGCTCCTTGAAAGTAGTCATTTTATTTTACATTCTTTGGCTTTATAATCCCAGCACATCATCTAATGCCTGGCACATAGTGGGCAATTAACAGATACTTCTTGATTGATTGAGTGGAAAGCATTGTTCTGAGCAGAACTTTGTCATTTTTTTTTTTTGGCATTGAAGTAATCTTATAGAGTTTTTCTTTAAATAGTACAAAATGTATGCACATTTTTGAGTTTGATTTCTTATTGTGTGTTCAAATCAACATCTTCATATGGTATCACTCTTCCCCACAGGACAGCTTAATGAAAATATTCTATATACGTTTGCAATGTTTTTAAGAAATCACAAATGTCTTTATCATGACTTGGTCTTTTCTCAACATGTAGTTACAAGACAAATTTCAATATAATGAATCTCAAGGGACTACCCAAATTATTTGGCTGGACTATAATATGACTGTTTTCATTTGAAAAAAAAAATCCTATTGTCAAGAACTTAGAAATCTTGTTTGCCATTTGAAGACATTTGTTGTAATGTTATTAACTTGTATTGAAATGATAATAACTGATTGTAATGTATTCTCATTTTCTGTTCTCCTATTTCAATGCAAGCTTCTGAGGTAGGTAAATCAAATATTGTTACCCCAGTTTTGCAGATTATACAAGTAAGGACAGGAGAGCCTGTGATTTTCTAGAGGTCACACAACTAGTTAATGAAGAGGCAGATGAGCCTTGATAATACAGATTTCCTGACATTTAATGCTATATCTCTTTTATCTTAGAGTCTAGTAGTTTGAGGATTATGTATTTTTTTTTTAGCTGGAAGGAATCTTAGAGGTTATAGAGTCCAATCCCCTCATGTGCCAGAGGAGAAAACTGTAACTGAGAGGTGAAATTACTTTTTAGGGTCACATAGTGTTAAGTATCTCAGGCATGATTTAAACTCAGATCTTCCTGACTCCAAGTCCATGATCCATTCCATTACACTACACTGAGCACTCTCAGAGTATATCTACATGCTGAGATACAATTTATAAAGTCAGAATAATTTTTATAAAAGTATTTCTTTGGTATATTTTGTTGTTGTTTTTCAATGGTTTTATTTGTGCCTGACTGTTTGTGAAATTGGGGATTTTCTTGGCGAAGATACCGTTATCATTTGCCATTTCCTTCTCTAGGTCATTTTATGAATGAGGAAACTGAAGCAAAGATAGTAAAGTAGCTTACCAAGGGTCACATAGCTAGTAGGTGCTGTCTGAAGCCAGATTCAAACTCAGGAAGAGGAGTCTTCTTGATTATAGACCCAGTACTCTATCCACTGTTCCACCCAGCTGCCCTATTATATTTGTTAGAATGGATTTTCCCCTCCTCAATGTTTCATATTTTGTGATAACGTTTGTTTTCTGCAACTACATAAATGTTTGTTGAAAGAGTAAATGAATGAGTGAATGAATGAATGATTGAAACACTACTATCCTAAGGGCTCATGTCATTATCCCACCTTATAATAAAGGTGGTCTCATATCGAACTACTCCTCTCCATTCAGTAACTAAATTCCCTTGTGCACAAGATAGACAAATGCACCCATTGCTATTTGTTTAATTCCACACTTCACTAAGCAATGTGGTTATATAGTTCTTATGAAACTAGGATATGTGAGAAAATACACTTTTTTTTCAGTAGGGGAATCCTTGTTCTTTACAAACATATTTCTTGCAAAGTCTGTATCTAGTGTAGTTATTGATCTCCAGCTATGGCATCAACAACTAAGAAGAGATAAAAATAAATCACAAAATGAAAACAAAGCCAAAGTACTTTGTCAACCTTAAAGTACTGTGTGAATTTCAACTCTCATTTTATTATTGTAAACACAGATGTATCAATACATATTTAATTCTAAAAGCCCATGTTTTTCCATGTTACAATAAAAAAATTAACAAACATGGTGTAGCTATCTAATGTCAGAGGAACTCTATTCAATACAGCAATTTTACATATTACCCACGTGACCTTGGGCAAATAAACTTTACCTTTCTTGTTTTTAGTTTTCTCATCTCTAAATTTAGGGTGTTAGAGTTAGTCCCTTCACACTCTAAAACCTGTGATTGCTAGAGAGAGTTACTAGGCAAATAAAAGAATCTCTGTTCCAAGAAGTAAGGGGATAGTTTCTCAGGATTCCCTAGTGGAGGTGACATGGAAAGCCATGTCTAGCCTCATAAAATTGCCAGCCATTATGAAGGGAGGAAGGGGGAAGATGAAACATGGCTTCCCATAGTGCAGAATCTTGACCTAGAAAACAGTTCTATCTTCAAATAGTTTGCATAAGCGATAAGAAATACAATGCAGAATGGAACCTCTGCCCATTGGCAGCTCTGTGAAAGCCTCTTATATCACTAACTTCAAGGCCAAAATGTTATGAAAGTTTTAACTTAACTAAAGGAGGAAATTCAAGGGCCAACTTAACCTTGAACAGATTTTTAGATAATCCATATAACAGGTACCACCAAAAACATCCACTGGATTTGGGGGGGGTATATATGTGTGCATGTGTATCTGTGTATAATATATGATATGCCTATGTACAATACATGACATGTCTATATAGACACAGATGGACACACATGTGCGGATATGGATGTTTTCACTAGATATAGATGGGATAAACTGCACATAAGATATGTAAATTTATAGATATATAGATTATCTATCTATCAACAAAAAATATCCAGTGGATTCACACACACACACACACACACACACACACACACACACACACACACAATCATTTCCCCGTAGCACTTAGAAGGTATTACCTTAGTAGCAATTCAGTCAACATTGTGCCCAATTAATTATTTTTTTTTTTGCTTTTTGGTGAGGCAATAGGGAGTTAAGTGACTTGCCCAGGGTCACACTTCTTAAGAATGTTTACTGCCGTTGTTACGGTCCAATTAGAAAATTCAGTATTCGAAAATGAAGATATCTTTTATAAAAATCTTGTTGCCCTGTAAAATCAATGGATATTAAATAATTCTGGCATGCAAAATAATGTTCTCTGAGGCATTTTAGTATTTCTCAATTCAATTGTAAAATATTTTATTATTATTTTTTCCCCTCTTTGTTCTCTTCACTTGAAAAGACAATATAATGCATCATAATGATGGAAAGTGTCAAATGCAGTTCTCTCTTTTATTGATGTGTGATGTAATTGATGCTCACTCATATTTAACCTAATACCAAAATTTCGATTTTACTTATAACAATCATCGTTACTGGAGAATGAAGCTGGGTAGCTCAATTGATGGCTTCTAAATTTCCTATGGCTATTTTCCTCCAAACTTTATTTGGAGATTAAGAGGTAAATAGGTAATAGAGATAATTATAGTAGCTGTCATTTACACATCACTTTGAAGGTTATAAGTTCCTCTCACAATAGTTGGTATCCAGATTTTACACATGAAGACACTGAGCTCTTGAGAGCTGACTGAATGGCTAATAAGCAGTTATAGGACAGAGACTCAAGCTCAGGTTTGCTGATTTTAAGTCTAGTGCTTTTTCCACTCCCTTACTCTGTCTCACATTTATCTATGGACCTCATAAGCACTATCTTCATATGTAATAATAAAACATTATCAGAGGCATTTTGATACTATAGAGACAAATCTGGCCCCAGGATCAGGAAGACCTGAGTTCGAACCCTGGCTATGATACACATTGGCTGTGTTACCCTGACAAGTCACTTACCCTTTCAGGGCAGACAATTGTTTAAGAATATAAGTTGCAAGTCAAGTACCATCCTGGTGATCTAGACTACTTCCTTCAAGTCTCAACTAAAATTCCACTTTCTTCAAGAAGCTTTTCTCAGGGGGCAGCTAGGTGGCGCAATGGATAGAGCACCGGCCTTGGATTCAGGAGGACCTGAGTTCAAATCCAGCCTCAGACACATAACACTTACTAGCTGTGTGACCCTGGGCAAGTCACTTAACCCCATTGCCTAACCAAAAAAAAAAAAAAGAAGAAGCTTTTGCCACCCCTACCCTCTTAAGGGCAGTGCCTTCCCTTTATGATTATATGCAGTTTATCCTGTCTATATCTTGTTTATACATATTGGTTTGCATAGTGTCTCACCCATAAGATTGTGAGATCCTCGAGAACTAGGACTGGTTTTGTCTTTGTGTGTATTTTCAGTGCTTAGCACAGTGTCTACGCACATAGTAGGTACTTAATAAATACTTGTTGAAGTTCTAATAAAATAACAGTTCTTTTTTTAAAGCCCTACACACACACTCTCACACACTCACATACTCACATACACACAGACACCTGCCAAAAAAAAACCCCACCAACATTAATATCAGGCCTTTAGGATAAGATCATCTTAAATAATTAATTTTAAGGAATACTAAGAACTTCCCAGTCATAAGCAAATAGGAAGTGAATAAATGGAGAGATGAATAAATAGATATATAAATAAAGTTTCCCCATTGATTAATGCAAATAAATTTGGGTATTAATGATTATGTTTAATTTCAGTTATTCTAACTTAGTATATCATAGTACTTCTGGGAGAGGTCTTAAAGTGATCAGTTTATGAGGAAGCTCCTTAAGCTGAATGCCCAGAAAGATGAAAAATCACATCTTAGTATTATAGGTAGAAACAGCAGGAAACTTAAAGGACACTATGTCAACTGCCCCCAATCCCCATGAGGATACTGAGACACTAGGAATAGGTAAGAGATTGAGATAGGATTTGAAGCCAGGTCTTTTTAATACCAAGTCCAGAAATCTATCTACACAAAGGAAAGAACTGGAAAGATAGGCGTTTTGCAGGGAGTGAAACGTATCTAAGCTTATCAAATACACACAAACAGTGGTAGGGAAGGAACATGATTTTCAAGAAGTGTTAGAGGAGTAGAAAATTTTACCAGAGTTAAATGGGGAACTGAAAAGCTTATATTGGTCCAAGTCTGGAAAATTACCCTGTTTTTCAACTCAGGGAGTTTAATTGACAAAATGCAAAGGAAAATAAATTTCTAGAATATTTCAAATCATTTGACTTAAAGCCAGGCAGCCTCACCCATTTGCCTTTAGGTCACAACCACTTAGCTGGATTTTAATACAGTTATACATTTAAAATTCTCCAGAAAACTATTAGCCAATTTGGAGATTGCTGACTTAGCTGTTTGAACAAAAGACAATAAGTATACTTAAGACTATGTCTGAAAATAATTCATTTAATCAGATTCTATTGTGAAAGGCATTGTAGGAGATATAAAGATAATTGAGACATTCAACATACCTTCAAGAAAGTTTTCAATCTGAGAAAAATTCAAAAAAGTTAAAACAACTCCTAAATTAAGAGTATTTTTTTTCTTTCACTCAAAAAATATTCTAATTAAGTCAAGCATTGCAGAAACATGGTGGGGCAGAATGAGCATCACTGTGGGGGGAAAATGTTAGAGCTTATATATAAACTATTTCCCTGGGAGGTATTAATATTGTTCTTATTCTAGCTCAGAGATAGCTCTGTTGTTGATCTTAAATATCCACAACGGATTTTTATCAGCAGGAAGCATGAGGACAAACTCTATAGCAGCAATTAAAGGGAATCCATTACTTTTTTTCCTGTCTTTTTTAAAATGGTTGAATCTGAATAGGAAATAGGATTCTTCCATTCCTGCCTATTTCTATATACAAATATTTTTCTAATGGTGCTATTCAGTTTAACAAACTCATTCCAGTAGGCAAGTTCCTTTACTTCTGTGGACATTTGCTCTTCTGTAAAAATGGGGGCTTGGCCTACATGATATAATGCAGAGATCATAATATATTTGGACTCAGAGAATCTAAGTTCCAATATCATCTCTGCTGCTTACTTCCTATGTGACATGAGTAAGTAACATAACCTTCTTCAATTTCCTCATCTGTAAAAAAAAAAGCAGAATTCAGATGTAAATTGAAAGTTCTTTATCTACAAATCCACTTTTATGATGTGGGTATTGTTTGGTAATAGCAGCAATGCACTTATAAAGGAAATTCATTCATAGTTTGATATAACATATAAGCTGGCCAAGGAATTCAGTTGTCATCTGCAACCAGTCTAAAGGCTTTCTAAATGATATGACAAAAGCTCAGAAGAAAATGTGCAAGGGTATATTCTGTCGTGAATGGGTGCTTCCACATTTCCCAGAGACTTTTTTTGTGCTCTGAGAAAGCAAAGAATAGAAATGTAACTAGTGAAGTTCTGCTACAGAAATTCAATTTAGATAAATATATTTTAAAAGAAAAACAACTTGCTGTTTGGATGTTTATCTACAAGAAATTTCTTAGCTTTACTAAATTATTTCATTCCAAAAGGAAGTATCTGAAGACCAATGTATAAATTAATACATTTCAACACTGCGAGGTTTTTCATTTGGTTTTACCATAAGTGGAGTAGTAAAATATCCAGCATCTGTATATGAAATGCTGCATCTTGTTTAAAATAATGGATTTTTAAAAATTCTTCCTGAGAAAAAAGACATATGATATTAATGTCAAAAGATGACAAATGCAGTCCTCTACTGAATTCATAGAAGTGAAGCATTGAAAACAAGGAAGGCGAAAACACAATTGTGTAGTACACTGGTCAGACCACACCCAGAGCACAAACTTACTGGAGGTATTTCATCACTGCAGGCAACTGCATTTTCTATTACCACCCTCTTTTGAAATATCTCAGCACTTGCTAGGTTTCCATTTATTTTTTATATCATTTTAAAGTAATATGGTGTACAAAAAGAAAAAAAAAAGATGTGTAGTCAAGGAACTGGGCTCAAATCCTACATTATGTTTCTGTGACTTTGTTTGGGCAAGACACTTAAAAACCACTGGGCCCCATTTCCTTGCGTGATACTTACAGCAGAAATTACCCAAGTACAGCAGAAAGAACCCAAGCTCTGGAATCAGAGGATTGAATGGAAGAGGACTTGCTTTCAAATCCAGTATCTTATTAGTTATATAGCCTTGGATACTTCGTCTTCTTGGGTTATACTTTCCTCTTTTGTAGACTAAGAGAATTGAACTAGATGTCTCTGGGATGTCTTCTAGATCTAGATCTATGTGCTTGTGTCAAAAAGATGATGAGTTAAAGAGAACAGTAAGGGAGGAAGTTGTAGATATCTTGAGTTATTTGAAGACTTGTCATATGAGACAAGAATTACTTTTATGCTACTTGTTATCAAAGAGTGAATTAGGACCCTTAAACTTTGGAACTTATATGGAAGTGTATTTTAGTTTAATGTGTAGCTCACTTCCACTAAATTAAATAATTATCACAAAATGAAACAAGGTGCCTTGAGAAGTAGTGAACCCCTTCATTCCTAAAGAGCTTCAAGAGGAAGTGGGACATGCATTCATTGAGGACATTGTTGAAAGGATTGAAGCTTCTGACAGGGATTGGACTAGATCCAGGGGTAGGGAACCTGCAGCCTTGAGGACACATATAGCCCTCTAGGTCTTCAAGTACAGCCATTTGACCAAATCCAAACTTCATACAACAAATCTCCTTAATAAAAGAATTTGTTCTGTAAAATTTGGACTCAGACAAAAGGCCACACCCAAGGACCTAAAAGGCCACATGTGGTACATTCTCACCCTGAGCTTCTGTAAGTAACTCTTTTTTTTTTCTCTGATTAACTGTAACTATAAGACCTGGGCAGGCACTGTAACAAATTGTAGATTTTTCTCAAGAAACAGTTTCAGACCATTCTGAAGGAAGTGAATTATGTTATGGATTTGGAAAGGCAGAGCATGTTCTTAAGAGATTAAGTGACTCTGATTCCTTCAGGGCAATCAATGACTTTGCCAGAGATAGATGGATAGATAGATAGATAAATAGATATAGAGATAGATGATATAGCTTTGTACACAAATATATATATATATATGTATTTTTTGCAGTGGAAAGAAATGCTACATGTATATTTATTGATCTGTACATGATCAATATAGATATATACATTGCTTCTTTCTACTTACATTAGGTGAAAAAATTTTTCCTTTAAATTTCAATTCATTTCCTAAAGATAATCTTCCTCCCACCCTGCAATTGCCCATTATGTGCGTGAAATGCTGTTTCAGGTTGTCTCAAAACAATATAAATTTATAACTAGTCTGTCGCATATTTTTAAGTGTTTACTTAGTATGCCTTTATGATGAGGATTGGTGCCAAAATCTCTTCCATCCTAGAAAAAAAAAGTCTCTCTTTGGATGGGCTTCACTTTATACTTGATCCTAATTAAGTAAAAAGGCCACGTTTGTGGCTCTCTTAGCATTTTAAGTGAAGTCTAGAGAGCACTTTGAGAAACCTGGTGTGCACACTGTGAGCCAAAGGCATAAACACACCTACAGAAGATCCCTGAAGCATTTCCAGAAGCCTTCTGTTTGATTTTGGATGTTTATTGTCCAGTCAACCAAGACTCAGAGTCTCTCTTGTATCCTGAGCTATACCTCCATACACACACACACACACACACACACACACACACACACATTTCCACTGCTACTCAAAGATGTTTTCATTTCAGTAGGCTTCCTCAGATGTAATCGTTGCACAGAATGTAGATATCATTCTCACCTGGGAAAGTTCGTTCTTGAACCAGGGTCAGGCTTGAGCATTATACAATTGATAAAATTTGGTCTTGGGATCCTTCCTCTCTCTTCCAAGTTTCAATATCCATTTTGACCCTTGAGGATTTCCATTTCATTCCATAAACATTGTTAAACACTTATTGCATGCTAGGCTCCAGTGATACAAAGACAATAAAAGAAACATGCCCTCAAAGAACCTACTATCTACTAGGAGAAACCTTTTCTGAAAGAGAAGCCTTATATAGAGTGCTAAAATATGAAGGCATATTAGCAATCACTTCATCCACTAGCTCTAGAATCAGGAACTGTCATTGTTCAGCTGTTTTTCAGCCATGTCCAGGGGCAGCTAGGTGGTGCAGTGGATACAGTGCTAGTCCTGGATTCAGGAGGACCTGAGTTCAAATCCAGTCTCAGACACATAAGGCTTGCTAGTTGTGTGACCCTGGGAAAGTCACTTAACCCCTTTGCCTAGCCCCCCCCCAAAAAAAAGTCATGTCCAACTCTTCATGATCCCATTTGGGGTTTTCTTGGCAAAGATACTGGGAGGGTTTGCCATTTGCTTCTCCAGCTCATTTTACAGGTAAGGAAATTGAGGTAAATAAGGCACTTGCCCACAGTCACACAACTAGCAAGTGTGTGAGGATAGATTTGAATTCAGGAAGGTGAGTCTTCCTGACTCTAGGCCAGGCCCTCTGTGCCCCTGGTGCCACCTAGCTGACTCATCTAAACTAGAGTTCAAATCCTACCTCTGGCACTTTGTGATTTTGGACAAGTCACTTAACCTCCTTGGTCCTCAGTTTCCTCATCTGCAAAATGTGAAAAGTTGGACATCTCTGAGATTCTTTCCAGTTTCAAGCCTTTGATCCTGTGATCTTCCAGAAGAGGAAAATAAAAGCCAGATGGGAAATGTGACACAGTAAATAAATCACACAGTGAATAAATAGCAAAGTCAAACCTAACCAGGCCCCTTGACTCTCTGTATACATTCTATGATTCCAAGCCCAATATGTCAAATTGTTTTATAGTGAAGTGTTGGAACTTTAAGACATGATTTATCCCTTAGGTATATTTGGATTCTAAGAGTACTAGGGGAAGGGTGAAGCTTTTATCAGAAGAATGGCTCAGTAATGGTGAGATTTCTGGAATTAGTGGGGAATGTTTGGGGGTAGGAAAAAACATAGTTTCCCAGAAATCACACTGGCAGGTACTCTTTCTATAAGGTCAATGCTGTCCGGCATTTTGGCTTTACGTATTGTAGAAAACCCAGTAAGATGTCAAGTGATGTTTTAAAATGTTTCTTTGTCAAATTCTTTTCCCCAAAGTCTTTTCATGTAAATAAGAAATTAAGGAGCTACTTTATTTCTTGCTAAAATAAAAGCAACCTTTGGGTCTACCACAAAATGGTAGCAATTGATCTCCAGCACCCGTTTTCATTTCCTTCAGGCAATATTTATCATGGTTATACATTCTAATGTATTTTGTTTGTATCTGGTATCATGGGCTACTTGAATTCAAACTTAACGAAATTTAATGCAAACCATTGGTGGAGAATGGAGAAAACATATTGAAGATTAAATTGCCTTGGGCTATATTGTACCCCTTCTGATTTGTAAGCACATAGGAAATATCTAATTTGGGAGATGGCAACGTGGCAGTATTTCAGTTTACATGTGTGAAAAGAGTTATCTGATACATCTTTCTTTTTTTTCCAATTGTAGTAAATCCCTTCTCAGTTTCTTATTTTGTTACACACACACACACACACACACACACAAAGAGATATTTTTTTTGTGTGTGTGTGTGTATCCCTTGCATCTCTAAGTTTATTGTACACAAAAACACCATTGGCAGAAATTTCCTTAGTGAGGGAAGGAATTTTTCTTTCAAGAAGAATGTTGGATGTATTTTTTTGTTCTCCAGGTAATATTGATTGGGTAGGAATCAGAAATGAGGTGCCTTTCAAATAATCAAATCATGCATAATGGCAGGTGACACAAACAATGAATGTTCTCCATCACCATATTTTTAACTACTCTGTCTTGAATCTCAGGGACTCAGTACTAACAAAACCATAGAAGGCTTTCAAAGTAAGAAAGAATGTTCTATTTCTGAGGCGCCAAAAACTTCTGACTATATTCACTTCTGGGAAATACCTGGCCCTGAAATGATCAGAATATTTTAGTTTTCCAAATTAAATGCAATTGTTAGTTGTGTTGAGACTCTGATAGTTTAAGATAATTTAGTGCCTATGTAATTTTCAATGAGGGAAGGGAAACTCCTATTGAAGAGGCCTAGAGGTTTTGGGGTACTGGGAACCCCAAGATAGCGACACTGGGCCCTTTCTGCAAGAATTCAACTCAACTCTTCTTCCAGCCAGAGGAAAAGTTTATTAGTGATAAAACACTTAGGCCAGGTGATGCCCATAAGGATGAGCAGGCATGAGAAAAGCTCAGCCTTTTGGGCTTGAGATTCTCAGCCCTGAATGGGGGCCGGGGTAGATCTTATATACTAAAGTGACTTTGGGTGACCAGGGGTGGGTCTGGAAAAAGGGTCTGGGTGAGAATTCTGATTGGAATGTCTAAGAAATTGAATAGACAATGGGAATAGATAACAAAGGAACTAAAAGGCATCTGAATGAGATCAAAAAGCTAGGGTTTTAAAAGGGAAATAAAGGGAGTTGACCAAGGGAGTCCATAAGGAACCTAAAATGGGAGCCAGATTCTTTCTAGGGTGAGGGGCAAAGGCACATCTGAATAAGATTAAAAGATAGGGCTAAAGCTTTCAAAGGGAGATGAGGGGCTGGGGCCTGTAGACAAATGGGAGTCAGATTTCCTTTGGTGCAAGGGGCAAAGACCTGGGCTTGAGCCACACCCCATCATTATTACTGTAGGTAGTTAAGCCTCTACAGCTTTTCTAACCTGCCCTCATTTTGTTATGTATCTTGACATAGTCATAAAAGAACACATTTGTTTGTCCTGGAAAATAACAAGACATAGGACAATTATAATCTTCTTAGAGACAAACCTAATTTATAAATACTTGAAAATTTGCAGGCCTGTTTCAATTATGTTCAGCCTGTTTTCCAGACCAAAATGGCTCCAGATTGTGTGTGAAAGTGAATTTTTCCATGTTGTGTATGTTCATCAGTGGCATTTACCACAAAATAAAGAAGCCTCCACAGGGAAAAAAAAAAAACAGAAATTAAATGCTGTTACAAAACCATTAAGGGCCCTGGGTCAGTGGTCAGCACCTTGTTGTTTGTCCTTCATTCTCAAAGAGGACCGTGACATCAGGAAGGTGATGTCATGACTTGTAAGTGAATTGTATTTAAGGGAGGGAGGTGTATGCAAAGTCACCAGCCTCACTCTCTCCTCCCAAGCCATCTGGATCTAACAGGAAGATATAGAACAGGACAATGGAGATGGTGGTGGGAGACTTTGTTTTTTTTTAAGCTAAGGTCTTTCCTAGGTCTCAGTTTGACTGAGGCAACACTCATTCAGTGATTAAGGCTAGATAAGAAATGAGACAAAGAATGGCCTTTTTCACCTAGTCAAAAAGAAAAAAATCAATCTGGGAGAGGAACACTCTTAGGGTTTCTGGCCAAAAGAGAAACAATTGCTATTTACAATTACTCAGAGCCATCAGGGCCCAAACAATGACCAAGTGCAGCTTGGGCTGAGACTTATTATTAATCAATCAATGAAAGCCAGGGTTATTTGGGTTCAAGGCATGGTCCTTAAGAAAGAAATTTAACTTGTAAACCCCAAAATATCTTGCAAGGTTTCAGTGATAAAAATTTATATTCCTTTGGGCAGAAAACCTACAAGTGAGTATACAATACTCTATGTGGACAGAGGGAGAGGAGGGAGGGGAAGGAAGGAAAGAAGGGAAGTGGGAAGGAAGGAAGGAAGGAAGGAAGGAAGGAAGGAAGGAAGGAAGGAAGGAAGGAAGGAAGGAAGGAAGGAAGGAAGGAAGGAAAGATGGAAGGAAGGAAGGAAGGAAAGATGGAAGTAAGGAGAGAGAGAGAGAGAGAGAGAGAGAGAGAGAGAGAGAGAGAGAGAGAGTGAGAGAGAGAGAGATGAGTTGCCCAATTGGAACTGGCCAGTTGGGTCCCTAGTGGGGCAGCTACTACCACTCACAGATTGTTGTTTGTCCTTCATTTTCAAAGAGGACCATGACTTCAGGGAGGTGATGCAATTACTTACAGATTTAAGTGAGGAAAGGCTGTTCAAAGTCATCAGCCTCACTCTCTCCTCCAGAGCCATCTGGGTCTAGTGGCAAGATATAGATCAGGATGACTGGGGATAGCCCCAGATGCAGTGGGAGACCTTGGACACTACACATGAAGTGAAGTGGATTGAATTTGCTGTGTCATTAATTGAGTGTCTGGTTTCCTGGCAGATACAGTAAAATTGGTGAAGGAATTGGTATATTTAAGAGTCTACTGAATAAAAGGTGTTTCTGAGAAAGTATCTGAAAATGTAACCAATGTCTGACTCAATATCTGAGTCATCTGTGGAGATAGAAATCTTTCTTCTTTCACTTCTTAGAAGATTAAAGAAAGGATGCTTCTTTTTGACACACCTTCCTGCATCTGCCGCCTCCCTTCCAATCTCTGGGACACAATGGTCCAGATTTGATGTTGTATTATTCTTCAATTTTAATTGAAAACCATGCTATCATTGGTTAGTCTCTTCAATGAGTCCACATGCTATTTCTCCTTTCTCAACAGCCAAAATCATAGATCAAGAGCTGTGTGGTACATCAATGGTAACCTACACCAACCCAGTTATTTCTATTTCTAAAAATAGAAATGAGGAAATTGAGACCACTGGAGATTTAGTAACTTGCCTAAGGTCATATAAATGGTAAGTTTAAGAAGTGGAATTTGAATCCAGTTTCCATGATTCTAGAGCTAGGGTTCTTTCCACCATACTGTACTGCCTCCAAAAAGCCAAGAACAGTAAAAAGAAGCTGCTAAAATTCACATTCAAAAAAGGAATGACTAGAAGTAAAATGCCCAAACCATAATGTAAATTCACTGATAGCTTTCAGAAAAGTCTTCAGTCTGCCTTATTTTTAGTAGCCTTTGTTTTCTTTCCAAGCTAAAAAGAAAATAGTAGTGGGAAGGAGAAATGGATTTGGGTTGTGAATGGAACTTCTTAAAATGAACAGGAAATCAAATGGTAGTCCTGACATTCTGGCCAATATATAACGTCTTTCTTGTCTTAAAGTCTGTCTTTAAGTATATAGCTACCTGTTTATGTACATTTATATGTATTTGTTTTATACACACACACACACACACACACACACACACACACACATACTATATGTATATATATGTATAAAGGGGTACACACACACACACACACACACACACACACACACACACACACACATATATATATATATATATATATAAAGAGGTATGTGTGTGTGTGTGTGTATGTATATAATTATGTAGTTATAACTATAGTTTTTTGAAAGTAGCCCATCTGGCAGTTTTCAGAATAAGAAATAAAACTATAACAGTCACATGAAAATGCTCTAAGTCACTATTTATTAGAGAAATGCAAATTAAAACAAATTTGAATGACTGCTTCACATATATCAGGTTAGCTAACATGACAGAAAGGGAAAAAAATAAATTCTAAAGGGAATGTGAAAAAATTGGAACACTAATGCACTGTTGGTGGAGTTGTGAACTACTCCAGCCATTCTGGAGAACAATTTCGAACTACACCCAAAGGACTATAAAACCGTGTTATAACCTTTGACCCAGAAATACCACTACTAGGTCTGTATCCAAAAGGGGAAAGGAAGGAAGGAAGGAAGGAAGGAAGGAAGGAAGGAAGGAAGGAAGGAAGGAAGGAAGGAAGGAAGGAAGGAAGGAAGGAAGGAAGGAAGGAAAGGAAGAAAGAAAAGAAAGAAGAAAGAAAGAAAGAAAGAAAGAAAGAAAGAACAAAAGAAAGAAAGGAAGGAAGAAAGGAAGAAAGAGAGAGAGAAAGAAAAGAAAGAGAGAGAGAGAAAGAAAGGAAGGAAGGAGAAAGAGAAAGAAAGGAAAGAGAAAGAAAAAAAGAAAGAGAGGGAGAGAAAGAAAGAATATGTAAATATATTAAAAGTATGTGTGTATGTATATATATGTGGGTATATATGTGTATGTATATGTATATGAGTGTGTGTCTGTGTGTCTGTGTGTATATATACATATATGTGTGTATATGTACATATGTATATATATGTATATTGTATATGTATATACATGCATATACATACATGTATATACATATATATACATATATATACATATATACATATATATACATATATACATATATATACATATATACATACATATATATATATATACATATATATACATATATATACATATATATACATACATATATATACATACATATATATTACTTTTAGCAGATCTTTTTGTGGTTGTAAAGAATTGTGAATTGAGTGGTGCCCATTAGTTGGGGCATGGCTCAACAATTTGTGGCATATGATTGATGGAATACTGCTGTTTTAAAAGAAATGACAAGCAGGGTGTTTTCAGAAAAACTTAAGGAAACATGAAAAGTTAAGTGAGCAGAACCAGGAGAACATTGCACACAGTAATAGTAATGTTGTAAGGATGATCAACTGTGAATGACTTAACTACTCTGATCAAGACAATGATCAAAACAATTACAAAGGACCCATGAAAAATGCTGTCCACCTCCAGAGAGAGAATAGATAAACTTTGAGTGCAGATTGAAGCATACTTTGTTTTTTACTTTATTTTTCTTGGTTTTGTACGCACGTGTGTTTTCTTTTGCAATATGGATAACATGGAAATATGTTTTGTATGATCACTTGTATAATCGATATCACTGCTTGCCTTCTCAAGGGGTGGGTGAGGAAGAAAATTTGGAACTTATTTTTTTTTAATTAATGTTAAAAATTCACATGTAATTGGGAAATATTTAATGAAATGTATATATTTTTTAAAATAGCATGTCTTGAGCTGCTAGGTGGTGCAGTGAATAGAGCTCTGGCCTTGGAGTCAGGAGGACGTGAGTTCAAATCCAGCCTCAGACACTTAATACTTAACTAGCTGTGTGACCTCAGGCAAGTCACTTAACCCCAATCGCTTCCCCAAAAAGCAAAAAAAAAAAAAAGACTGTCTTATTCCATATGGTGCATGCAATATAGCACAGCTATAAGAAGCAGCTGAAGAGTTGGCAGAACTCATATTCCACTTTATTAGCCCTAAGGATTGTACATTTTAGGGTTGGAGCTGTGGTTATTATGGACTTTAAAAACTAAAAGGAATCTGAAGAGTCATCTCATCTGATGTTCTCATTTTACAAAACTTTTTTGTAGTTATTAGTGAAAAGGACATGAATTCTGACAGGAAAGTCTTTGGTCACTGCTAAGTGAGCAGTTGTGCCCCAAGTCAACTTTCTAAGATTGCTATTCATTTTTGAAGTTAATTAGATTAATATAAATTTCATTAGTTTTGAAATCATCCTATTTACACACAAGAAAAGAAGAAATGACTCCATTATGGTATCTATAATGAGAGAACCAGAAATAATTCAGCCCCTCTGTTTTGGAAGATTAATGAAAGACTTTTCCCCAAAACTGCTCTAATTCCCCTACCTCCCCCATCCCTATTTTTGTAGTGAACGTTACTATGGGCACATACGTAATCATCTAAATCTAAATGTAGAAATTGCCTTTGGAGAGTTCCAGATCTAAGGATAAATTTATCATTTTGTTTTTCTTTCCTTGGCACCAGTTTACCTTTAATTGCCACAGAAGATATGAGACTCACATTGATGTAAAATTGTGTTGTTCTAAACTATGGGACTTGAATGACTGTACTTTGAATATAATGTACTGAAGCCTAATTATCTACAGAGCTTGACTTGGTAATGCTGTGGCTACTCTCTTGGACACCATCCAATTGTAGTAAAGTTGTTAGATGGCCAAAGTCTCTATAATTCAGTTTCACTGCATATAGTTAAAATCCATTATTTGGAACCATTCAACATAAGTATACTACTTCTGTATGTCAACCCTTTCAAGTACATGAAGATAGAAATCATATCCCTTCCTCATAAGTTTTCTTCTCCTTAGATTATATATCCTGAGATTCCTTATAATACATAGTGTCCAAACTCTTCAGTGTCCTGGTCTTCTTCATCTTGGCATGCCCCTCTCTGGTTCCCTAAGCCAAGAGATAACCAAAAGCATATAAATTTGGGTCAACATTCTTTGAATGTCTTTAATCAGTGGTGTCAAAGTTAAATAGAAATGGTTCCACTAATCAATACATAAGGATCCCTGCAGCTGCACATTGACTTACTTTTAAAATGTAACATTATCTATGTTTTATTTTATTTTCATTTATTTTGTTAAATATTTCCCAATTTCATTCTAATCTGGTTCTCATAGAATTTAGGAGTATTATGTGCTATATAGGTCAAAAGGTTGGGTGTTTGACACCTCTGTCTTTAATTGTGCCACGGCTTGGAGGAAAGAGGGAAGGAAGGAGGGAAGGAGGAAAAGAGGGAGTGAAAAAAGGAAGAAAGGGGGAACTAAGGAAGGCTGAAAGGAAGGAAGGTTGGAAGCAAAGAGGTAGGGAATAAAGGAGGGAAATAAGAAAGGAAGGAAAGAAGGAAGGGGGTAAGAAGAAAGGAAAGAAGGAAGGAAGAAGGGAGGGAAGGAGGAAGAATTTATTAAGAAATTACTATGTGCCAGGCACTATGCTAAGTGCTTTACAAATATTATCTCACTTTAGGATCTCATTTGGTCCTCACAGAAGTCCTATGAAGTAGATTCTATTGTTGACTATATTTTACAGTTGAGGAAATTGAGGCAGACAGAGGTTCTGACTTGCCCAGAGTCAAGAGTCAGTAAATGTCTCAGGCCAAATTTAACTCAGGCCTTTCTGACTCTAACCCCAACGCTTTACCCACTGTACCACCTAGCTATCTTAGAGAACAGAATTGTCTACAATCTTTATTTTTTATACCAAAAAGTTGCCTGTTTGGCAGCTGTTTTCTCCATCTCAATAACTACGCTAGCTTTTCAAAGATAGAAGTACTAAAATTCCTTCAATTCAATATACTGAATAAAGCTTTTATTGATTTATGATCTCCTACTACTTTATGAGTATCACTTTAAATTAACATGTAATGTTATGTAATCTGTGCAAAATAATGATATGGAATTAGTATTTAGATAGGAAACTGCTTTAGTCTTAACCTTCAAAGATTTTCCTATACATACACATTCAATCTGTACCCCAAGGGATATCTAGATGATAAATACTCGTTTCCTTAGTGCACATCTTAGTGTAATATTTCAAAAAAATCTGTAATTTCATAAGTATGTGTTTTCTCTCAACCAAGATTGGCTCAAAGCCTTTCACCCTGTGACTGTTATCCAAGTCAGATAGAATATTTTTATACATACTGATAATTGCTAATTGAAGGCAATATGTTGTTCATGAAATTTTGATAATGCATGTTCTATGCATTTCATAAGAGTTAATTGAACAATAAATTCCCTTAAACTAAATTACAAGCAGTGAAAGCAAAAACATGCTTAAATTTCTAACACATAGGTTATATTAGTAACCAGTTCAGTTTTTCCATCCTGTCAGCATGAGTCAACAGAAGTAGGAGTTTTTGGTGAATATATTTTTAGCAGGCACTCAGCAAAAAGATTTTGAGATTATGAACCATCAAAGAAAAAATAATGTGAAAATTCATACAACTAAAAATGGACCCTCTGGATATTGAAAGTAATGTCATATATTTCTAAAGCCAAAGATTTAAATACATTTATCAGATTCTTCAAACTTAGTGTGGTATAGTCAAGAGACTAGAATTCCTTCTCTTGTGCAATGAGAAATTTAGACTAGATGAATTACAGTTTTGATATTCTATGATACCGTAATTGATAATTAACTGATAATGATGTTATTTATATAAAAATGAAACCATTAATGCAGCATTTTAATGTTTACAAAGATGCCATTTGTTCATATGAGTAGTGGCCATTGTTGACATTGTCATCTATTAGTTGTGGTGGAATAAGTAGTAAGTAGTAGTAGTAGTAATAGTAGTGGTAGTAGTAGTAGTTGTTGTTGTAGTCATAGTTGTAGTAGTTGTAGTTACAGTAACTATGGTCATAGTAGTTGTAGTAGTTGTGGAAGTTTAGGAGTTGTTGTAGGTGGTAACAGTGGTATAATAGTGGTAGTGCTGGTGCTGATGGTGGTTGTAGCAAGCATAAGCACAGGAGTAGCTTCCAATAAAGTTCTCCTTTATTATGACATCAAGAAAGTTTGAAGATTTATGGTAACGGTACACAAGTTCTAGTCAACTCTATGAAACTGGGAAAGTTTTGACTATTAATCTGGTGTTAAAATTTTTTTCCAGTTGTCACAGGAATATCAGCCCAGAAGAAAATCTAGATTTGTAATCAGAGGATTTGGATTCAAGTGTTATCTCTTAACACTTATCGTGTGGCAGGAAGAGGCAAGCATCTTATCCTCTCTGATCTTCTGTTCCATCATCTAAAAAAATTAAAAGATTAGGCTAGATGATCTCTGAATTTCTTCCAGCTTGAAATGACATATGAAGGGAATCATTACTAAAGTATTTAACATTAGATAATTTTTATATATATATATATATATATATATATATATATATATATACATGTATATATATATACACACATGTCTATATACATACATATACATAGTTATGTGCATGCATGTGTATATGCATGTTTATATATGTATGTGTATGTGCATACATAATTTTTAACAACAGAAGCTTTTGAGGATTATGTCATAAGACATACAGGGAGGGAGGTTGATATTAGTATTGTTAGAAGAAATATCACTACCAATAAAGTATTGAAAGATTATGAAGAGGGATAGGAGTGGGGAAACAGTGTTGTTTTATGGGAATAAAGCTTTCTGATTCCATTTTTGTTCGCTTCTAACCATGTTGGAAAAAAACTTCTGTAGTGTGCATTATATAACATGGATGTTTTAAAAGGTTTTACTTTGGTTTGCACCCAAATCAGGCAAGGTAAAGATATTTCAACTGACACAAGGAATAAAGGGGCATTCAACATATGGGAATTATAGATGCATTTAACTTTTTTAATGTTTCAAGGAGGCTTATGTTATATATTATTTTATTTTCATGGATTCTCATACTGCTAATGAAAATATTACTTCCTGGTTTTCCTAGTGGATAACTTATGTCAGAAGAATTAAATAATATTATAGATAATGTGCTACCATGTAATCAATCTTCTCAAGTTGAAATTAATGTATGATGCTTTGTATTTGTCTCAGAAATATTCATGCCAAAAATATATTTTTGTAATAAAAGTAACTGTAGTTAGCAAATTATACCTATCACTTTGATAAATGTAGATAGTCTATAGCTAAACAAATTTGAAAATTAATGGTTCTGAACAGTTGTTTTTTACATGGTAACAATGTTACAATGGATTTTTTGTATTGTCTACTTTGATGAATGTTGTTTTTTAACATCTTCTCTACTGAAACTTCCAGAAACGTTATTCAAGAGCTGGCACCATGGGAAAAGGATATCTTTACTGTATTGTCCATAAAAACTTTGTGTACCTCAGAAAGTAATTTTAGAGAAATAGATATTGCGCATGAGTTCCATGCTACCTCAAATGCCATCTTTTACGGGCATTAGAAAACAAATGGTCCCTGGTCAGCAATCACATCAACCAAAATGGTCTCAAGACTTAGAGGTGTTTTATTATCAACAGTCCTGGCTTGGAGATCCATGACCCAGGTTATGATTTAACAAGAGAGTGCCCTCAGCACCTTGTGATTTTTGTTATTTCTGACACTGTGTTCACTCTATATTTTAGACATCTTAGTGTCAAAGAATGACAAAAAGATATCTTAACTTGTTTTGCCTCAGTAAACATATGACGATCAATACATTTGACTATCGTCTGATGGGCTCGAACTGGCTAGCTAAGTGGCCTGAAATTTGAAATCAGCTTCCAGACATTCACAACCTCTGAAAAACAATGACAGCCTATGGAAATTTCTCTTTAAAAGAAAGAGAAAGAGATTTTTCTAAAAGATTTAGTTGTCAGTATGGCTTAAATAGCTACATAATGCTCCCTAAGATCAACTTATCTTTTTCTACTTTAGAAAACTCATTTTTCCATCCATTCTTCCCTTTTCAATTTGAGCAATCTGGTTACTTTGTGTTGAATTTCTCTTTTCATATCTTCCATTTTTTTCTCATTTCAGTTATCTGTGGTGTCTATGTGGCAGGTGTTGCCGTACAAAAATGACAGGCATACTATGTACTTAGGTTTTGTGAATCAGTATTTCATTGCATATAGTGTTTAGTTGAAATTGTTATTGGGGATGTCATAGAAGGCTTAAATGTTCCTACAGATTTTGCCAAAAACAGTTGTTATATACAGATCATTTTATTTCTATCAAAGTTATTTTATCAGAATTTAACATTGAACACTGAAGATAATAACTAAATCTGCTATTATGTTAATTTCTATTTATTCATTTAACACATTAAATACTTTTTTAAAAATGTGCAGGCCATTTTAGGGTGTATGTGTTTGAATCTAGATTTGACAGGGTTAAGTATTAACTCTAGAGATATCTGATTTTCCCTGAGGGTCAGTGGCTGACTGGGAGTTGATAAAGTCCAGATCAGTTACACTCAGCTGGCTATCAGTTCCAGCATGGAACACAATACAGTGTGTAAAGTTATTATTGACACTGAGGACAGATATTGATTTGCTTTGTGCAGGGTCTTTACATTGGCCAAGCATCCAGTTAGCATGTGTAAATTCTGTTTCCATGGAGCATTTGTTCTATGGACCATTCTGATCTCTTATTGTAGTCATCTTAATGGTAAATAGGTTACCAGTATTAGGTGTATGTTACATGCATGCCTTAAAATTCAAAATTTTGTTTCTAGGGACAAGATGGCAAATTGAGGGCTTTGAATTATCTGGTAGGACTCAAAATTCAGCAACATAAAGTATATGAAAGGATTAAGTCCTATTTATCCCAAGTCCTGGTTTTACTTAGAGTTTAGCTGGCAAGTTCCAGTAGTGCTATAACTTAATTAAAGTCTTCTCATCTAGATTCATATTTTGATTTTTCAGCTTTTTCTACTGTGAGGCTAATGGCATAATAATGAAAATTATTTAAGCTAGTATTTATGGCATTAAATCACAATAAAAAATTCATCAACTATATTTCAGGGTTTTATCGTGGGGATAGAAGGAGCTCATGTAAGCATTTAAAATTTTGTCAAAGAGATCTTTAGCTTACATAAATCAGTGGTTCCAACCTAGCTTATGAGAAATAAATTCATCTTGGTAAATCACAGGCGAGAATTAAAGCATGTTTCCATGTCCTAAGATGATTCGTGAATACACTGCATAGAATCAACAAATATACTGAGGCTATAGCCTTCAACTAGCTCTAAGTGCCAATTTCAGAGGAATAATGCATTCATGAAGAACAGCAGTAAGGCAGCACTTTAAGGCAGGTGATCTTAGGGAATAAGTAGTGAACGAACAGCAGATACCAAATCAGTCTTGAAAGCACAGGTGGAGAACTCCCTACAAATCCACCTTTCACCTTTCACCAAGATGAGCTGTTATACTTTCAGACCAGAAAAGCAGGAAATTGGAAATCTAGGGAGAATTGAATGATTTGCATAATAATTTTATCCTAAAAAGCACTTTTTCATCCATTCTCTCACTTGATCCTAACAACCATCCCATAAGGTATAGGGCAGATGTTATCCCCAGTGTACAGAGAGAAAATTTAGGTTTAGGGAGATTGTTACTTACTTGAGGTCACAGAACAGGACAGTAACAGAAATAAAACTGCAACCCCAATTTCTTGATTCCTGACCCATTGATATTTCCACTAATTGTGCTGCCTCACAGTCAGAGTACTTAAAAATTTTTTTGAAGTAGCATCATTTATCACACACATATGCACACACATGTATATATACATATATACACACATGCATATGTATGTGTGTACATGCATGCATGCATGCATAGCTGTATAATATGAAATGAGTTGGCAAGAAGATCTACTTTCTAATCCTGCTTTTGACACAAATTGTCTGGGTGAACCTGGACAAATCACTTAACCTGTTGGTAGCCCTAGGCAGTTTTCTAAGCCTTAAAATTGTGGAGAAAGTAATCAAAGGGCCACACTTGAAGACATAGAGGGCCACGTGTGGCCTTAAGGCCACAGGGTCCCCACCCTTGGCATAGGAGGGTCTTCACTGGGAGCACCCTTTTTTGTTGTTGATGTTGAGAAATTTCAGACTCTTAGATACCTCATTTGGGTTTTCTTAGCAAAGATACTGGAGTGGTTTGCCATTTGCTTCTCCAGCTCATTTAACAGATAAAGATATTGAGGTAAAACCATGTTAAGTAACTTTCTGAGGGTCATACAGCTGATGTCTGGTGCCAAATTTGAACTCAGTTCTTCCTGACTCCAGGCCCAGCACTCTATCTTCTGATCTACCTGGCTGCCCAGGAACTCCCTACACCAATGAAATCAAAGGTCATATCCCATCCCATCCCCAACCTCGATGTTACTAGCAGACTTATTGGATTGAAAATGGATGTCTCATATAGTTCTTTTGAAGGCTTTGCTACTGCCTTTTAACATAAGGCACAATCGCAGAACTAAGTTTGCCCAAAAATCAATAAAGCAAGTCAAGAAGCATTTATTAGGCCCTTATTATATGTCAGGAACTGAGCTAAGTCTAGAAATATAAAAATAAGCAAAGAAAAAATAGTCCCTGATCTCAAGGAGTTTACATCTTAGTCATGGAAGACAACACATAAAAGGGTACTGAAAAACAGGATGTTAGGGAGAGCTGATGATACCCAGCACAGGAGCATTGTAGAGAAAGTCCTGTGGTGATGAGTCAAGGCTGCAGCTTTGGAGAGCGTGGGCCTCTGTTAAAAAAGATATTCTTTGAGGAACCAGCCAATCAAAATAGGAGGTTGTCGAGGCAGAACATATTTCTGCTATTGGAAGTAGTCCAGGGGTAGAGTGAGCTTCCAAGGTAAAGAGGTTTCTGTGGCAGGTAGAGAAAGTCCTGTAAAGATTAGTTAGGGCTGCAGCTGGGAGAGAAATGAAGATATGACTTTGTTTTGGAAATATTTTATCAGACTAGCTAGACAAGAAGCTACAGGTGAAAGATGAAAACAATTATGTATCAACCTTTTTTTAGCTTGGAAATACTCAAACCTTGCAGTGTTTTCATTAGAAATACCAATAATATGTACTTCATGAATCAGCTAAACTTTTACCGATGGGCTGGAATTAGAACAATGAATAGAAGTTGCTAAGACAAATTATTGCTTGATATAAGGGAAAGCTTTCTAATAATTAGAGTTATCCAGAAATGGAATGGGCAATTTGGGGAACTAGCCAAGCAAATGCTGGATGACCATTAGGTTTCTTATAGAGTATATTTTCTTCAAAAATGTGTTAGACCAAATTGTTTCAGAGATCCCTTCCAACTCTGAAATTCTGTATTTTTCTGTCAGTGAATATATTTTAACTGCAGAAAGAATTTCCTAAGTGATAAAACCACAGAATATGCCTGTAAAGTGTTTATGGGGATAAATAAGGCAAAGATGTTTGAGAGTGAGTGATAGGGAGCTGTGTTTCAAATTTCAGCATATGCAAAGTGTATATAGTTTGGGATGCACTTAAGCAAATATTTACAGCTGGAGCAGAGGGAAATGTGAAGCCCAGCTGTTAATATGGAGCTCAGGAAAAACTGAAGGAAACAGACTCTAGGAAGCAAAACTTTGACAAATGCAGGAAGAGACATGTAAGACCTCTCAGTGATGAACTACCTGCAGACGGCTGCACTCCTTTTCTGGCTGGCTGTGTGAAAATCTAACCTGATCATCCCTTGGAAGGGACTAAAAGAATATATTGATTAAGCAGGTATTGATCAATAAGGAAACTCAGAGAAGGCCAGGACATTGCAATCATGATTTATGTTTAAAAAAAAAAAGTGTTGTCTAAGCTTCTCATTCTTATACCAAAAGCACCAAATCTTTGTTATTATGCAACTTCCATCACTTAATGTGTGACTTTGGCTTGGTATAGTGCAGGGAGTACTAGATATGAAGTTAAAGGATCTTTGTTTGAATTCTGTATCTATGTATTACCAATGTTACTGTGGCCTTGTTTCTTCACTTTGCTTGTCCTTTTTCTAATCTATAAGTTAAGAGAATTGAACTACCTGACTTTTTAATGTCTCTTCTGAGTCTAAATCTATGATCCTATGAGATCATTTGACCCTTCTAAACCTCAGTTTCCCCTCTTTAAAATGGATATGATGGTAATAAATCTCCTGCCTCACAGAATGATTACTATGTGAGGACCATATGAAATAACTGGTGTGAAAATGCTTCACAAACATTAAAAATATACAAATTTAAAGGATTAATATGTTCCTCATTATTCAAAGATTGTGTTTATTTCTCAGCAACTAAAAGCTGTCTTCTTGTCATCTTCTAATGTGCTAATTCACCCTGAGGACAACTAGAGTCATGCTGAGCTAATAAGACATTGAGTCCCATCCAAGTGGATGGACTACATTAAAAAAAACTGTTATTGTTATAATTGCAGGTGTATTGCATGAGCAAACAGAGACAATTACTAGAATGAATATGTTAACAATTCAGAATGCTTGGGTGGTATATGAGACCAAAACAACGAAGAGAAGGTTATTGGTGGATCTTGTACAAATTAAAACTATACATTGACATTCACTTATATACATTCATTTGGGGTTCCAAGAATGGCCATTTTCAACCAAAAGGAGATGGCTGAACAAATTCTGCAGGTACAGTTAAAAGGTAATCACTGGAAATATGACCCTTGATTTTTTCAATTTGGAGAGATGACATTATTGAAGGTCAGTAATAATATGTATAGAACTAAACATCAGAAATTATATTTGTATTTCATTGAATTCTTCTCTACTGACTATACAGAACTAATGTAAATGCATATTTAAATACTGGTGATGAGCGGCTAGATTTTCTCCTTTTTTCTCTTTTTTTTCACTCTTTCTTCTCTGCTATATACAGTACTCATGTGTGTACTTTTCATGGCAAAGCTCAGATTCTGAGGTTTGGTAGGAATGTTGAAAAGAGGGCTTCTATAGGCTTGATATGAGTTCATCTAATTTTGCTTCATTTCTCCTTCCAAAATCAACCTTACAGTAAAAAACAAACTAAAAAATGCCTTTCAATTAAACTCACTCATGGATAATGTGGTCACATACTGGAGCCCACTGATATATAATATCTTGAGAATTCTTTAATTCAGAGAGGACCTAGTCTAAATGAATCAAAGAATAGAGAGTAATAAAGTAAACCTCTCCTTGGTCCTGGATCCCAGAGGGAGCATATGGCTAAGACCTTTGATGGAATTCCTTGGAGTTGGTTTCTCATTGCCCTTCATTCACAGCTAGTCTCATTTATGTCTAACTAGTCAATGCGCAACCTATCCTTATCCTCCATGGTGTAGTGGAAAGATCAAAGGTTTCCAGTTTATTTCATGCTTTCTGCCTGTGTGACCTTGTGGTTAAATCACTTAGCCTTCTTGGATCTCAGTTTCTTTACCTAAACACTAAGGGAGTTGGACTAGATGGAATCTAAGATCCCTTCTAACTCTAGATCTAAGGTGCAATCATCCTTCAAAGCAACGATCTGCTAAAGTCAAATGTTAATGGAAGGCAAAATGGGTGGAGAAAATCATGTCATTTCCTTAATGAGATTTTAAGGTGCTTAAGAACATTAATCTGTGGCTTACATTTTTTTTTCTATATCGATAGTACCTTGTGCTATATTAGCCACCAAAAAAAAATCCTAGAATTCGAGAAGCTAAAGGAACCTCAATAGCCATCTAATCTAAGTCATGAAGGAAATCCCTCTTAAGGAAAAAAGCATTTAATAAATATTTGTTGAGGTGAATCAGAATGGTAGTGTGAAATTGAAAATGCCCTTCCCAAGGAAGGCAAGATAACTAGTATACATCCATAATCCCAGGTAGGTAACTTCCGGAAAAAAAAAATCAGTTGACCTCTCAGTCTCGATAACTTCATCTGTAAAATGGAGATTAAGCACAAAGGGAGACTGGGCCTCTTAATCTCTTCAGCTCTCTTCTAGCTCTAAGAACAGTAAATCTATAGGGTTCTCAAAAAAAAAAACCTAAAAAAGAAAAACACAAACTTTTAGTAGACTGAGTTCCTCCAAAGGATTCTTAATTTGGGCACAGCTGCTTAGTAAGGCACTCTTGCTGTGTGGCATTAAAGTGACACAGATGGAATGATCAATGAGCTCTGTTTATTTCAGTATATCTGATATTCTTATGGGTCTCCATTGCCCTCTCTCCAAAGCAGAAAGACCATTTCTATTCCCTTTGTTAACTGTTGAACGCTGTTATCTCTTGCCACATCATCCCAAGCATAGAGAAGCTTTATATCTTCAGATCTACATGTTTCCTTATTCTGGAGGTGTTTCCATATCCATAGTGTTCAGGTATGTACTCTTTTCTGAAATCCACAGTGCCCCTTCCAAAATCTTCCCTTTGACTTTGAAAAATCAAATTACTTTCATCGGCGACACATTGATCTTAGAGAGGAACTTAGGTTCATGGCTTATGAATTATACATGAAACCAACTTGTCCTTTCATCTGGAAATTCTTGGCTCTTCAAGTGAGTAGATATCACTGTTGAATGAATAGCAGGATAAATTTGGTTCTACGTAGGTTGATTTACAGGAAGGAAGAGAGAAAATCAGGACTGGGATGGGACGAGTGATTGGAGTTTAACATCATTAATTAAAAAAATAATAATAATTAAAACTGGAATCCTGAAAACCTACAGCACAAGATTGTCTAGTGCTCTCCTATATGATGTTGACACAAGTGTTTCCCCCATTGTTCAAGCTCTTTAAATCCATTCTGGGAGCAAACTAGGAATTTAGGGTGGCATGAAGGCCAATCTGCAGGAAATTATGAAAGGTTTTGGATGGAATCAATCAGCCAATGAGCCTTTTAGGACACAAAGACAAAAACAAAACAGCCTCTTCCCTTAAAGAACTTACATCCAATGGATAATAGAACATATATCTATAATCAAATACAAAGTAACCTTGACAGGGAATGCCCTAGCAACTAGGGAAACCCAGAGAAGTCTAACAAAAAGTGAACACTTTTGTGCCCTTTCTAGTCTCTTCTTTTCCTCCTTTCATCATCCCTTCCAACCAGGCATATGTGGTACACGCTTTCAGGTTATCATGATCTCTCTGCATCTTCTCCTCCCTCCTCTATCTAAACCTAGTTTCAAAAACATATTAGATAAACTATTTCTCTTTGAGATGTAAATAAATGCTCAAGACTTTAAGTATTTCTTCTCTCTCCTCCAAGGATTTTTGTTTGAAGACCAAGTCCTTGCTAAACTCATTGTAGTAGATAAGGCATCTGTCCTCCAGAAGTTTACACTCAGTGCTAGAGTCATGAATCCTTTCCATTTTGGTGGATGTAAAAATTAGTGTAGAAATTACATTAGATCCCAGGTTCATATTCCCAGTCTACTTTATTAGAAACATAAATGACACTCAGGGTTAGATTAAGAAATATGCTAATCCTTACAGTTACTAAGGTACCTATAAGATTCCAGCCATATATCACAGCTTAACTTAATAATCCATTCTTGATCTATTAACTTTGAATTTATTTAAATCATTTTTTTAATTTAGTGGATGATTTCTTTTGAAATGCTGATCAAGAGTTCAGCCAAAGAAATCACTTGCCAGAATTGAAGAAGACTTGCTACCAGTAACTAGGAAGGCGGTACTTGTACAATAAACTTCAAGTCAATTCAACAAACATTTATTGGACACCAACTTTGGGCATATACTCTTGTTTCACAATCCTTCCCAATTTTCACTCCTTTGTCAGGGCATGAAGAATTGCTTCTTTAATTAAAAAAAGAACATGCTTCCCAAGGAAGCAAATATAAAAAATTTCTTATAAGACATAAAAACATCTCTCTCTCTTACTTCTGGCTAAAAGCATTCTTTCCACAGCCCTCTAAATGAAATCTCTTGGTGCCCATACTTTATGCTGTATCTCTCCCCAGGTAAACATTTTGCCAGAAAAATTAAAAGATTATTTTGGAGTCTAATGACTACCACTGAAGACAAGCTGTGATAATTACAGTTATAGGACAGAGAGAAAATTTAAGGAAATTATTCTCTTGCAGGTAATTTAGCCTATAGGGCTAGTTTTTTGGTCTATATTGATTAATACACTGACCCTTTAATGATGATAAGCCACATTTATTTGGTATATTTACAAAGTTTTTTTAACTCTGTTATGTCACTGATTACTTAATTCTGTGAGCTATTAATATGTGTTATTATTCCATTTCACAGATGACAAAAACTGAGGCTCAGAAAGAAATGACTGTTCCAAGGGTTACCAAATCTGCTTGAAAGAAGTGAGGGGCAGAATCGGTTAGATATACTTAATTCTCTCTTCATTTTTATCTAGGCTACTTGCTCTCCAAATCTCCTGGAAATGAGTATACTTGGTGCCTTATAAGCATTAGTCAAAGAATATCTAGAAAGCTGAATTCTGCAAAATAAATACATAATTTTATGCTAGGAAAATAAGTATTTGATGGGAATAATCAGCACATGAACTATAAAGGGATTCCTAAATGAGTAGCAACCAAGACACCTGGATTCTCAGGGGAATTGTTATCTTAGCAACAACCACACAAATGTATTAAAAAGGACTTCTACATGATGAAAAATGGATCCTTAATAATCCTAAAAATGTAAGCATTCAATTATTCCTGGAAGAAGATAATACTAGGTCATGTCTTCTGTGCCCAGTTGGGTATACCATGGTGAAGAATGAATCAGTTTCTCAACTCTAAGCAGAAGGAAGGGTAAAGGAAAGGAAATGAGTGACAGAGCTAGGATAATTCTTCTTGGACCACCTCTAGCATGGAACAAAGCCAGGACAGAGAGCAAGGTACAGCCTTGTTATTCCTTCAAGGATATCTGGAAGAGAAGGGACCCAGAGGACAATTAAAGAACTGCTGTTAGCCTCTGTTAACAGAAAAGAGGACTCTAGAAGACAGAACTGAAAGTCCACACTCTCTAGTCAAATAAAGTTACCTTGTCTTTCACCATCATGTGCCTTTCTACTGACATCCAAAACCACTATTGAGTTCTTCCCAAGAGAAAGTGATATGTATCTACATTCTACATTATGTCATTTAGCAAGTCAGTTTGGAATGAGTGTGTGACTCTATTTAGTCAAGAGAAAGCCATTTTCATCAATCTAGTCCACATCACTTGTTGAGACCAACACATCTGAATATTATTAATTATGGATATTTTAAATATCATAGAGATCTAGATGGGAACTCAAAGGATATCTAATCCAATCCCTCATTTTACAAATAAAGGAACTGAGAACTAGGAAGGGAAAATGGCTTGCCCAAAGCCACACAGTCAGTAAGCTTTATCATAGCTGGGTTTTTATTAATTTATTTTCTTTGTCATATTTTAAGTTCTGAACTGTCTCCTTTCCTTCCACTCGCATGCACTAGAAAGGACTACCATTTGACAAATATATGTGTACATATATATATAGATATAGATATAGATATATAGATAGATATAGATATAGATATAGATATAGACATAGATATAGATATAGATATAGTTAGATATAGATATACAGATATATCTCTATCTATCTATCTATATCTATCTATCTATCTATCTATCTAGCTATAGCTATATACATATGTATATATATGTATAAACCTACTATGTTTACTTCTATTTATCAGTTCTCTGGAGGTGGATAGCATCTTCCTTCATGGGCCCTGTGTAGTTGATTTGAATATTTATAATACTCAAAATAGCTCAGTCATTCACCATTATTCTTTCAGCAATGTTGTTATTATATATACAATGTTTTTGTTTCTACTTAATTTATTCTTCATTATTTCATGCAAGTCTTTCTATGTTTTTCTAAAATAAATCTGCTTATCATTTCTTATACCACAGTAGTATTCTACTCATAATTGTTTGACATCTTAAAAATTTATCAAAATGCACTGATTGCTTAAATAAAAAGTACTAGTAACAGTTTTGAATTAATGTGTAGTTCAAAAAAGCCTTGGTGTCATATAAAATGGTATTGGGCACCATATTCTAATTGTGTTTAAGGTTTCTCCAGTTCTTATAATTGAGGTAGTAATAGCTGCCCCCTTGAGTGGCAACTCCACAGTTTTGTAACCATAGAATGTGTGATTAGGCAATGTCCCTTTAAAAATGAATAGTTCAGTCAATAATTTAAAGTAGAATGAACTCCTACTTCGAAAGAAGCAATATCCAAATGAATTAAGACTTTCTAAAATGTACTTTACTAGTTTTCCCATCTATATTATTTGTCTACAACAAGCTAAAGGAATTGAAGTTAAGTAAAACAGGGTAAGAACCTAACTGATGTATCCATTGAGAGAAAATAAAAGGCTCGATTTGTATTAGGCCCAAAGTAATGGAGTTTATTTTATTGGAATAAATTAAACTATTGCTCCAGATAGCATAAGATCTAAATGGAAGAGAGTTCTAGATCTATAGCCAGAGAACTTGATTCTATTACTTCTTATTACCTGAATGACCATGGTTCAGTGATTAGGCCTCAGTTTCTATACTCATAATAAAGTTAAAAAGTTTGAATAAGATGATTTTTTTTCCATGCTAAATCCTGTGGTTTGATGTGAGAAGTAAGATTTATAGCATTTTAAATTGGTTTTCATGAGTATTTTAGGTATTATAGCCACTGATATGGGTTAACATTATTAATGCTGCCTAGATTACATTTTAGAGCATATTTTTACATTATATATTCATTTATAGTCAGTCATCTTCTTGATTTTATTCTTATTGGCCACTACAATCCAGTAACCCAGATTACTTTCTTACATAAAAAAGACTTGAGACTGAAAGTTTCTCATCCCCTTCCCCACTAAGAAATTCCTCAGGTTTTAAATTCTTCTCAGTTTTAAAACATTTTCCTTATCGGACCCTATTGGATCTTGTCAACAACTCACTAACTCACTTAGATGCTCTACACTTCAGTTGCACAGTAGAGAAGCAGGTTGAAAGATGGGCTTTAATGAAGGGAAAAAATACAACAGATAATAAGTACTCTCATTATATCACATTTTATCATTTTAACCAATCCCACTTCAAAGGAGTATTATAGTGGGGACTCCTTCTATGTTACTGTTATACTAGGTAGCTGCTGAGTACCCTTCCAACTTCTAAATTCTGGACTTCTATGAACTTTCAAAATACTATTTATGTCATTGTAAGTCTTTGAGGTAGGTAATGTAAGCATTTACATCTTCTTTGCTAAAACTTGATAAAACTAAGGCTCTGAGAAGTGATCCCAATGGCTTGCATGTAATGGAGCCAGGGCTTTCAAAATAATTCAATTTGATAGTCATTTGTTAAGCACATACTATGTGCAGGGCACCGTGCTAGAGACTGCGGACACAGAGTCAATAAGGAAACAATTACTGCAATCAAGGAATTTACATTCTTGAACCCAGATTTTCAGTTTCCTATTCCTGATCTCTTTCAATTATACTATGGTAATGGGAGACAAATATTTTCCTTAGGAAAATATTCATATATGACTGTGTATGTGAGTAAGTATAAGTATGTGACTGAAAGAAAATGGTTTTAACTTTGGTGTTGTTACTACTGCACTTAATTTTTTTTTCTCACGACTTGGGCTGGTGATGTGAGATTTTTTTCTTTTGGATAATGTTATCTATTTGAAATGAGTGTGTAAGTTCCTGTCAGCAGTGGGGCACCCAACCCAGGGAGGTCAAGCTTTGGTTTTTCTGTGTCTGATTTCCTTTTTATGTATGATAAATGATTGCTATTTAGGTCTTTTAAATGATTATTAAATACATATATCCCATTGGGCTACCTTGAGGAAATCCTTTATGTTACATATTTGCATATTGACACATTTGTGAGACTCTAGGTATGAGAAAAGATTCCATGCCAAGAAAGTGAGTTATATATTAAGTTTCTGGATTCTGCCTTCTTAAAAAACACACTGGTTTGAAAGATTTGCTGCTTTCAGACCTCCCCAGTGATGTTTCCTTCCATAAATAAGCCTAACCTTTTGCTGAGCATGCAAGGATTTGCCATCCCTCAGATATAAAGGCCCTATTCACAGAAATTTGTTAAAAGTGATATTGACAGGAAGAGGTGATTGTAGCTTGAGGGTCTTCCATCTTATGAAGAGGAGTGGAGTTATACGGAAAAATACACAGAATAACACCTTATGGCATTGAAAGTTATCCTATTGAGTGCTATAAAAATTAAAATTAGCATGTGCTGCAGGCTCAGGGGCACATTTTAGATGTCATGAACCATAAAATATTACTGCTAGTCAAGGCCTTAGAGAGCATCTAGCTCATCCTTTTTATTCTTTGATGTGGATAACAATTCCCAGAGAGATGAATGATTTACCCAGGTCACAGTACTAGCCAGTGACAAAGCTAGAGACAGATACTGAATCTCCTGACATAATCCATTGAGTTAAATGTATTGGGTATCAGGTGAAAAAGAATTTAAACTGTTTATCTAACAGCTTAACAAACTTTTTTACAAGCAACTTATTTGACATAAGATTTGGCACACTACTAAAAGTGAAAATTCCTTTCACATAATAAGAAATACATATGATATAAGTTGTTCAATATAACATTTAGCAATAAACTTGTCTCTGGAAACCAGCCATAATAATGTAGTTTAGCTGTCTTTTCTGATTATGGTCATAGTTATTATATTCCAATTAGTGTATTTCTGGCTTAAATCATTTCATAGAAAGTCAGTCTAAGAATATTTTTCCAGTCCATAAGAGACTATTAAAAGCTACTTAAAGCCATTGAACTGTGGTTGATATTGGATATACTGGCTCTGTCTCCCTTTTAAGCATGATTTTAATGTTTTCTTGAAGTCCGGCACATTGGAAGAGAAAACTTTATGGCATCCAGGTTAGTGAGTGAGAGTGAAAGTGGTGGTCCAAATAGTCCTATAGTCCAAAATCCAAGGATATCATATCCTTGAACCAGTATCGATAAAAATCCTACCTCAGGTTATAGAATGAAAACATTTTGTTTCTATATGTTTCCAGAGATTTGATGGAGAAGGATTAAGAAGGTATTTTGTGGTTGTTGATACAGCTGTTGTTGTGAAGTTCTATAAGGGACTTCTTTTAGTGGTTCTCAAAACTAAGGAGCCTACTGCAAAGGAGGAGGAAAAAGAGGACAGGAGAGTTGAGGAGGAGGAGGAAATTGAGGTGGAAGTCAATAAGAAAAAAAAACCATTTGTTAAGAACTGTGTGCTAGGCACCTTGCTAAGCATTGGGAACATAACCACGAGCAAAAGGAAAAACAGTACTTGCCATCAAGAAGCTTACATTCTAAGGTTAGAAGACAGCACTTAGAAGTGAAGGGGATGGAGAGGAGGGAGGGTACCCAAGTTCAGACAGGGTGGCAAAGTACAGAATATGAGGAATGGAAGATCTGGGACCTTCCTCCAAATGGAGGTTCCAGGAGGGAAGGGAGAAGGGGAGAAGGGAGCACAGGGGGCAGAGGAAGAAGCCAGCTGAAACACGAAAAGGGAGAATGGGCATTGATTTCAGGTTGAACCATCACTTTCAATCAGATTTTGTATGTGTGCAAACAAGGTAGAGAATCTTTTTCAGTCTAGGAAATCTTCTAGAAGTGCTGTGATGAGTTTCACAGGTGCCATGATCTGGTTTGTTACTCACATAAATGGATTCCCCAGTCAACTTAATCATCAAGAATCATTATAATAACTACTTGCTTATTCTCACAGATCAGGTAGTTGTATCCTAGTGAATAAGGAACTAGGATTATATCCATTCTTTTTGGTATTTAATAACACTGTTTCAGATAGGCTTTTTAAAAATTATCAGTTAATAAGTATAACTGTAATAAAAATTTAACTTACCCGGTTCTAAAAACCTAAACAAAGTCACAGAATTTTGAAGTGGGGAAGGACCTTAATGGTGATCTGGAGGGACTCTCTGAGTTTTCTACTTGTAAAATAAAGAGATTGAACTAGAATCAGAAGTAGGGAACCCACAGCTTTGAGGCCACATGTGGCCTCCTAGTCCTTGGGTGCAGCCTTTTGATTAAGTCCAAGTTTTACAGCACAAATCCAGAACAAATTAAGGGGATTTGTTCTGTGGAGTATGGGATTCAGTCAAAGGGCCACACTTGAGGACCTAGAGAGCCTGTGTGGCCTCCAGGTCACAGTTTCACCACCTCTGGATTAGATCATCTCTGAATCCATTCCATCTCTAAATCCTATCATCCTATGACATAAAGTTGAAAGGTGTTCTACTCCAAGTACACTATGTGGTTGGTCAATAAGTTTGGGGTTTCATTAATACCTAGTGTATGATCTGATTTTCCTCCTCTGCTAAATTTAATCAACAATTTTCTATGATGAGCAATTGAACATATATTTAATTATTTGCCAATTGCCATTTACATGATTTTCTCAGTTTTCTTTGTTAACAATTGGCATCAGTATTTTTAACACCCCTCCAAGAATCTCCTGACTCTGTTCATGCAACAGACATTCATTAAACATTTAAAATGTGAAACGCTCCGTGTTAATCAGTATGGATATGAGGGCAAAAATGAAATAGCCCTTGCCCTCAAGGCACTTTAATCCTTCAGGTTTATCTCGCTCCCTCACTCACCTGAAAGTTCTTGCAGTTTTGTATGTAGGCTTAAGTTCAGTGGACAACTGACTGTAGTATCCTAAGCAGAGGTATTATCATCATTCATCTTGGAGAGAGAAAGATCTCCTTCAGAAAGAGTTTCATTAATTACCAGGTTTTCAATCAGAAAAGACCATTCAAGGGAAATGGTCTAAGCATGAAATATCCCCAAGTCTCACCATTTACTTTTTAAATCTGAGAGAAGACAAATAAGAAAAAGACTAATTCACTCAAGATTATACTATAAGCTCTTAGAAATCAGGCGATTTTTTGTTTTCTTCTTTCTTCATATTGCCAGTGCTTAGCACAGTATTTGGTAATAATAATTTTTGTAATAATAATTATTAATAAATGCATGTTAACTTGACTTGGTCCAAGAATATTGTGCTAAAGTGTGTTGTTTTAAAAATCAGCTCAATTGATCTAGTGCTTGGCAAATAAATAACAAAATTTGACTACATTCCTTTTCAAATCTATTCCCAGTGATGAACACGTCCCCCCAGAGATTACAATTTATTGATTTCTAATGGCATTGTGTTGGAACAAATTACTCTGTCAAATATTTTAATTTTTCTCGTATGCAAAGTGTGATGTTTGTCATTTTTTTGCAGTTTGAATTTGAAGTCTGGTAGGTTTTTGCTATGATGAATAGGGACAAATAAGTCATCACCTGCAATTTAAAGGGCAAATCACATTTGTACCCATATGTAGGAAAGAGACATTCATAGTGCATATACATGTTTCAATACATTTTTAGTTTAATATAAAAATAGAAATGACATTTTAAACATTACTTTTAGAAATAGCAGTGATTCTTAATGTCTTCTTAATTGAGAACAATTCTGGGGTCTCTCAGTAAGAGCTGCCAGTTTCCCTGCAGGAAATCCAATTTGTTGACTGGATTAGGAAGTACTAATCAGCATACAGCCATAGAAATGAAGCTGGGAACTTTTTTCAAATATATTATGGCAAATCATTCTTGTTTTCAAAAATGAAAGGAGAAGAGAAGAGAAGAAAGGGAGAGGAGAGGAGGGTAGGTGTGGGGATGAAAAGAGAGGAGACAAGAGGAAAAAAGATTGTTTGTAAAATCTCTTTACTTTTCCAAATTTCTCTGCAATGAATCAGTTTGAGGGGCATGTTAATAGGGTGGGCCAGACCTGATGACATTTTGATTTTTTACCACAAGACTGACCTGGAGAGAAGAGCAGAAAAAGGAAACATTGGGTTAGATATTTTCTTAGTCAATGAAATAAAAATAATAAGGGAGTCTTCTAATTATTTAAATTTGTTTTATTTTTATTTTCAGTTCCAAATTTTCTCCCTCCCTACACTCCCTTCCCCACCCACTGAGAAGGCAAAAAATAAAAAATAAAATAAAATACCCATTTATACATGTGAAGTCATGCAAAACATCAAAACATGTATTACCCATAACCCCCCCTTCCCCCTCCAAAAAAAAGAAAAGGTGAAAAAAATGCTTCAAACTTTACTCAGAATTCCACGGTTATCTCTTGCTGGAGGTGGATAGCATTTTTTATGAGTCCTTTAGAATTGTGGTGGGCAGTTGTGTTGATCAGTTATTAAACCCTTAACAATTGATTGTCATCACAACATTGTTGTTACTGTGTACAATATTCTCCTAGTTCTGTTCACTTCAGTTTACATCGGCTCATACAAGTCTTCCTAGGTTTTTCTAAAACCCTGTCTTTCATCATTTCTTGCAGCACAGTAGTATTGTATCACAATCATATACCACAACTTGTTCAGGCATTCTCCAGTTGATGGGCATCTCCTTAATTTCTAATTCTTCAACACCACAAAAAATAATTCTATAAATATTTTTGTACATATAGGTCCTATTCCTTTTTCTGTGATCTCTTTGGGATACAGATCTAGTAGCAGTATTCAGCAACTAATTCAAAGGGTATGAACACTTTTCTAGCCTTTTGGGCATAGTTCCAAATTATTCTCTGGAATGGTTGGAACAGTTCACAGCTTCACAAGTAGTGCATTAATGTATCTATTTTTCCACATCCCCTCCAGCATTAGTCATCTTCCTTTTCTCTCATGTTAGCCAATCTCATGGGTGTGGGATACTACCTCAGAGTTGTCTTTAAAATCAACTTCTCTGATTATTAGTGATTTAGGACATTTTCCTATGATTATTGATAGCTTTGATTTCTTCTTCTGAAAACTGCTTGTTCATATCCTTTCACCATTGGTCAAGTGGGGATTAGCATTTATTTTTTAGGAATTTGGCTCCATTACTTATATATTTGAGAACTGAGACCTTAATCAGAGAAACTTGCTGTATCTTTTCCCAATTGCCTGCTTTCCTTCTAATTTTATCTGCATTGGTTTTGTCTCTCCAAAAACCTTTTAATTTCATGTAATCAAAATTATCTATTTTATCTCCCATGAGTCTCTCTATCTTTTGTTTGGTCATAAATTCTTCCCTTGTCCATAGATCTGACAGACAATTTTTCCTATACATCTCTAATTCGCTTCTGATATCACCATTTATGTCTACATCATGTGTTCATTTGACCTTATTTTGGTGTATAATGTGACTTGTCGAGCTATGCCTAGTTTCTGCCAGATTGCTTTCCAGTTTTCCCAGCAGTTTTTGTCAAATAGTGGGTTCTTGTCACAATAGCTTGGATCTTTGTGTTTATTTAACTAGGTTACTGCAGTCACTTACTTCTGTATGTTGTGTTCCTAATCTATTCTATTATCAACCATTGTATTGCTTATCCAGGGCCACATTGTTCTGATGATTACCACTTTGTATAGGCTGAAATCTGGTACTTCTAGGCCACCTTATTTCACTTTTTTATTGATTCCTTTGATATTCTTGACTTTTTGGTTCAAAGGAGTCTTAATGAAGGCAGCACTGGTCAAGGGGTCATTGGACTTAAAGATAGAAATAACTAGGTAATCTAGCTATAGAGTCACAGATTTAGAGCTGGAAAGGACCTCAAAGTCCACTGAGTTTAATTTTCACTTTTTACAAATGAGGAAACTGAGACACAGAGAGGTAAATTCATTTGTCTGGGATCATGAAGCTGTCAAGAGTTTGAGGCAGAATGAGAAGCCAAGTCTGACCTGAGTCCAAGTACAGTACCAAGTCCATTATGCTATTCACTTAATTTAATCCTCTCAACTTATTGATAAGAAAACTAAACTAGAAAGATTGTGACTTGCTCAATATAGCATAACTGATATTTGAAACTAGCTGGGCAGATGGTCAAATAGAGCTAGAAAGGAACTTGATAAGTATTAATAAACTTGGTAAACTGGCAGTCCTTGAGCTGTTCATTGTCTCAATGAGGGAGAAAGCTAACCTGAGTAGTCAGTTTTTCTACACTGTTTTCTATTTATGTGATCTTTTTTTTTCTCCCAGTAAGAGCATTCAATCAATAATCCTTTATTTTTTATTGTTATTGTTATTTATAATAGCTGCCATTTATATAGAATTTAAAGATTTTCAAAGCATTTTACATTCATTATGTCATCTGATCCTTGCAACAGCTTTGTGAGCTACACACCATTATTTGTGTTTTGTCAATGTAAGAAGTAAGGCTCAGTACTAGGAGAGATTTAAAAGAGAAAGAAGGTCTATAAATTGAGAACAAGGCCTTGAAGGCTGCTATCTACTGTTCCTAAATACATGTTTAGATTTTCAGGTAGCTGCAGCCCTGACCCATCTTCCTCCAATGCCTGGGGCATAACTGTTTCTCCATTTTTTCCCACTCAGACCCATATTATCCTTATAACTTGATATTTATTGGATTATCATGAAAGTCCATGTGTATAGTGGAAAGAGACTGACTGTTTCTGGTTGGTATTTACATAACCATGGACAAGTCACAATCTATGAACTTGTTTCCTCATCCGTAAAATGATTTTAAAAAATGTGCCACTGAGCAAAGTTTGTTGTATACTTGAGAATTCTATGATGTAAGGAGGAGTAATTGTTATATAGATATTAGCTATAAGAGCTTTTCTCATTACACTATAACACTAATTGACTCTACTTATTAAAATTTCTGTATCCAGGGCATTATTATAACTCTATCTTGGGACTTTAGTCTTCATAGAATATGCCACATTTATGTTATTTCTTCCCTCCCCCCTTTTTTCTCTCCGTACTTGATTCTTGAATGTTTTAGATGTTAAGTTATTTGTGTAAGGTCATGAATTTAAAAGGGGTTTTGTTTACAATGAGGCCACAAATTTAATTCGGAATTCTTTGAGAGGTAAAACTTATCCATGCATAGAAGACAGTGACTTTGGAATGAACAAGGCAACTTATGTGCAGTGATGTCAAACTGGGAAAAATTATATGACTCCAGGCTAGAATCTAGAGGTTTTACTCAGGAAAAACATTAGCAATTTCCCATAAAAACCTTACTGTTTTTTCAAAAGGTGCTTGGAAGATAACAAGATTTGATTGACAATTTTTTAAATTTTATTTTTGAATACCTTTTTGACTCCTATTTATGTCACATTGTGACAGCCTGTGAAACACCCAATAGCTCTCCATGTGCCTTTTTGTTTTTATTTTTATTATATAGTTTTATTTACTAACTTTAATTCAATTTAATTTTTAGTTCTAAATTCTTTCCCCCTCAAGCCCTTCTTCTTCTCCCTCCATTTAGAAAGCAAGAAAATCAAAATTCTTAACAAAAAATGTATAGTCAAGGAAAACAAATTTCCATATTAGTCATGTCCAATACATGCATACATGCATATATATGTATGTATGTGTGTATTCCTCATTCTGCTCTCTGAGTCATTCAAAAACTTTCTATCTGGAGGTGGGTAGCATGTTTCTTTATGAGTCTTCTGGGATTGTTGGCTATTATTTTTATCAGAGTTCTTAAATCTTTCAAAGTTGTATATCTTTAAAATATTGTTAATCTTGTATAAATTATTCTCTTGGTTCTTCCCATTTTACTTTGTATCAGTACATGCAAGTCTTTCTAGGTTTCTCTGAAACCATTCCATTCATCATATCATAATAGTATTCCATTACACAATAGTAATTCCTTTATATCATATGTCATATCTTATTCATCCATTCTCTAGTTGATGGGCACCCCTTCAGTTTCTAATTCTGGTCTCCACAAAAACAGCTTCTGTAGATATTTTTGTATATATGGGTTATTTTCCTCATTCTTTGATTTCTTTTGGTATTGACCTTGGAGTGGTAACATTGGGTCAAAGGATATGCACAGTTTAATAACTTTTTTGAGAATAGTTCCATATTACTTTCCATAATGGCCAGATAAATTCACTACTTCAGCAACAGTGTATCATTGTACCTATTTTCCCACAGCCCCTCCTGCATTTATCATTTTCCCTTTTTGTCAACTTTTCCAATTTGATGGTTTGAGGTAGCATCTCAGAGTTTTAATTTGTGTTTTTCTAATTATTAGTTATTCAGAGCATTTTTTCATATAGCTATTGATAGCTTGGATTCCTTACTCGAAAAACTTCCTATTCATATCTTTTCACCATTTGTTAATTAGAGAATAGCTTTAATTCTCTCCATGTGCATTTTCAAAGATGGTAAAAATGATACTCCAAAAAATGTAACTCAAGAAGACGTGACTCAGAATGGTTCTATACCAATGAATCATTCTACCAGTTAGAGTGCTAAGTTTGGAGTCACAAAATGTAGGTGTAAATTGTGCCACAGATACTTAACCATTACATAGACATGGGTAAGTCACCTCACCTCTAAGATTTTCTGTTTCCTCATCTTTGAAAGGCAAATTGTAATACTTACACTGCCTACCTTAAAAGATTCTATTAAAGAAGATGTACAATTCTCTCTCCTTCTTTCGAGTGATTGTCTAATCTCATCAATGTGGTCATTTCCTTAGTCAATACAGACCACAAATTTGAAAGTAATTTACAAATGTTTATTGTTTTGGGGGCTGGCTGGCTGGGAGCACTTGGGCCAAAACAGCACTGACTCCGGGGTGGCAATAGCAGGAGCAATCAAGCTCCCAGGATGCCGAGGGAGCAGAACACCTGGTCAGAAAGAGATCCCAGGGGACCCCTGTACTAGCACTGAGAGCGAGATTAGCTGCCCTTTGGTAGCTCTGTTGCCCATTGATCAATTCTAAGTCACAGTTCTAGGATGTAGAGAAGTGGTCACGGCCACAAGGGAGCAGGTGCTCTCTGGATGTAAGGACCACAGCACAGAATAGGAGGGCAGGGACCGGATCTCTCCCCAGATCACATCACCCTGGAAACATCAAAAATGTACAGGCTCCCACTGAGTTTTAAAAGCAGCAAAAGCTCATAAAAGACAAAAACTCAGCCCAGAGCTAAAGACAAATATTTTCAACAAGAGCAAAAAAAAAAATGATCTTATTAATGTCTTTGCCTTTACCCTTTCTTCTAATTTGGTGTTGATTTTGACCTCTGATCTAACCAGTTAATGATCTAAGTATACACAGAAAAGTGATTCTAATATGACTTCCAAATCAATAACTATAGTTTTCCGTCCATTAAGAAATAGTCTATTTCATTTTGGGGCATAATATTCAGTTTACTCCATGTCCAGGGCCTTTTGGCACACTTTAGGAAAAATGTATTCATGATACACAGGTGGGAGGCCAGTGTTATAAGTCTTTGTTTTCTTTCTCCTCTCTAAACTGAGCCATATTTTCCAACATGTTTTTTTTTTTTCCATTCTCTTCTATGCCCAACTGTGCATAAAAGTTATGAAGGATCAAAGTATATTTTGACTTTCTTTGTATAATCAACAAACCCTTCCTGTGATCTCTTTGATTTTTTCATCCTTTACAATAAATGATGATGCTTAAGCTATAGTTATCTTCACATTGGTCTTTTGGCTTACGTTTACCATGAGTACTGCAAGACAAGCTGATCATGCATCCCTTGAAATCATGATTCTTCTTACTTTGGGGCATGTGATGAAAGCAAATCAACCAATTCTCTCTTTTTTTTTTTTGAATCAGCAAAGAGAATCTATTAGCTAGTTGTCCATTTATCTGTAACTTTGTCTTATAATTTTGTTGTGAGAATATCAATTTTTATGTGGTTTAGTTTTTTTTTTTTTCTAACAGAAGCTTTTTATTTGGTCATTAGGCAAAGGGTTTACATTTTAGTTGTGATGTTGGTATACGTTTGTGAGATTCCTAGCACCATTTGCCTTGAATAATTCATCACTAGAGATAATTTTTGGAACTAAAACCAAAGTTAAATGTGCAAAGAGGGAATGGGAGTTTCCTTATACACTTTCATCCTTTGCCTGAATTTTTGTCCTTTTCAAGAAACAAGTACAGAGAAGCTATAGCACAAATTTAGTGAAAATGTTATAGCCTGACAAAGCCCATTTCTGTAGTTTTCACGCTAGGTTTAGTATACTGATCTATACTAAATTATAGTTAATCCTTCAGAAACGAACGAATTCAATTCAGAAGAAAATTTGGAGATTTGTGCAGCAAGTCATCTATCACAGTTACAAGTAATCTTATGATCAATCAGTTTGATCATACATAAGCAAGAGTATAAAGGGGAGGGAAGCTGGAAATATACAGTTTGAGAAAGACCTATTAGATTTCTCAACCTCTTTTAGCTTCCTGAAGTGGCTCTCTTTGGTTCAGGTCCAGGGCTTTTTATTTTCAAAACACCTTTTTTACAAAGCATCTCTGTAAAGCATGGTAAAATGTAATGGTATTAAAGAGATCACGATAAGCTCACATGATTCACTTACATGAATTTGCAATTCATTGAGGGAGCAGCTTGGCTTTTTATGAGAAATTATTACTCAGGCCTTGGAAATGACCACATGTCTTAGGAGATTAAAAAAATGAGAATGAAACATATGTTTTCAATATGCAACAGAAGAATAAATGTTTTACCTGGACTAGGAGACTGACTGTTTTTTTAGATGTTATTTAAATCCCTATAGGATTAAGGGCATTTTTTAAAATTATGTTTACCCCTCACAGGTATTCCCCAATCTCAGTGAATATAAGCCCTACACTCCAATATCTATACATCTAGAGACCGTGCTGATCAGTCATTTAATCACCAAACACTTATTAAGTACTTATGTTGTTGCGGGTATTATGATAAGCACTTGGGATATAAAGCAAAGCAAAACATGGCTCAGACTCTCTAAGAGCTCACATTCTGATGGAGAAAACAACATGAAAAACACCTGAGTATAAACAAAATACACACAGGATAAATGGAAGATAAATCTTAGAGGGTAGTTGTTAGCATTAAGTGGGAGTAAGAAAGTCTTCTTAACAGAAGGTAGAGTTTGAAGTGAGTCTTGAAGGAAGATGTTGAAGTGAAGAAGGGGAATACTTCAGTCATGGGGGAGTATTTTTTACATCATTGCACTAACTAATCTAAAACATTTGTTCTACTATTTGTATAGTTAAATTTGTACAATATCTCCTAGAAATCTTGTATGAGTTACATTCTTATCTGATAGAATAGAAGGACTGAGTTCTTCTAGGTTAAAGACCATGTATTAAGCTAAGAATTTTGGGATTAGAAAGGATCTAGAACCATAATAATAACTCATATTGATACCACACTATATAATTCACAAAGTACTTTCCTTATAATAACTCTGTAAGGTACAACATTTAATAAATAAGAAAAGAGACTTAGGGATATGAATAGACTTACTCATAAGCCTACAGCTAGCAAGAGAAAAACACTCAAACCGAGGTCTTTGGATTCTAATTTTGCAGTAGGCACTTTTTTCTTTATTTTCTTTAACACTTCTTTCCTTTTCCATCCCCTTCCTTAACCTTATGTCTACCCGCTTCCTCTTTTCTTCCCTTTCCTTCTCCTTCCCATCATCTTCATCTTTCCATTCCCCTCTCTTTCCTCTCCTTTTCTTCTCTTTTCCTCCCCATCTCCACGCATTCCTTTTCCTTCCCCTCCCTTCTTCTATTCTTCATCTGTTCCCTTTTTTCTCTTTCTTATCTAGTTCCTTCCACCTTCCTTCCTCTCTGCTCCTCTTCAATTCCCTTCCTTCAACTAACATCAAATTGGAGAAAATTGTTTCTTCCATAAATCCCATAGAGGAATATGAAAAATACACAAATAACCATTAATACAAAACAAATTCCAAATAAGTAAATGTTCTTCTAAACTGAGCAGGTGGTATCAAGGAAGGTCCTTTTGAGTGAGATTTTAAAGAATGGGGAGAAGTTCAACAGAGACAAAAGTGGTGAAAGATCCTTCCTACTATATGTAGAAAGAAATGATCGAGACACAAAAGCCAGAAAATGAAGGATATGCATATGATTATGCAAGTAGTACAATTGGATTGAGACATAGAAAGAGGGTGGGATGATGGTATGAGAATGAAAGGTAGTGCAACACTAAATAGTAGCTTTGAATGTCACACTAAGGAGTTTCAATTTTCTTTGATAGGCAATAGAGAGACATTAAAAGGTTGGGGGTGGAGAAATATCATGAAGAGATGTTTCTCTGAATGCTCAGACATTTGTCGGGATCAGTGAAACAACATCAAGTGTTCCTTCTAAATGTGTAGCTCCATCTGCACATTCCCCTGACTGGGATTCAAGAATGCCAGTGTGGAGAGTAGTAGCCAACCTATTTCACAGCTAAGGGTGAAGCCAGCATAGAAGTGCTTAGAGGGGCAGATATATAATAGGTGTGCTTCAGTCAGTGACACATCACCAGCATTCTGTTTGTGAGCTAGATGTTCTAGCTATCATTTTTATATCACACACAGTTTTGAAAGATTCCTTTTTTACCACTGTCATTTCATTTTGAAATGGTTTATTATATCCTTTGGAATCTAGGTTACTTTTATAACATTGAATCCCTAAGGGAGGTGAATTGAGAATAACAAATGTATCTCTTACATAAATGCCAAGGGTGTGGTTGGCTTTACAGAACGCATCCTGAATTTTTGAGGTAGGTGGTGTTACTAGCTATGTTAGGGCACTTAGGTGATGCAGTGGATAGAGTGCTGGACCTAGAATCAGGAAGACCTGAATTCAATTCTGGCCTCAGACACTTACTAGCTATTTGACCCTGAGTAAATCACTTAACCCAGTTTGCCTCAGTTTCCTCATCGGTAAAATGAATTGGAAAAGGAAATGGTAAGCCACTTCAGTCTCTTTGCCAAGAAAACTCCAAATGGGGTCACAGAGAGTCAGACGTAATTGAAACAATTCAATAATAAAATAACAAAAACCTGTGAACATGTAATCCCTGCAAGGAGTCAGACGAAGAGCATATACAGGAAGACAAGCAACAAAGAGTGAAGTGGGGAGAAACCGGGATAGTCAGAGAGCTGCAACAACAAAGAAAGTGCATTCTTGGAGAAAACTCTTCTCAAGTCACATCTTGCAAAGTAAAGATTTTGCATTGCATGTTAACTCATAGACGAAACTGTTTTGACTCAGCAATTTTTTAAAAAATGTGTTTGTTTTAGATTGTTTGGGTAGTCTGCTGCTTCTTATCTCTTACACTGTAATCGACTCTGAGGGCAGTAGGAATATAAGAAATGATCCTTGCTCTCCGAAGGAAAATTAGCAAACAATACTGAACAGCATCTAATCGTTAAATGGCATAGTAGAAAATAGGAGATCCAGAAGAGTTCAGAGTTCGGAGAGGAGAAAGTGAGCTAAAGTAGACGGGATGCACAGAAGAGAGAGAACCTAACTGGCGCTCGAGCACAATCTGAATCAACAAAGGGAAGAGGGAAATAATGACATTTCAGGCAAGTTGTTGTTTTACTTTGGTTTTGGCTTTTTTGTTGTTATTGTTGTCGTTTAGTTTTAGCTCTAGAAGGAATGTGAAAAATCGTCTACTCCAACACCTATATTGTTCATTTAAAGACCCAAAAAAGGGTAATTAAGTGGCTGCTTCAAGGTTTAGTTACTTGGTGGTAGAACCAATACCCAGTTTTCTGGATTAATGGTCAAGTGTTGTTTTGAGCACACCCTTATTTCCTTGAAATTCCTGTTCTTCTTGCTCCATTTCATATGAAAGCTATTGATTCTTCTCTTTGGATATCCACAGCTACCATTTTGCACCAGATCATACACCCTTTTAGCGTACCTACTACCATAGAATTTTCAAAGTAAGAAAAGATTTAAAGGAATATCTAGCCTAACTTCTGAGACAATGCAATTTCTCTGTCGGATGACTGCCCATCCTATCATCTTATATTATTTTTAGGTTTCAAGCTGGTATCTTTTTTTTTTTTTGTCTCCTAGAGACAGAGGCGAGGCTCAGTGGGCTTTGGGATGGAGTCAAATGAAATTACATATTTTTTGAACTTCTACTATGTGCAAGATAATGCAACCTATGATTCAGTTCCAAGTTGATGCCAGAAAGCTCTCCAGGAAAATTTCATAGTTACCTGATATTTTAATTATTCTCATGAATTAGCTTAACACGGTGCCTGACACATAATAAGTGCCTAATAATTTCTTGTTTCATAAATGATATGAAAGGGTTTTATGAGGCTGTTCTGTGTGACTGGAAGTTGGAGCAAAAGTCAAAATGTATTTATGGAATCTCTACTAACTGTAACCTCACTTTTGTCTTATTTGGAGGTATTTTTGGTTGTTCATTTTGTTTTGTTTTTCCCAAGACATTATTAATAAGCAATTTTAACTAAGCTGAATTCACCATGGAGATGTAGTGAATAAACTAAATGTATATGTAGCTGACAAAATAGATAGAGAATTCACATTTGCTTTGTTCTTTGGAACAAAACTCTATCACAAGAGATGTCAAATGTGAATACCAATTTTGTGCTATTGTTGTGAAGTACTTATACCTCAAAAGAACTAGGGAATAGGGTATATACAGGTATTTTGATAAAGTCTCATTAATAATGCATGGAACTTTACTTTAACATTGTTAGACCACTAAGTAGCACAGTGGGGCCTAAATTCAGGGAGGCTTAAGTTCAAATTTAAGCATCAGACACCAGCTGTGTGAGTCTGAGCGAGTCCCTTGACCTTTGTGTGCCTGAATGTCTTCATCTGTAAAATGGAGACAATGTAATAATAATAACACCTAACTTACAGAATTGTTGTGAGGATAAAATAAGACAATATTAGAAAGTATTTTGCTAACCTTAAAGCCCTACATAAATAAATACTAGTTATTATTATTATTATTATTATTATTATTATTATTAAGCATTATTAATGTCCTAGCAATCCATTTAAGAGGATTTAAGTTAAAAAGCTTAGAAACCCCCACACTACTCATAGAAAGATCTGTTCCAATGTTTGAATTTCTTTAGAAAGTAAATAAAAGTTTTATGGATTGCTAATAAACAATGCTGATTTTCAAAAAGTATAAGGAACAATATAAGTCCCTAAGAAAATTGCATTTTTCCTATGTGTTTCTCATCAAATATAACTGCTTTGTTAAAATAAGAATAGAGTTCATAAGAGTGCTTATAGCATAAAATAAGATACATGACTGGATAAATGTTAACCGAAGAGTAAACTTTTTAAAAAAATGTATGATTAATGTGTTATATTTTATTTTTAATGGCATAATTTTAAATTCAAAATTCAATTAAATAAAAAAAATCTAAGGCACAAAAATAAAACTTTATAAGCATTTTTCTGTACTCTCTTTAAATTATATTAAAAAAGAATTAGCACTTAAAATTAATTTTCTTTGGAATGTTATTTGAACAACATTATGAAAAAGCAGCAACAGAATTAGTAAAAAAAAATAAAAACATCAGATCTTCTAGAAAACATAAAAATTATAGTTTTTTTCACAAATTTACCCTTATATAATTTTAGATCATTTCATTTATAAAAATGTAGAATTTGGTTTATTGGATTGTGATTATCTTAGAACTCAAAACACAAAACCATCAATTTGAAAATTAGGAACAGTTTCTTCTTTTAAACTCATGAAACTTCCTAATACTTTATGTCCTTGAACTTCACTAAGGATATGGAATAAAATAGGTTTGGTCAGAAATGCGTGATTCCCCTGATATCTGGAAAAATTTGAGGGGTAGTGGTCTCTTGAAGATGCATCATAAGCTATCATTTTCTGGACATTTTCTGTATACCCATGTCCTTGTAGAATATGGAACCAATAGGGGCAGCTGGGTGATGCAGTGGATAGAGCACCGACCCTGAAATCAGGAGAAACTGAGTTCAAATCCAGCCTCAGACTAAACATTTGACACTTACTAACTCTGTGACCCTGGGCAAGTTACTTAACCCCAATCACCTAAAAAAAAAAAAAGAAAATATGGAACCAATGAATGACATACAACATGAGAAACCATTTTCAATGCAATCCTAGCCCAATTATTGACACATAATAGACATTTAATAAATGCTTGTTTTTGCTATTGTTGGACCACCCTACTTTTCCCACTTAGGCCTAGACTTCTGATTTACAAATGTGGTAAATCACATCTTTTATAAATGGGAATTTGTCATTCCAAATTTGTAAAGGAATTGATGGTTATGTAAATGTAGTTCTAACCCTCAGTAATTAAGATTAAGTATAATAAATTGCTCCCCAAGGAAGGGTTTTGAAATTCATTCAAGTCCCAAGGAAGAAGGATGTTTGTACTAGATTGTTTTTACTGAGTTTGCAAAATAAGCCCCTACAAAAACACAAATGCTCATTTTCTCTCACTCTCTCTCTCTTTGTCTCTCTCTCTCTCTTTTTCTGTCTTTTTGTAAGGCAATTGGGGTTAAGTGACCTGCCCAAGGTCACACAGCTACTAAGCATCTGAGACCAGATTGAACTTAGGTCCTCCTGACTTTAGGCCTGATATTCAATCCACTGCACCACCTATCTGCCATCTCATTTTCTCTTGAAAAATGTTTGTGCTTCCTGTCTTGCAAATAATTTCCTTCTCCCTGCCCCCCCCAAAAAAAGTTTTGTCCAAAATATTTTCAGGAATGTTTCATTTTTGACACACTTGTGAGAAGCATCATGTTTATATTCATTGTGCTTTTTTCAGCTACAACCATCCATTATCAAACTTTGGCTTGATGCTGCTCGTTACAAACCAAATACTTTCATTTTTTCTTTGTTTTACATATTTTCAGAAGGCTAATATTCACTATTAATTTACTATCTGAAAGATACCTAAATAAATGATGAAGTGAAGAGGAAATATGTGTGTTTGTAAGTTCTTTTCCCATGTGAAGAAAGTTTTTGCTTTTAATACAGAAGGATCATCTTCCTTAAAAGTTTGCCCTTATACTCTGAAAGAATGAATGTACTCCCAAGGATGGTTTGTTTCCACCCTAGAAGCTAGTTATCATTCTAGGGAACCTAAATCTTTCTTTCTAAATCTGCAATTATCAAGGATGTAGTTGGCATACTTATGCACAAATGAGTAGTACATATGCTATTATCAAACTGAAGCTTCCCCAACATTCCCAGGAACCATGGAAGATTTTTTTTAATAAGCAGAAGGGGGAAGATATCTGTCTCCTTAAGAGGTAGTATCATATAATTGATAGAATGCTAGAATTGAAGTTGGAAAGATCTAGGTTCAAATCCAACCCTTGATGCATTCTAGCAAAGTTACCTTAGGCAAGTTCCTTGACCTCTAGAAGCCTATGCTATTTCATTTGTAAAGTGAGGAAGTTTGGCTAGATGATTTCTAAGACACCATCCAAATCTAAATCCATGATGCTATCCACATAATAAAATTCAAAACTATGCTTTGAATCATCAGAAAAACCAGCACTTAGTAGAGACAGATGAGAAGAGTCAGATATTAAACTTAGTTTGCTAAAGGACAAAAATTTCTCGAACATGATGCTTCAGAAGAAAATATTTGAATTCCTCTACCTTTATAATTTGTGGCTAGAAAAAACCAGATTGCAGCAGAATTATTTTGTTAGCATTGCCCGTAATTTTCAAGGTAGCAATATGATAAATTGCCTCTTAATTCACATTGGCAGCATGGAACGTTATAGGGAATACTTGGACAGGAATGAATTAAAATGGAAAGATATTTCCATTTTGATCAATCGAGGGATGTGAAGTTGCAATCATGGAAGTGGGAGCTAGTCATTTAAGAAGTCTTTTTCATAGTTTTGTTGATGAAAAACTAGGGAACCATAATGTGTTTGTCTTTACTACCTTGAACATAGGGAGGAAATGGGTTTAGGGACACTGCTAACAATAGCAAATATATGCATGCCCCTCCAATTTTAGAGAAAGCAAGCAAGTCGGTAAGTTAATAAATATGCATTAACACCTACTATGTGACAGGCACTGGGCTAATCTCTGTGGACCCAAAACAAAGGCAAAAGGCAACTTCCACCTTCAAAGAGCCTAGAGTGTACTGGGTGAAATTTACAAGCAATTGTCAAGTGGGCTACAGGGCCATTTTTTCTAATCAAGCCTTATACCATTAAGTTCTCATGAGAAAATCAATTTTCAGAAAATGTAAAGTCACAGGGCAGAATCAATTGGCTGATTTCAAATATCCTGAAGCTTGTCAAGGTAAATGGCTGGCCTTTGTATTCTTTTCCCTCATTTCTCACCTTCATCCAAGCTGCTTTGCATTATGATCCTTCATTCACCTTGTGGTCCACAATTGGAAAGGTTGATGAGACTAGAGGCTTGAGAAGAGTGCAGATTTATTAGGGAATTTGAAACTTCTATGAAGAGAAGTCCTAGTGCAAATTCACTAGAAAAAGGAACTTCTCTCAATTTGCTGTCTCCCTTCCCCCATGACATATGTTTGTTTTTCCTTGTTTATACAGAATTTATCACCTTTTAGATTTGGAGGTGGGGAAAATCATTGAAGAGGCAAATTAATGTGTCCCATGTAGTAAAGAACCATGTAAAAAGTGACAAAAGAAAGATTTATCAGCTGGAAGAATGTTTCCTCCAAGGATCAAGAAGGGAGACTTCCATCTATCATCCATCATCTGTCTCAAATTTGAAAGGTGACAGCTTTTAGAGGAAAGGTGCTTAGAACTGTAGTCATGTGGTTCAAGTCAAGAAAATATTAAATATACAGTTAACTCTTTATTACCAATCTTTGAGTTAACTTATTTTTAATAATCCACATGTGATTTTTAATTTCAGATTGGGATATACTAATGATCCCCTAATATCAACTCTTCATGGAATGAAAAATTAACTTAAATATAATCCTAAGTTAATCATAATTAAAATATAGAATTTATAGTGAAAAATGAATAATTCATTGAAAAAAATCATTGTGTCATTCATTATTTGTTATTTTGTTTTATCTGTACATCTATTCCTACAATTTGTATGAATAATGATTCATATATCAGCAGATTCTCTGGGCAGCAATAATCATAAATCCATCATTCAAGATTTTCCTGTCATATTTCTTTGTGGTTTTTCTGCTAGAAGAAATATGCACATTATTCTTTCTTTTCCTCTCCTTTCTTTGTTTTTTTTTATTATTTAAAAACCTAAATAATTGCTGTTCTTTGAGGATAGGGACTTTTTGATTTTTTTTTTATACACAGCATCCAACATAGTCTCTTATAAGTAGAGGTGCTTAATAAATGTTTCTTGAATTGGACTGAATTGCCTACGAAAGCATACTGTAGGAATTCGACATATTTGTTCTGATTTGGATTAGGGAAGTTAACTAATTTCCATCAGGAAAGCAGGAAATTGATGTCTACAGAGGGGAAATGAAAAGTCCCAATGTAATAGAAGAACAAAACTGAGTATCCAAGCCCTCTTGACTCTGAATATAACTTTCCAATGCAAAAGAATATCCCTTGATGACAGCTCATTCCAGGTACATATATGTTTCAAAATCATATGTGCATGCTGCCATGACTTTTACAAACTCAAATACACTTTTGAATGTACCCTATTTACTTTCCTTCTACCATTTTATTAATGACCAAAGTAACTGACCATTATTTTTTCTTTGATCTTTACTTTTTTTCAATAATTTAGTTTGATTTATCAACAATCACTTCCATAAGCTTTTGAGTTTTAAATTTTTCTTCCCCTCCTTCTCCTCTTCCTTCCCCAAGACAGCATGCAATCTGATATAGGCTATACATATACATTCCTATTAAACATATTTTCACATTAATGATATTGTAAGGAAGAATTAAAACCAATAGGAGGAACCAACAGAAAGAGGAGAAAAAAAAACAGAAGAAAAAAGTAGCAAATAGCATGCTTCAATCTGCATTCTAACTCCATAGTTCTTTCTTTGGATGTGGATAGCATTTTCCATCATGAGACCTTTGGAGATGTTTTAGATCCTTGCATTGCTGAGAAGGGCTAAATCTATCAACATTAGTCCTTGTACAACGTGGCTGTTACTGTGTACAATGTTCTCTTGGTTCTGCTCACTTATCTCAATATCAATCCATACAAGTCTTTCCAGGTTTTTTTCTGAAGCCTGCTTGCTCATCATTTCTCATAGCACAATAGTATTCCATTATATTCATATTCCACAACTTCTTCAGTCATTCCCAAATTAATTAATATCCCCTCAATTTCCAATTCTTTGCCACCATAAAAAGAGCTGCTATAAATATTTTTGTACATGTGGGTCCTTTTCCCATTTTTATGATATCTTTGGGACATAGACCTAGAAGTGGCATTGCTGCATAGTTCCAAATTGCTCTCCAAAATGGTTGGATCATTTCACAACTCCACCAACAATGCATTAGTATTCCAATTTTCCCACATCTTCTCCAACATTTATCATTTTCCTGTTTTGTCATATTGGCCAATCTGATAGGTATGATTTGGTAATTCAGAGTTGTTTTGATTTGCATTTCTATAATCAATAATGATTTTGTTTCATATAGGTATACATGGCTTTAATTTCTTCCCATCTGAAAACAGTTTGTTCAAATCCTTTGACCATTTATCAATTGGGGAATGACTTGCATTCTTATAAATTTGACTTAATTATATATTTTAGAAATGAGGCCCTTATCAGAAACACTGGTTTTAAAAATTCTTTCCCAGTTTTCTACTTCCCTTCTAATCTTGGTTGCATTGGCTTTTTTTTTGCAAAAACTTTTCAATTTAATGTAATCAAAATTATCCTTTTTGCATTTTGTAATGTTCTCTATCTCCTGTTTGGTCATGAATTCTTCTGTTCTCCATAAATCTGGCAGGTAAACTATTCCTTGCTTTCCCAGTTTACTTATAGTATCAGCCTTTATATCTAAATCATGAACCCATTTTGACTTCATTTTGGTATATGGTGTGAGATTTTGGTCTATGCCTAGTTTCTGTCATACTCTTTTCTAATTTTCCCAGCAGTTTTTGTCAAATACTGAGTTCTTATCCCAGAAGCTGGGGTCTTTGGGTTTATCAAATAATAGACTATTATAGTCATCGAGTACTGTGTCTTGCATACTTAACCTATTCCACTGATCCTCCACTCTATTTCTCAGCCAGTACCAAGTAGTTTTGATGATTGCTGCTTTATAATACAATTTAAGATCTGGAATGGCTAGGCCACTTCAGCAGCATTTCTTTTCATTAATTCCCTTGATATTTGGGGCCTTTTGTCATTCCAAATGAATCTTGTAACTGACCATTCTTAAAGGTTTGCAAAGAAGTTTGCATGTTACCTCATTTAATCCTCATAACAACACTATGGAGCATGCTACAGGTATTATTATCACCATTTTATTACAGATAAGGAAATCGAAGTTCAGCACTCAGTCACAAAGTTAGTAAGAGCAAGAGGTGGGATCCAAAACCAGGTTTCTCCTGGAGAGTACTATTCTTTCTGCTAAACTATCCTGCCTCAGTTTGCCATTCTGGGAACAATAGTCAATTGCAACATTTCCCATCATACTAGACATTGAATAAAGATAATATTATTTGGTGGATCTTTTTGCTTTAAGCCAAAAATCAACTGTTTCACTTTAGCTAGGAAAGTATTTTCCCTTTTCTATCTAAATCTGTAGAGCTTTAAGGAGTTTTTTTTTTCTTTTTTGATATCGTATGCAATGAAAGCTTAAGTTTGATGTATTAAAAAAAACCTGAATACATTTTTTTAAGAAACTAGTTTAGATCACTAGGGTCAGCAAAATATTCCTCTTATATTTTGCTTCTCTGTCCTCCTTCGCACTGATTATTTTCATCTAGGCAGCTTTAGCCCGTCTGAACAGCAAAATAACTTTATAGTGTTCTGTGTTCAGATTCTGTTTATGTTATTGATGACCCATATTGCCTAGGGAAAATTGTTAGGTTTCTCACTTATCCAAATGATATATTAATAACAGCACCCCTTTGACCCTCATGAGCCAGCTTTATTTATTATTGTGTGCATTTCAAATAGATCTTTATCTGAGTCCTTTAATTTAACTTAGGACATTCAATATATAGGAATTTTTTGTGTATAATTGAAATTGCTGTCCATAATGGTTTTACCCAGTCAGAGTTAATGTGAATACAGCTCATCAGTGTGACTGTTTTCTCGCAGCTCTTGCAACATTTAATCATTTTCTTTTTTTGTCAACTTTGTCAATCTGATGGGTATGGGGTAGAATCTAAGAATTGATTTAATTTGCATTGATCTAATTAGCAGTTATTTAGAGCATTTTTTGACATATGTGCCCTTTACAAAATCTCAAAGGCTTTCTACTAATCTGTACACTATGACCCTGGATACAGAATACAGATACGGAAGCAATGGTTAGAAATTTAGGCCTGTTGTGACAGAAGACATCCTAACTATTAGAGTGGCCTAAAGGTGAATGGGCCATGTCAAGAGGCAATGGGCTCCCCTTCCTTTCACATCTTCAAGGACTGAAGGGCCACTTCTAAGGTATGTTACAGTGGTAATTCCTTTTGGGTAGGAGTTGGACTAAATAAACATTGAAGTGCTTCCCAGTTCTCAAATTCTATAATTCTCTGGAGAGAATTATATTTGAACAAAATTATTATGAAATTCAGTGAATTCATTATTGGGTAGAAGTTGTAAGTGTAGAGCAATTTTTAGCTTTATTGAAATTCTCTTCAAAAACTCTGATGGCTTGATCATTGAATGAGATTAAGAGGATAAATGAGATTGATATTCTAAATTTACCACAGGGAAAAGAGCAACTCCTTTCCTTGAAATATTTCCCCATTCCAATCCACCTTGTACCCTGCAGCCCAATTATTTTTTAAGCCATTGTTTTCATCATCTATGTATCATGCTCAATAAAATACTAGAGTGTATATGCAAACATGGTTCTTCAATGCCCTTCATATTGCTTAGCAATGAGCACTTGTTCAGTACCCCCCCATCTGCCAAGCCAAAAGAAAAGAAGTACAGTACACTCATAAACCCAATAGATCTTAAAATCAGAAGTTATTTAGGAGAAGATATGAAGTTTCCCATTCTCCCAACACCAGTCAACTCCCTGCCTACAGGTTCAAGTCCAAATATCATCCCTAATCTAGTACCACTTGAATCTGTTAGAATCCCTAGTTTCATTCAAAGCTCAGCTCCTACATGAAGTTTTTCCTGATCCTCGTGGAGACTCCTCTCACCCTCAAAAATAGTTCATTTATTTCATATATCTTACATATTAAATATATATTTCATATATCTTATATATTTTGTATTTATTTCATATACCTTATATATACTTATATGTATACCTGTTCTCTCTCTCCTATAGAATGTAAGTTCCATGATGATAGGGATTATTTCATTTGTTACTTGTTATTCACAACACAAAACATACTGCCTGTCACATAGTAGTATGGTTAACAAATTCTTGTTAAAAGATCACACTGGCTTGAAACAGAAACCCTCTTTATAGTCAAACATTTCTTTGTTGTCCCCTACACATTTCATGCCAATTCCTGTCTTTAAGCTGTTAATAGAAAATAAATAAACAAACAGTTTCTGCCCTCAGGGAACTAACATTTGAATGGAGGAAACAACATGTATAAAGTAGATGTATACAGAATGGATGAAAGATAAACTTAGAGAATACCAGGGAATGGGAGGAAGATAAGGCAATAGTCAGTATAGGAAAAACTCACCTACACAAAATGTCATTGAACTGTGTTTTGAAAGAAAGAATTCTGAGAGACTGAGGTAGGGAGGAGAACATTCTAGTTATAGGAGAAAGAAGTGGGGACCGCTGGTGCAAAGGCATGGAGATAGCAGATGGAACACACTGCATATGAAGAATAGTGAGTAAGCCAATATGGATAGACCAGGATGCATAGAGGGGAATAAAATGCAAGAAGACTAGAAAGATAAAAAGGTCTCCTATTTAGGAGAGCTTTAAATGACGAGAGAGAGAGAGAGAGAGAGAGAGAGAGAGAGAGAGAGAGAGAGAGAGAGAGAGAGAGAGAGAGATGGGGTGGGATAGGGATAAAAATTTATATTTGATCCTAGAGATAATAGGAAACCACCACTGGGGTTTACTGAGTAAGGTGATGGTTATAACATGGTCAGACTTACATTTAGTTGTTCAACTTCATACTCTTTTATTGGTCTTCAGTTGTTATCCAAATTTTATTCTTTTCTTGCCTAATGAACCTCATGAAAATAGGGAGCATGTTTTGGTTTTTCCATTCATAATGGTGCTTAACCATATTTCATAACAACTTCTTATTGATTAATGTGTCTCATATTGTATTGTCATGCTTTCTTGTCAGTGATATATAATTCTTATTGCTGCTTATAAACATTTTGTGCAAATGTGAATAAGCACGCACACTCAAAATGCTGCAATTCTCTCTCTTTTTGGATGCCCAATAGATCTGCATTCCATGCACATTACTTTTGCTGACATTTCTTGATGACAATAGGTGTCTTGCCCATGGAGCAATTGCAACCTTTGCAGTGTCTCTGAGAGGGATGAAGTATCATTTATAGTTCCTTAGGGCTTAACTGAGAAAAGGAATGCTGAAGCCACAGAAGAAAAGTCTTTTTCTTTTTTTTTTTCAGCAAAGGAGAGGTAAGTGGCAGAAATATTTAAACTTGGCTAAATCTGGATGAAACTTTTAGTGAAAAGCAACAAACTTGAAGGATTATAACAACACAGCATTATTAGTCACTCCCTCATCCCACTTCTCCATGTGAGTTCTTCCCTGGGGTGAGTGTGGAGAATAGCAAAACTCTCCTTTGTTAGACATTTATCAGGAGTCACACAGGAAAGTGGAGATGGAAAGAAAATGAAGAAATGCATTTGCCAGGGCACTGCCCTGACCCTTTGTTCTGGCATTGATTATGTCTCTCTATAGGAGTCATGAGAGTTCACTATTCTCCCTTGATTCAATCTTTGTTCTGACATTGATGGTACAATGATGGTTACAAGGTGGTAATATTAATTCCCTTGCAAAAGCTTACCTATTTATACTTTCTGCCTTCTTAAAAAGACATTACCCTGGATGTTTGTGACTCTTTGTTCTGTCATTGAGGATGTTTCCTTGACAAAGTGTAAATTGCTTGCCCAATTCTGGATCTTGTTTTTCCTTATTGATATCACATTGAAGATGACTGAATGATTAATTCATAGTCAGTTTACATACTGTCCTTTCCTGGTTATGTTGTTATAATAATTATATTTTTATTATTTTCCTGACTCTTTATCACTTCGCATAAACCTTTCCAATAATATCCCATTACTTCAATGTACTAAAATGTGTTTGACCATTCCCAAGTCCATGGATATCTGCTTTGTTTCCATTCCTCTGCTACTGCAAAAGAAGTTCTACTTTCAATATTTTGGAATGTGGCTTAATCCTTGCAGGTTTGTCTGGTTGGCATTAATCATGGAACAACAATGCCCTCTTCCCAGCTAAGCCAAAGAAACAGGTCTAACTGGGCCATATTAACAGGAAAGTGGTTCATTCAATGGCCCCATTTGCCTCTTACCACCTTCCCATCATTGTGTTCATATTCTATTCTCACCTTGAATGAAAGTGACAATTCCCTGATCCAGCTTTCAGCATTCAATCTAGCCAACTTGGAGGAGGAGGGTTTCTATTTAAAATGTGCATTTTTAAAATAGCATTTTCTGTGTAATTATTCTGTCTTCAGTGACGTTTTAGACAAAAAATGAAATACATTCCAGATGAAAAAGAAACATTAAAGAATCACCCAAAGCCAAGAATGCAATGATTAGTTTAAGAAAGGGCAGATTTGCATAAGCATTGGTCGGGATTCTGAATGTAGCATTAACTATTTTATAACAATTCAACAATTTTTCAAGAAAATAGATGCTAGATATCTACCTAGACCAAATTCAAAAATATAAGGTAATTTTTTTACTCATTATGTAATAATGGAAAAGTGAGACAGCATACAGGGAACCCCATAATCCATTCGATGCTAGCTCTTCTAAACCATTGAGTTCTGGAATAAGGTGGCAAATGTTGCCCTTGTAAGTCCTCTTGCCAGCAGTTGCTATAAATTCAAATATATACTTAATTGATCTCAAACTTTCTGTAAAGAAGACCTAAAAAAAAGGCCATCAAGGGATTCCCAAACCAAGTTGCACACTCTCTCACATGACTTCATCAGTTTCTTGCTGCATATCATCATTCCATTTAAATTACTAGCATTACTATCTCTTAAGTTTATTAACAGGAGTATGTAATTTTGTTTATAATTGATTCCCAAGATCAATTAGTTCTTGAAAAGTCATTCCAAGGAGGTCTCTGATTTTTTAACAGACTTTTTTCACCTTTAAATTAACAGCATACTCCAAGTCAGTAGCCCCCATCAAAAACACTAAAGATAACACACAGGACAATTTTTAAACACTAATTACCATCACCATATTTTTGACTTTTCCCCCTTCCAACACTGTCATCAATAGCTAATGACCAATACTTACTCTGTCTCCTCTTTGAGTTTAGTAGCTCCCATAAGTGTATTCAACCTGCCCTGTTTCTGAAGTAAGTAAGCATTATTCCCTCAGTGCCCACCAACTAGAATAACAATTAGTGCTTGCTCAGCACTTTTTACCTGTTTAAAGCAAAAGTAAAGAGTTGGAAGTTGGTAACCTCGAACATTCTGAAGAGCTGAAAGTAACATTAAATGAAGCCATCTTCCCCTGCCCTCCAAATGATAAAAATAAAAGTTCCCTCTACAAAATTCTCTGAACAGTTTGTTTCGATGTCTCCTTTATACCATCACTTTCCCCCATATCATAAATATTTGTGTCCTTCCCTTTCTCCTTCATGCACTCCTCTTGAAGGTAAGGCCTACATCCTATCTAGTTTTGTATTCCTAACAGCTAGAGAGTGTTTTGCCCATGGCAGGTAGGCACTTAACTATTGGTTGAAGTAGATTGAAAGAATCGAGGAGATGAATGGATGCTTCACATCACTAATAATGATAGAAAGGCAAGTCAAAACAACTTAGGGAGTTAACTTCACACAGCAAATTGACAACGATGATAAAAGATGAGAATAGTTAATGTTGGAAGGGTTGTAGAAACATTAATACATTATTGGTAGATTTATGAGTTAATCCTGCCATTCTGGAAAGCATTTGGAATTATACAAAGAATGATTCAATATCCAGAGCCTTCGATCCCATTTCACCTGTTGTACATAGACCCCAAGCAAGTTAAAACAAAATGAAGTTCCCATATATAACAAAAATATTTATAGCATGCATTTTGTAGTAGCAAAAAAACAACAAAACAGAAACAAAGCAACTACCCATGGAATAGAAAATGGCTCAACAAATTGTGGTTCATGAATATGATGTAATATTACTATTCTGTAAGAAATTATGAATACAGAGAAGCATGAGGAGACTGATGAACAGATGCAAAACAAAGTAAACAGAATCAGAAAAACAATATATACAATAACTGCAGTAAAATAATTGAAATTGAATACTGTGAAATTACAGCCACCAAGCTTGGCCCCATAAAAGAGATATGAAAAAGCATTTCCCCTGACTTCTTTTCAGAGGTGGGAGGATGAGTGTGAAACCATCATATTTTAGATTTCTTTGGTGTGGTTATTAGATTTGTTACATTTTTTTTCTTTGTTACCCTTTTTTATAAGATAGAACGCTCCATATAGAGAGGGAGTGAAGGAGGGATACATTGGGAAATGTAGGTGATATGAAAACAAACATTTCAATACTTTTTAAGAAGAATACAGGATAAGAAGTTGAAAAACTGGGGTCCAGTTCCAAATCTGCCTCTAATTAGGTGGTTGACTTCTCACAAGTCATTTCCCCTTTTTGAGCCTCAGTTTCCCTAACTATAATACAATGGAGTTGGAATTAGATGATTAACTTCTTTTAAATGTTTTTTTTTAAGAGGGATAGATATCATTATTTACCCTTTGGTGGGCTCTATGATTTTGTGTATGGAAGCATTTTTAAAACTTAAGTTGAAATACTTATTTGGCTCTTTCTATAGATATGAAGGAGCTAAGTAGTATAGGGGACAGAGCAGGGGGTTTAGAATCAGAAAGACCTGAGTTCAAATTCAGCATCACTCTTACTAGCTTGGGCAAGTTATTTAACCTCATTATTTTCATCTGTAAAATGGTTATCATAATAGCATCTACCTCCCAAGGTTATTATGAAGATTAAATGAGATAAATGTGATTATCACAGTGTCTGGCACATATAAATCCTAGTTATTATGATTATTATTAGATATCAAATCAATGTATTTAGCCAGATGACCCACTCGTATCACATAAGTGAAGTTATTCAGGTTAATATACTCTGTTAACAATCCATTAAATTAAGTTTCTCAAACCTATTTTTTTCTCCTTAACATTGCCAGGGGTTTCTTTCTTTCCCTCATATCACTCACATAATTGATCTAGCTCTCAATATCTCATGGTTTATCTTGACTCAGCTTTAGAAATATAAGATATAGTAGCAGAACACGCAACAGGGACCCCAGGTAACTATATAATACTATGTCAACAGTTCCTTAGAGATGCCACATGGCAGAGTGGAAATATTGCTGGGCTTGGATTCAGGAAAGACTTGGTTTTGTATTCTACCTTGGGTCCTAGCAATGTGATGATCATAACAAAGTCATTTAATCTCTCAGAGCCTCAGCTTCTTCATCTGTAAAATAGAAATAATAATTGTGATGATACCAACCTCTTGGGGCTATGTTGGGGAACAAAGTAGGTAATGTACATGAAAGGCTTTGTAAACTTTAAAATATTATATCAATGTCGGCTATTATTATTGACATAGAAATTCATGTGCTCTGCTTTAAGACATGGTAATTGATGTATTAACTGTTATGAAGGTTATCATTATGTTATAGCATCCACCTTTAAGTACATTTTAAAATATATTCCCTCTGAAATGGAATAAATTGTTTAAAATAGCTGCTGTTGCACTGTGCTTCTAATTAATAAAGCCTAATTCTACTTTGACTGATTATATGGAGCCACTGAGGTCCAAGAAAGAAGACTCGGCAGCAAAGTATTGTTGCCTAACAATCCAGCTACAGGATGAGAATGAACAATAAGAGATAATTGAGATGTTGTAGGAATTACCCAGCATATATTTAGGCTTGATGTCAGAAGGGCAAATTACTAACAATGAGACCTATCCAAAAGAAGAATGGGCTGCCTCAAAAGGGGGTGAGTTCCACCTCTTTGAAGGTCTTCAAGCTGAAGTTGGATAATCAAATATGTTGATTGTGTTGTCACATATTTTTCTTTCAGATACAGGTTGGACTTGGTCACTGAGGTCTCATCCAACTAAAAATTGTGTGATTCTGTCATGAATCTCAAGTCTAACTTCAGTGTTTGGTTTTTGTTTTTGTTTTACATTGCACATTCATCTTGATGTGATTATTATATATGCTTTCACTCCCAGAAACCTTCAATAAAATACTTTTATTCCAGCAAAAACAACATATGAAAGGTTTGGACTAGGTGGCACAGGAGAGAAAAAGTATAAATTATTGGTTTTCTGAAGAAGCATAATTGAGCAACACAACATATGTCACTACTACATTATTAATGTGATTCCCATCCATCCTATATCTTTCGAATAAAGGAGTTTTAGTAGTCCAAATACCCTTCCTATTGGTATTACTTAAGATATGAAAAAAATGGGAATCATTATATACTTAGAAACAGACATTTGCTAAGCTGAAGAACATAGTAGGCATCTCTTTCCATGTCTAGGTTTGCTTTAATCTTTAAAGGTTAAGCATCTGGAGAGCAAGTGCTTTCTGAATATAGACTTCCTGGTGAAGTTCTATATATTCCATTGGATGGTACACAGCTGATCGGGATTGATTCTAACTGGCTTTAGCCTTCCATTGTACATTTAGAAGAATCTTGAATGAAACAATGTCCATACTACTGCTGTGCTATATTCCTCCTACCTCCCATTTGCTTAATACTTTGGTGCAGATTGATTTGTTTTTCAGTATTAAGCTCTATGCAAAAGGCTGAAGAACTTCCTGTAGCATAAATTTTGAATAGAAAGAAAATGATAGACATGCAGGAAAAAGTATCTTTTTGTTACATAACAAGATAGTATTACAATCAACTGAACATTTCCAATTACGTTCCTCAGCAAAATGACATCTCTTCCCCTAAAATCTCAAATAATAGCTTTTTATACAAATGTTTAAGGGAAGAAATGTATAACTTAAATTTCTTGCATAGTTACTGTGTTTGTACATTTCCATTTTTATCTTTACTGATCAAAGACTTATAGCAGCTTCTTTAAAACATTCCTGTAACTAATTGAATATGTATTCCAATTGGAGTTTTCTTCTTTATGCCAACCACTTCAATATGTGGGGGAAGTTTCTAACAGTAATAACACAAAATTACTCAAAACTATGTAATGACTCAGTATTGAACCCCATGAATAAAATATGAGGTGTATTTAAATCACAGTAGGTTAATGAGGAAATGCAGTATGTCCTCACTGTCAAACCTTTTTAAGAAATCCCATTACTTTTCCCTTTTGCCATTATTCTTAAAGCTCATCTATCTACCATCCTACTGAAAGCCAGAGCACCTCCCTTAGAATTTTAAAAGCATCATTCACTTTTAGAGGATGCTTAATTCATAGGTGCTGTAGAACAGATTTATAGGAGAAAAGCAATATGGAGCCTGAGTTAAACTAATCATCTCTGTCAAATAGCCTTCTGTACTTGACCTCTCTTGTACCCTTATGAATTGCTGAGCTCTCATCTTTTGGAATTGATGATGGTGCAGCTGTTTTCCTACCTTGTGCAACATTCCACAGTTGAATGATCCAATAAGAATTGAGGATGGAGAGAGAAGACTGTTGAATGAGTAGTAGTCATGAAGTGTTGGTCATTGTCCAAAGGGCTTCCATTACCTTTGACATCAGAATAATGTTCAAGTGTTTTGTCTTCAGTTTCCATTCACTTTGTAGAGCTCTTTCACTTTCATTTCAGTCACCTTAGAATTTACATAAATGTGTGTATTATGAAAGAAATAGACAGATAGGTTTTGTTTAAAGTGACAGAATGGGTCTATAAGTCTCTGAACTTAAATTTTCATCACTATCAAAAAATTTTTTATCAATAGCAAATATAAATATATTCTGGAGTAACTTTAGATTAATTTTCTAGGAATTTATTAGCAGTGTTTAATATGACAGCTGTGCCTTCATGACATTAAACATCTCGATAAAATGAAAAATATATATAAAAATACAGATGTTTTCTCTGCATGATATGAAATATTTGGATATTTTTACAAACACTTCTATTCTTTAATTAGAAAGCTGGTTTATTTTAATTTTCTATTCAGATGTCCATCACCAATATGTAACAAACTCAGAAAGAAGTAGCCCAGTATAGTTCTCATTCCAGTTCTACCACAATCTTATTATGAGCCTTAGACAAATTGAACCTCAGTTTCTTCCTCAGTAAAACTAGGTACTTAGACTAGATGATCTCTGAGGTCCATTCCAGTGCTAAGATCTTATGATTCTCTGTGTGTGTTTGTGTGTGTGTGTGTGTATATATATATATATATATATATATATATATATATATATACAGATATATGTACATACACATACACACATAAAATATATTGTATATTGTATATGTTTATGTGTCGGAATGCATATGAATATTTTACATATGTTTATTTTAGTCATATGTGTATTTGTCGTGTATACATGCACATTTATGTATGAACATATATACATGTTTTATACGTATGTAATTTTAAGTACTATAATTTTCCAAGTTGCTTATGTCAATAGAGATCTAAATCTCTCTAGTTGATATTATGCTGAGTCTCCAGGTTTTTCATATTCACTGACCTCTCTATTTTTAACTGTAGATTGAGGCATACTCTCCGACAAGAATATTGTTGGGACTTTGTGTTGTGATCTGTGCATACGTGGCTATAAGTCGTGTTCCCTGTTCAGGTTAAATGTTAAAAGAAGTCACTAGACAATTAACGAATGAAGAGGTGTACTTTGCTCTGACCCAGCAAGTATCTACAAGAAGGAAACCGAGACAGTTTCTTTAGATGCAACCATCTCCACCTTCCACCCTTTACCCCAACCCCCACCCCACTCTGTTTCCACTGAAACATGTCTTGTCAGTCAATCCTCAGGAGATGGTGAATTGCATAGTCTCAGGCACACAGCCAGTCTGAGAGACACCCACTACTCAGGACTGGGACCTTTTATGCATGCAAATTGAAAAGCTAAATCAGGAAACTATGGCCAATCAGGTTGCCTAGAGGGAGGAAGCTGTTTCAGGAAATTCTTGTTCCTATTACACAGAGTCTGTTTTTTAAAGTTTCTTTTGTATTGTGTTCTCTAAATCTTCTTCCCATTTTAGTGAATGCATTCTGTTTTTAGACTAATAAAAAATGTAGAACCAAATGTATATTCTGAATTTGGGGGAACAATTTAAAATTAGAATGAAGTTACAAAATAAAATCATCATTTCATATATGATTACCACCAACATTTGAAACATTTTAAAACACAGTTGATGAAAATCTTATTTGGAACTGCTATTCCTAAATGTTTTCATCTTACTACCTCATAACTGAAATTTTTACATTTAACACTAGTGTTATATGGTGGAAAAAGCAATAGATTTGTACTCAGAAGACATGATATTTATTGTATCTTGGTCTCTGTCACTTCTAAACTGAGTGAACTTAAGCAAGCTTCTTTAAATTTTTAAGCCTCAGTTTCTTCATCTGTGAATTAAGGATAATAATACTTATACTACCAATCTAACTTTGTTGTTATGGGAATTTTTATAATTTGGAAGATCCCTGAAGAATATTTTCACATTTTATGAGTTGCCATGATCAAAACAAACAAATGAATGAATGAATGAATGGACAAATAAGTAAATGACCTGGTGGCCAATATTGTGACAGTAAGCTTTGTGGTACTTAGTGAAGGCAACTAGACAGCACAGACATAGACCTGTGGACCTGGAATCTATAAGTTGTTGTTGTTGTTGTTGTTGTTGTTGTTAAGTAATTTTTCAGTCATGTCCAACTCTTTGTGACTCCATTTTGGGGTTTTCTTGGCAGAGCTACTGGAGTGGTTTGCCATTTTCTTCTCCACTTCATTTTACAGGTGAAGAAACTGAGGCAAACATAGTTAAATGATTTGCTGTGGGTCACACAGCTAATAAATGCCTGAGGTCAGATTTCAACTCAGGAAGAAGAGTCTTCCAGGCCTAGAACCCTATCCACTGTGCCACCTCACTACCTGGAGTCAAGGAGACCAAAGTTCACATGCGGCCTCAGACACTTACTAACTACGTGACCCTGACCAAATCATACAACTTCTGCCTGCCTCAATTTCCTTCAACCTTCAAGTTAGGATAAGAATAGCATCTACCTCAAAGGGCTGTTGGGAAGATCAAAGGAGATAATGTTTGTAAAGCACTTAGCATGGTACCTGATTCATGCTTCCCCCTTCCCCTTTCCTCACTGAAAATTCCCCATACCAAACAAATCACAAACATAGTTTAAAACAAAATGGGTGTTTAGAGCTATGCTAGTTCTTAGGTTCCAGACATAGAGCCCTTCTCATTGGGAACATGCACCAGAGCTTGTACACCCCTGCTGTGGTCTTTGAGGGCCCAGAATCATGTCACAATGAGACATTAAAATAGAGTTTTAATTGAGTATTATGAAGGAAAGCACTTCATCAACTAGAAAGGAGAGCTATTTCTTATGTCTGATTCCTAGGATCTCAAGACAGTGATTCCTATCCTTTTTGGAAGTGGGACAGTCACTTGGGAGGCAATAAAGCTCCCAGGATTGTTGGATTAGCGATGGAAGGGATCTTCGGTGTCACCTATTCCAATCCCATTATTGTATAGATGAAAAAACTAAGGCCTGGAGAAAGAGACTTGCTCAAGGTCATGCAGGTACTAAGCGGAAGAGCTTGCTTTGAACCTGAGGTCTTTAGACTCCAAATCTAGCATTCTTTCCATGGGATCATTCTATCTCCCTAGAAAGAACATAGAACCAGTAGTTAGAAATCCTGGATTCTATTCCTAGCAGATACCAAGTGAATGACGTTAAGCAAGTCCCTTAGGATCTTTCTGTGCCTTGTTTTCATCTGCAGAAAAAGAACAATGCCTATCCTACCTACTTTACAGGGTTGTTACAAGCATGTAGAGAGACAGTTGATGTCAAAGGACTTACTTCATCACCAAGTCTTTACTACTACATCTTTCTACCTCTGAAGTATTCCATTTAACTTCTCAGTACCTCCAGGCATTTCTCTAAGGCCTAATTAGTTTTGTTTGTTTGTGTGTGTGTGTGTGTGTGTGTGTGTGTGTGTGTGTGTGTATGAGAGTGTGTGTGTGTGTGTGTGTGTGTGAGTGTGTGTGTGACAGATCCCTCTGGAAGTCTGGTGAAGCCTATGAAGCCCTTCTCAGAATAATATTTTTCAATGCATAACATAAAGTGCATAGGCTTACAAAGGAAACCAATTCTATTGAAATAAGGTTATCAATATTTTTGAAAGTCATGGACCTCAGGGGAAGAACCTCTGCTCTAAGATCCTAAGTTTGAGAGCACTGCCAATGAGCATTAGTACAGAGTTCCTCACTGAAAATTTCCCATACCAAACAAATCACAAATATAGTTTAAAACAAAAGGAATAAGAAATACAGCCAAAGAAAAGGTATTTTTACCTTTCGTTTGATTATGGGACACGTCCTAGAAGTACTGTCATATAAACATTTGCTCTTCAAACTGAAACAAAGACAGCTGGGTTTTGTTTTCTGATTTCAAAAATTGGGACTGAAAAAACACTTCTGCAGGCACATGAAAGCTGATGGCCAGATGTTATAATACCCCATGGCAAAAGGGCCCCAGATTTTGTGATTTGTACTTAGAAGGAATATGACTCTGCACAGATCCTATCCTAACAGCTTAACTGTTTTTTTCCCCCTTCTTGTCATGGGGTTTCAGTGAAATATGTTATGTATTAAGAATATATTTTTTCTTATTTTCTTTTAACAGATGGCTATACAACTGATGACATAGAATTTTACTGGCGTGGAGATGATAATGCAGTGACAGGAGTGACAAAGATAGAATTGCCACAGTTCTCTATTGTTGATTACAAACTGATTACCAAGAAGGTTGTTTTCTCCACAGGTTGGTACTGATGAAAAGGGGAAAGGGGAAAGGGTATCTTCTACAAGGGATGGGAAGGAGGTGGATACATGTAACTCTCTGGTGGTATCAGAGGAGACAGGATACAAGATGAATGAATTCTACTGATAATAAGGAATATTTAAAAATCATTTAACACTAAAAATTCCAGTCTCCTCTATGATGAATTATTGTACAAAAGTTCCACACTATTTTGAGTTTGACCTCTTTTTTCAATCAAGTAGAACAAGTAAAGAGTAATAAAATTGTCAAAAGTAAAAAATCAAGAGGGTATTTTGGGACAAGATTTGTGGTGGAGTGGAGGTGGGGAAAATGGAAAAATTTCTGCCAACCTAAATATTTTAACCTACCACTGCTTTGAGTACAGGGATTAGATTCAACTTTGGGAGAGGTGCTTTAGAACTATTTGAAGCATTGGAGGTCGAGTAATTCAAACACTGGTTTGGATTATCCCTATACTTGGTGATAATTCTTCAATACGCTTAGTTGGTGGAAACTGTTAAAATGTTTTAAGGGCAAGTCCACCATGTCAGATAATGAATCAAGCCAAGAAAAGCCAGCTGATAAAAAGACCAATCTGGTAGAATTTGTTTTTGTTTTGTTTATTCAGATTGATTGTGTGTGTTTTAAGAGTACCTCAGTGCCTCTTTAAATAGCCCTTTTCTGCTCTACTGCCAGGAAGCTTTGTCAGACCATCCCTTGGTGCAAAGAAGAAAAGAAAATCAACAACATTAGTGTTTCTGATGGCTAAGCTCAGTCTTATAATCATAGTTTTATGTTTTCTTTGCACAGTTGAAGAAGGGTGCAGAAAAAGATTTTAAATCCTAAGCTATTCATTCAATGACAAATAATCAGTCCAGAGGAACATCTTCTTTGTGCATGGGCCTGATCCTGATCCAGGGAAGTCTAACGGAAATGAGATCTTGTATACACAGCTGATCCAATGTCAGCTGCCTTTACCATTCTCCTTCTGGTGATGTTCCAACTCCTTTTTGTCCAAGAGAGTTACTTGAAACTGCAGCATGATAATGGTGGACAAAATCCAAATGACTGCCAGATTGGAGAAAGGATTGAGGGAAATAGATCTCCACTTCCTCCCAGGCTTCTAAACTTTTAGGATGTCCCTCATCAATGCCTTCATCCCTGAATTTCCTCTTGTAACTTTAGTTCTCTAGTTTAGTTTTAACTTCAGTTAGACCTAAGGAAGCAATATGAAGCTTTCTTTCAGAATATTTGTTTTTTCTCCTTTTCTATCAGTTTGTCTTTGGAGCCATTTTAATGCAGTGCCATGTTTGGGTAATACCCCCCAAATCCCATCACCACCAATTCTTACTCTTGCCTGGAATGAATAAGGCACAGGCTGGGTTTGGAAGGCATTGAACAATAATTGGAGACAGAAATTTCTAAAAAACTTGGGTCAGGTTAGATTGCATAGACAGATCAAAATCATGCTATGTAGGGCTTACAGTGACATGCCAGAGATTCTCTACTTTATTTTGTAATAGGTAGGGAATGTCCAAAGGTTTTTGTACAGAGAAGTGATATGACTAGAGTCATGAATTAAGGAAATTACCTAAGCTGGCATGAGAGGGATGTACTGAGTAGATGAGAGATTGGAGGAAGCAAGATGAATTAAGAGACTATTCTAATGCTACCAGTGAGATGAGATGAAATGAAGGCCAGAGCAAGGTGGTGAAAAAACTGAGAAATATTGCAGTGGTAGGATCAATATACGTTGCAATTTATTGAACATCTGGGAATGGGAAGAGGAAATGTCAAAGATTATTTGAAGGGTAGGAGCCTGAATGACCAAGATGAGCCAATTAGGTGATGTAGTAGTTAGATCAGTGAGCATGGAGTCAGGAAGACCTGAGTTCAAATCCATGCTCCTCACTAGCTATGAGATGGGCAAGTCACTTAACTTCTGCCTCAGTTTCCCCAATTATAAAATGGGGATAATAATTGCACCTATCTACCAGGGTAGTTGTGAGGATCAAATGAGATAACATTGGTAAAGCACTTATCACAGCACCTGGCATGTAGTGGCACTAAATAAATATTTATTCCTTACTCCTTTCCTTCCCATCTTCAAAAATCAAAGTTAGAAGCTGTAGTTGGAGATATCTACCAAATGTCTGTAGGCAATGATGTAGGACTACATCATTGAGGAAAGCCTGTAGGATAGGAAGAAGAGATAAATATAGAGAGATGGGTGATATTTATAGAGCTAATAATTTAGTGGGAATGATTGAGATCAATAAGGGAGAGCCAATATAGAAAGAACAGAGGATCCAGGATAGAATTTAGAGGAGACATCCATATTCAAGTAGTCAGAATGGGAAGAGGATTTGGCAAAGAAGTAAAAAAAGTAGTAATCAGAGAAGAATTGAAAAAAACTCATTGTCAGGAAAGCTGAGGGAATAGGGTTGTCTAGGATGAAGGGATGGTTAGTAATGTCAAAGGCTTCAGAAAGGAACAACAGCAAAAAATTAAATCTCTTTGGACTTAGGTCATTACTGGCTTTGGAAAATGTTATTTCCAGAGTGGTGGGAACAAATTCAGATAGCAAGGTGTTAAAGACTGTTTATTTCCCAACATTCCTAGGAGACAGGTACAGTTATTAGGATTATTTTATGGCTAAATAAACTGAGGTTCATAGAGGTTAAGTAACTGCAGATAGGTGGTATTGTATATAGAGCATAGGACCTGGAATCAGGAAAACCTGAATTCAAATCCAGCCTCTGACATTGACTACCTTTGTGACCCCGGGCAAACTATTTAATCCATTTGTCTCAGTTTCTCCTCTGTAAAATGGTGATGATGATAGCATCTACCTCCCAGGATTGTTGTAAGTATCATATGGGATAATGATTTTAATGTGTTTAGTGCAATGCTTAGCACATAGTAAGCACTATATAAATGTGAGCTATTACTTCCCCAGGGTCACCAGTGTGGAGTCAGAAGTCAAACCTAGCTATCCCCCATTTCAAGTTCACTATACCTAAACCACTTTTTCTTCATCAAAAACTCTGAACTCAGATCCCCTATTCACACAAGAAGCATTTCTTGCCCGAGAGCAATAAGGATCTATAACTATGTGTGGAGAAGAGATGTGCAAGCAGATTGTTATATTTTAATGATAGCAGGCACTTCAAAGATATCAGATGATAGTGATGGTTCCTAAACCTTCTCTTTTAGGCTCTTACCCCAGGCTGTCCCTCAGCTTCAAACTTAAGAGAAACATCGGATACTTCATCTTGCAGACCTACATGCCCTCCATTCTGATTACTATTCTCTCTTGGGTTTCCTTCTGGATTAACTATGATGCCTCAGCAGCACGAGTAGCTTTAGGTAGGCCATTTTCATGTAACTTGATGAATTTGCTTTGCCTTGAACTTATGATGCATGATGAAACCAGATCAGGACATGCTAAGATGATTTGGCTGTTAGGGCTTGGGCAATCTGATTCAGCATTAAATCAATTAAGCACAAATTAAGACTCTTTCATGTCAGAATTAGTTAAGCCTATGGTTTTTGGTAATGAAATTAGTCCCATCATGTTGATGTTATTATTGAGGCATATTTCATATAACGTTATTCACACAATTATTTCATGGTACCTGTTTAACACATATCGGTCAACCTATTTTATGGGTGAGAAACAGAAAAATATAATGGTGTATATTTAATAACTTACAAGATGAAAAAAGATCAAATTCTAAGTCTCTACAGTATTTTGTTCAGAGTTTAGATGGCAGGAGGTACCAAAATAGGCATGCTATTAAAGCAAAGCCATCATAGCTTATCCTATTCTCAAGAAAGTTCAAGTTATTACATCAGAGGGAGGGGAGAGAAGGGGAAAGAGACAGTAATGAATTATGCTTCCTGGGGATTTTGGTAGTAGCAAATTTATTTAATATCAAGATCACATAAAATAATTACCATTATACTGGAAGTAGAACGGCATCAGACAAAAACTTAACTGTGAAGGAAAAGATAGCATAGGAACGTTCCACTGTGCTCCTCAAAGAACATCATTTACTATACACAGAGCTCCTGAGATCAAAGAAAAAGGAAATGATACTTTCCTGCAAACCTCTTTGAGGGTAATCAGGCTTACAAACAGAACATTCTCAGTGTGATTGTCAGAGACGAAATGTCAGATTGTCAGAGAAAGACATGATGATGGAGAAATCATTAATGTCTTAGCATGTCTTATGACAAAGTTTTTCCAAATATGATGATTCAATTCAACTGATACTTAAATGCCCATTCTGTGCCCAGAGCTATGCCATAGGGGATACAAAGAAGAATCATATACAGTCTCTTTCCTCGTGGATCTTACATTCTAGAAAGAATAATAGCAAGGGATTTGAGTTAGCATATTTAATGTAATTTTCTTGTTCTTTCAGGAATTACCACTGTACTCACAATGACAACCATCAATACTCATCTTCGAGAAACTCTCCCCAAAATTCCTTATGTGAAAGCCATTGACATGTATCTTATGGGGTGCTTTGTCTTTGTGTTCATGGCACTGCTGGAGTATGCATTGGTCAACTACATCTTCTTTGGTAGGGGACCCCAGCGTCAAAAGAAAGCAGCTGAAAAAGCTGCCAATGCCAACAATGAGAAATTGCGCATGGATGTCAACAAGGTAAATAATCCCACAATGTTACTTCAAATTATCTCTTTAATTTCCCTACTATAGACATGGTATTACTTGAGAGAAAAAACAAGTATATCATAAGATAGAATTTTAGAATGAATCTAAATCAGTTAAGATAGCATGATCCTCAGTCACTTTTGTCCATTACATTTTTCATGATTATTTGCGTTTAATTTGTTAATTTTAGGCTTAAAGTAATTGATAGTTTTATAACCGATTGAACTAAGAGGGAGAATCAAGAGAGTCCCAGAATCATTAGTCAAGCATATACACCATCAAGGCATATACGCTATCAAAAAAGAATTAGTCTATCTTGTTCCCTGGTGGGGCTGGTTCTCAAATAGATATCTAGCCTGTTCTTAAAATTTACCAGAATAAGAGAGAGCTTATTTCCCTGGATCAGAATTTCAACAAAGCTAGGCTTTTATTGTTGATCCTACACTCTGTTTTAAATGGTTCCTCATGATACAAAGGATATTAGTGCAGATTCTTGCCTCATTTAAACTGTACTCTACAACCTCCTGGAGCAGTGTGTCTGTGTCCCTCACATACCACAGCCAACAAAATATATATTTGTCTTTACTAAAAGATGATTTGATTGGTAGCTTTTCACCGTAGTAGTTAGTCTAAAAAATTGAATGAAGCATATCTCAAATGTGTTTGCTAGGAAATCCATAGAAAAATTATTTCAAAGTTTTCCAATTGTTTCTGAGGTAAGAACACCTGGGTCCATCATAATTAGCTAAAAGGTGATGGTCACAGTGTGCAGAGATTCCAAACACCTCTGATTACTGATTTTATCTCATTCTGGAAGGAGGTCAGAGGCAGTTCCCATCATTCTCCATATAGGATTTTGTCATTACTGTTAATGTTATCACTATCATGAATAATGTCACTCCATTTCTTGTTAAGAAATTTCATTCCTTGGAGTACACAAAATGTAAGCAGTAACTTTCCAAGTTCCTTAGTTCCCAGCAGTCATCTTAGTAAGGGCTTCTGAGGAGTCCCTAGGCCCCCAGGAAGTTCATAGCTAACTTTCAGAGTTCCTGAAATTGGATGGAAAAACATTTATGTCTTTATTTTCACTAACAACTAATGGAAATTTAGCATTTCCTTCAGTGACTAAAACTATTTTAAGAAGGATTCCATAAGTAGGCTTCACCAGACTGCCAGAAAGGCCCATCTCACACACACACACACACACACACACACCACACACACACACACACACAAAGTTAAAAAACCCTGATTTAAGTGTTTTTACTGCTTTGGTACATCCAGATTATAGCATGACTTTGGGTGAGGAGGGGAGAAATAATCTTCCAATGTTATTTGAGCTCAAACAATAGAATATTAGAATTAGATTGAATCTAAGAACATAGAATGCTAGAACTGGAAGATACCTTAGAGGTTATCTCTTCCAACCCTTCATTTTACAGATAAGGAAACTGATGCCTAAATAGATGAAATGACTTACTTAAAGTCACACAGCTCTGAATAGATGGGAATGGATTAGCAACTGAACCTCCAGAAAAGAAAATAATTACAAATAAATCTTCAAGTCACTTTTATTCAATTGATTATGCACGAAAATCCCTTTCTGACTATGAAAACTGAGAACCCTTAGTCAAAGCAAGTATCACTTACTTAATCAGTTGGATTTATACTGCTATTTGAGGTGAAAAATATCTAAGTTTTCATCAGTCCTATGCCCTTTAATAGCTTCATAGAATTCTTTTTGATTATCCTACTTCAATAAATGGAATGTTCTACAAATGACATTTCTATACAGAACTCTATTGATTCTTCCCAAATAGTCTAACATTTTCTTCTTGTGATGATTCTAATTTGCTCCTACTTTATTTTCCTAACTGTATTTCTTCTACCCTTATCTTTTTTATCTTTCAATTACTTCCAGATGATCAGATTTTCTTATACCTCCTCAATTTCTTTTTTGTAGAAATACCTAACTATATATGCACTCCTCTTTCTTTCTCTATCCAATTCATTATATATGGCTGCCCTTTTGCTGTCCTGGCCCTTGCCTCTCTGAAAAATCCCAATATTTTTTCTATACTACTGCTATTTAATACTATAATAGTACATATTGACTATAGTTTTCCAATTAAATATGCACCAAGGTCTTTCACATAAGCTTCTTTTCACTTTGCTCTTTCATGTTACGTAATATGCAACCGAGAATGATGGAGACTTGGGGCCTTGTCTTTATGTTGTGAGTTTGTGTCTTGTCTTTACTGGTAAACTTGAGCTATTTGCAGTTTAAAGGCACTGAGCAGTACTGATTGTACAATGAGATAAAGATGATGTATTAGGGAGAAACTAAGTAAAAATCCCATTCTGGTACTTTGTGGTCTTTTATTGTAGCTTTGAAAGACCATTTGCATTTATTTATATCCAAGCTAACTTTGACCACCAATCCAATCTAGCAGTATCAGTGAACTTAATTAGCACATTCTCTACTTTGTCTTCCAGATTTTTTATAAAGATATTAAACAAAATGGGACCCAATATCGATCTCTCTGGGACCCTACTGGAAACCTCTCCCCAACTAGACGGACTACCAATTACGATTACTCTCTGTATACGGTTAGATAGCCAGTTTTTGATCCATTTATTTGTATTTTTGTTGGAGCCAATTTGTATTAGCTGTTCCCTTAAGATAATGTATGGTGCTTTAGCAAATGCCTCATTGGCATCCAGATATATTCTATCTGCTAAAATTTTCACAGTGATCAATTGTAATAAAGAGACCCTAGAGGGATTATGAGGGGTTGTTCATAATATAGCCTTGTTGTTTACAGCACAAGGCCTAGTTAATCAAATGGATCATATTGAGATTCTTTCTCATCATTAAAAAAAACTGTATTGCAAAGATAAGACTCATGGACATGGTTCCATTTTCATGTTTTCTTTTGTTAGAGGTTAGGGGTGGGGGTTAAATTTTCTTTTATGGGTATTCTCAGTTTCTAATGGTAATGTGTCTTCTAGCCTGAAGTTATATATTTATGTACAGGAAATGTTAAATTTGCATCAAGTCCTTGTCACTTCATTTTCATTTAGTTTTGACATGAATGTTACCATGGCAGATTCAGATCCATTATCATAACAGGTGAGAAGAAACAGTCGAGTTTCTGTCCTGTCAGATTTCTTGACTTCAATGGATTTCCCATAGCCCCCAGAAGAGCCTGATTTTCGGCTGGGGATTACAATATAGTCATGCAATATTCATATAGTCTCAATTTTGGATTATTTTTTCATGTATTCTATAAATTTAACTCCAGCCACATAATAATATTTTCTAATAAGACTTCCCCTACCATCTTTTTGTAAAATTGGCTGTTGTTGACCCTTTTCCTATAAGGACTTGATGCTTAATACTCTTTCATTATTGTCCTAAATTTTCCATGTCTCTTTAAGTTTGTTCCATGTTAATATGTGACGAGATCACAGGCTTCATGATATCTTATTCGCTGCCTTTGATGTTACATTTGCTACTGAGTTCTGCTCTATGTAGGAGTAATTTTAAAATATTTCTTATGACAGTTGAAAGATGGGGCTTCCAATTTATAGGTGCCATATTATACATTTTCTCAGCATTGTTCTTTAGATACCTAAATTTGGAAAGATACTTCAAAGAACATATTGTGTGTTTTGTGGTCATTCATTCATTCAATAAGTATTTATTGACCAGCTATATTAGCTCAAGGGTATCTAATTCACAATGCTGGTGTTTTCAAAATGGAGCTTCTATTTTACATTGATGAAGTAAATCGAAGCCTCAAGGATTCTTCTTTGAATAAATTAAATCTTACTCATGTAGAATGCAATGTATGTGAGAAAATGTTCAGATCTGTGTTGAAAACAGTTGAAATGGATGAAAATATACAAAAACTAGAGGGTCAGATTTCTTTAAATGACTTTTCTACTTTTAAGTTGACTGTTACTTCCATTTTGATGTTCAGCAGCTTTCTCTGATTATGAGGACATTGTATATAGAAAGTTTATTTTTCTAGGGCACTAACTGCTAAATTTGCTGGCTTACAAGTCTTAATGTACCTAATATACTTGGTGATTTATATTTATTAATATCTTAATATTTTAATTTATTTTTTGAGTTTTTGAGACTTATTACCTAATTTGACAAAATGTGGTCTAGAACTTAACAGAAAGTGTGTTTGCCTAAAGGTTCAATATCATTCCTTGAAATAAGCGTTTTAATATCTTCTTCATTTAACTATTTTACCTTTTATCAGTTTGAAAATTTTCTGACTCTTTCTTTTCAGTTCTATGTACACGAATGCATATGGATTACTTGTGTTCATTTTTATTGCATACGTAATCATGAGTATCCAAATTGCCTAGGTCACAGATACTGATCAGAGTGAAATGTGGTATAATTAAAGCTATACTGTGTAGCCACATAGCAACTTGAAAAACTTGCTTTTAAAAAATTAGATATACAAATCTTATATTTCAACTAAGAGTCTGAATAGGATATGCCCACATTTATCTTTTTTTTCTTCCTTCCTCTCAACTCTTCTCCTATTCAACTTTATATCATTAGACCAGAATAATTCAGTAATTTAGATTAACAATCATTTACTAAGGTGAGCATGGTAGTACATACCTGTAACCCCTGCTACTAGGGAAACTGAGGCTGGCAGATTTCTTCACTCAGGAGCTCACAGATTAAGCCAAACAAGTGTATGCACTAAGTTCAGTATGATCCTGTAGAAGGAAGAGGGTCTCAGGATGCTGAAGGAGGGGCAAGCTAGAAATGGAACAGGTCAGAGTTCCCATGCCAGTCAGAGTGGGATTGGGCTGATAAGTAATTTGGCATTCAGCCCATAAATAACTTCTATACTTTGAGCCTGGGCAAAATAGGGAGAACTAGTATTTGAAAACAATAATAACAAATTATTTACTGAGCATATTCTAAACAGAAAGTGCTGTGCTAGAAGGGCATATTGAGTTTTGTGGGAGAAATAAAAATGAATAAGAAAAGACCTCTACCCTCAAAGTATCTACATGCTAGCAGGGAAAGTGTGGCAAATAAAAATTATGTAAAGAATCCTTCAGGACTTCTTCTAAATATGGATCCTCATGGTGGGGATAAAGCCATAAAGAAATTAGGTATGATAGGACAGGGGTGGAACTGAGGGAACAGCACCAGAATGAGAGTGCAAAGGTGACCCACATTCTAGTCCTCACTAGGCCAGTGTCTAGCAATGAGAATGTGTGGAACTCTTTGCAAGGTCAGTACTCTGACGACTCACTTGCTTCATCTATAAAATTAGAAAGCTAAACTAGATGACCTTTAACATCCTTAGTCAAAACATTCTAGTATTCTATCATTTCATTTATTCCCATTATCTAACCGGCAGGAGAAACAACTTAGTGGATAAGAAAACTGGTCCTGAAAGCAGGAGTATTTGGGTTCCAGGCTTGCCTCTAACACTTAATTAATATGTGATGCCAGGCAAATAATTTTTTTTCTCCATGTTCTAGGTTATTGTGGGGTTAAACTCAAATAGACATGGATCCCTGTGAGCTGCATAATGACTTTAAAAAAACAAAAATTAGTATTATATTTTATTGTATTTTCATTTATTTTGTTTAATGTTCCCTAATTCCATTTTAACTCGACTGGGCTGCACTCAGGAGTTTTGCACTGCAAGTTTTACTTCTCTGCTATCAAATGCTTTCTAAGATTCCAAGATACTGAGAAGATGCCAACTTACATGGTTAAAGAAAGTTTCTCACCCGGTATTTCCTATACCAATGCAATAGAAGGTCTATTCCCTATCCATATGATGCCCACTGAGATAAATAAATGAGGAATTATTAGCCCATTTTATAGATGAGGAACCTAAAGCACAGAGTGATTGATCCATAATCACATAATGAATCAGTGGTAGAGCAAGGACTGTTGAACCCAACTCTCTTTTATCTTACTTCATTGTTCTTTTCCCAATACTATGTCAGTATTTTTGGAAGTTCTAGTGACTTGTAATTAGTGAGTCAGATTTTTATTTTCCCTCTTGCTCAGTTAAGAAGGTGCAGCTTCACGTTTACTCACTATTTCCCTTAAACCAGATTCTCCTGGAGAGATACATACATACATGCATGTGTATGTATGTGTATATATGCTTGTGTGTGTATTGTGTGTGTGTCCTCTGGTAGGGTCAACTTGGAAACCACACTGGCTTTGTCTACCTGATCCTGCAACCATAAATGTAGTAGATAGAATTGGCATGTGAAGCCATCACATTTTATATACTATCATTTGCCATGTTACTCTCAGCACCAGGCAAAGTCATGCCTGAAACATAAAGGAAGGGAAGGAAGGAAGGAAGGAAGGAAGGAAGGAAGGAAGGAAGGAAGGAAGGAAGGAAGGAAGGAAGGAAGGAAGGAAGGAAGGAAGGAAAGAAGGAAGGAAGGAAGAAAAAGAAGGAAAGAAAAATAAATTTTTAATGAGAAATGAGGGATGGATGGAGTCCCATAAATGCTCAATCATGGAAGCCATGGCTTCTGGATGCTAAATTAGAACTAGGTACTAAGATAAAAGTGAGTTATATAGTATGTGGTTCAAAGAGTTTATTCTTGAGAAAAAGACTAGGCAAAGCCAACAAGCTGCATAAAGGATGCTGCTGTGGCATTCATTTGCAGCAATGGGAATTGCATTAAATTTTTATTAACCATCACTCTATTAATATTAAATTATTTTATAAGACAAAGTGGCTAGGATGATCATTAGTTTCCCAGAGAAATTAGATCTCATTTTATAAACACTGACAGAGAAGGAGCCTGCAGTAGCTCCAGATGCTTATTTAATCGGTACAAGGGATTTCTTGGGAGATATAACACAAATGGACCCTAAAATCGGGTCTTTTGCTAAATAAGCTTGCAGTTTTCCTCCCAGCAGATTTCTGCAACTTTCTTTCACTGCAGTAGCCACCGTTAGTCGGTTTTGTATCCCTCAAACATGCTTAGTGTCCTACACTACTGCATCTTTGTTCCTGGGAGCTCCCTTATGATTCATACCCTGGTGAGAACTAGGTTCCTACCTGGCTGCTGTGGAGCTCTGTGTACTGCTTTATGCACTCCCAATTTGACATACCACTGGTCTATACTTTGTTGACCACATAGTACACTGTGCTATGAAGGCCAAGGTTATGAGTCTGAACTCTTTGTGGATCAGTCCAATTTGTTTTATTTATGGTTGTTATAGACTATTCCACCTCACCTGAGCTATTTGGCTGAGAAATATTAAACCTGGGTCACAATAGGAATCAAAAGAAAGGCTATGACTCTATTATCAAAATGATAATAATAATTCAGCAAATGCTTATTGAGGACTAAGCTTCAGTAGGAACTGCCAGAAACAAAGGCATATAAACACGTGAAAAATCAAATAATAGTGTAAGAAAACCACTTACGAGATTAAATAATGTAGTGTATGAATAAGTGCCCAATGAGAGGTAGAGGTAACAAGTTGTGTGAGTTCAGAGGAAGGTAAGCTTTCTGATCTCAAGGAGCCAAAGTTCTGTTGGAGTTGTAATATGAAGATAAGGACTTGATTTGTCATTTCATTTGTAAAGGGAGTTTGTGGATGTTAAAGCTCCATCTACCAAAACAAGTCAGCACCATTCTGTAGCTTATAGTGTTTGAGAATTGACATGTGCACTGAGTGGCTGTGATTTGCCCAAAGTCGCACAGCTGGTATGTGCCATAGACTGAAGGCAAAAAGGGCAGATTGGAAACAGGAAGAGAATTTAGAAAGAGGAGAAAGGGAAATTTTATACATATACATACATACATACACATATATATATGTGTGTATATATATATATATATATACACACACACACACATACATATACATATATGCATATGTATGTATATGTGTGTATGTATATAGAGAGATTTTATATATTTAAATATGTATGTTTTATATGTGTTTATAATATATATACATATAAAATGTGTTTATAATATATATACATATTTGTAAGCACATACATGCATATATATACATATACAGTAATAAGGAAGAATTGAGAGGATTTTGGAGACTGGTTTTGGGGGAAGATCTAGTAGAGAAGGGAGAAGAGTAGAATAGCAATATAAATAACATGCTATAAATATATAATATAAATAACAACTTAAATGGATATTTCTATACACAAAAGAAAATGTAATTTCTGTTTAGGCTGGGCTATAATCTTTTTTGTGAGTTTGAAAAAGAATTCCAGAAATCTATTGCTATTACTTGTCCTGTTGTTTCCTAAAATGTCATTTTCACACTTGAGACAGATCTTTGGAAAGATGAGTTAAGGTTTACTTTGTACTTGGCATAATTTTCATGCAAATAACTTTCAGAACAGGGTATAGGTTACTCGTAAGGGAAGCCTACAGTGCTAGTCTCAATTAAGAAGGAAAATTTTCTTCCCTGGCACCAAAGGGTATAAAATGTAGCCTAACCACCTGATTTACCTAGTTTTCTTCAAGGCTGAGATCATATGTCTTCCTACAGGCAGCCATTTCTGAGGCCCTTAGTTGTTAGTACTCACTGGTTTCTCCTCAACTTATCCTGAAGATATTTATGTATTTGCATGTTGTGTCTGCCATCAGTAGACTCTAAGCTACTTCATGGATAAGATTGTTGTTGTTGTTGTTTTAATATCACTAGGACCTAGCACCACACCCTCACCATACTACGTGTTTAATTTCTATAGGTTGGATTGGTTTGGATTCAGCCCCCAGTGAATACAACACATATATACTCAATAATTAGGATTAACTCAGTCATCCCCCTGAGCAATGTGAAATACCAAGGTTATCACAGACCATCCCCAAACTCCTGGGCAAGCTTGGTCTGAGCAATGACATAAGCATCTCAGCAGCAAAAACATCATATAATATAGTATTGAGTTTGATTTTTGGGTACCATCATTTAGGAAGGATATCAATGAATTGGAGAGCAACTAGATGAAAAGAACTAGGATGGTGAAGGTCTTCAAGATCATGCAGAATAATGATGAGTTTCAGGAATTTGGCTTATTTTAGCTGAGAAAAGATTTATAGGGCATTATAGGGCTTTTCTTCCAGTGTTTGAGATTGGACTTGCTCTTTTTGACATTAGAGGTCAGAACTAGGAGTGATGTGAGAAAATTGCAAAGAAGCAAATTTTGTTTGAAATTATGTTCAATGTAACATTTTGATCTATCCAAAAATGGAATGTTTTGCCTTGAGTGGTAGTGAATGACCATTTTTCAGGTATATTGTAAATGTCTTTTTTATTCAGGAATGAGTTGTAATAGATGACATCTGAGGTACTTTCTATGAAAATCCACTAGCCTATCCCATGCTAAGGATTTGAGAATGGAAAACCTCACAGAAAATCTATCAGATTTTATCTTTCCACCATGTGCCAAGTATTATACTATATGTTGGAAATTAAAATACAGAAGAGAGGTAGACCCTTCCTTTGAGATAGATGATAGAGGAGTGATATGCAGATATACATATATGCACTTATAAATAGTGTGTGTTGTGTGTGTGTGTGTGTGTGTCTGTGTGTGTGTGTGGAGAGAGAGAGAGAGAGAGAGAGAGAGAGAGAGAGAGAGAGAGAGAGAGAGAGAGAGAGGAGTTATAGCCGGGAAGGGATGTTTTGGTTTGAGAAGTCAAAGGATTGGTGATTTAGTAGGACATAGAACATAAAGATACTCTCCAGAAGTAATGGCAGTAATGGTTTAATTACACTTTTGAGAACAGTGTAGATAAAATGATTGTCTGGGATGGGAAGCATGATCAGTTCTGGATCTGGCTAGATATAGTAGATTATGGGAATCTGTGCTTATTCATTCATCCATCAGCACAGCCAACACCAGAACAGGTATTCCAAAGCTGAGTGGATTAACTCCCCAAATACATGGTTTCTCTGTGGATCTGGTGGAGCAGAGAGTAAATTTGTAAGACAGACAGGGGTCATGAACATGGTTGGATGAGAATAATGTCTTTTGCCTTAAGACCAGCATCATCACAATTCTCTGCACAATATATTTCACTTTGTTAGTCCTCATGAGAACCTCAGACTTTCCTACAACACACCAATCATGTTCACATATCCTGGAAACAGGAAAATAACCCACCTTGTAGCTCCAGGGTAAGCCAGAACAATATGAAATTGTCCTTAGGCAATCCAGTGAGGCAAACTGACCAAAGGAAAAAGGCTAAGTTGGGAAGAGCAGAACCTTTCAGTTGGAGGAGAGAATAAGAAGGTATAGATACAGACTGTTTTCTCCCCTTCTTGTGGCTATGAGTGACTTCTTGGGTCAACAAATCAATCAGCAAATATAAAACACCTATTCTATATCCAGCCCTGTGCTAGGCAATTTGAACTATATAAATAGGGATAAGTCATAATCTCGGCCATTGAGGAGCTTAAAACCTAGTCATGGACTCTGAAGAGTCTTTACAGAAATGATCACTTTTGAACCTTTCCTCGTGCTTTTCACTCTCAATTAAAAAGTGCTTCTATCTCTTATTGCTATACATCCTTCAAGGGCCAATTCAAATACTACCTCCTCTCTGAAGCGTTTCCTGATCACTGGAATAGAAAGTGATTTCTTTCATCTGATCTCAAAGTATTTCATTTTTTTATAAACACCGTTTTCTACTTTGATGCTTAGATCAATCTGTTATCTCATTGACATGGCTACTTCCTCCACTGTTTATAATCCTGTATAGTTTACAGTCCTACCATACTGCATTCTACCATGCTTTTTCATCCTTAGCAACTCTTCACCATGTATTCCTTTAAATACCCAACATTCTCTTTGCTTTCTTCTAGAACTCTTGACATTTTATGGATACAAGTAGAGAACGTAAGACAACTGGTAATCTTTGTTGTTGTTGTTCAGTCACATCTGACATTTTGTGAGGGTTTTCTTGGTAAATATACTGAAGTGGTTTGCCATTTCCTTTTTTAGCTCATTTTTCAGATGAAGAAACTGAGACAAACAGAATAAAGTGACTTGCCCATGGTCACACAGCTAGTAAGCGTTGGAGGCCAGATTTGAACTCAGATCCTCCTAACTCAAGGGCTAGCAGTCTATCCACTCTGCCACCTAGCTGCCTTTACCTTGCCCTTCCTCTTTTCCTAGTCATACATCTTTTTGATGATATTCTTTATATGACTTCTGCACAACTGTTCATTGGTAATTTTTTGAAGTCTATTTTTTCCCAACATGTTTTCTTTATTGTTATTTGAGTGACATGCAACTTTCATTCTTCAGACACTATGCTATTCCCTGAATTGAGATATGAAGTATCATTGGAAGAACACTGTTCTGAGAAGAAGGGGAAGGAGGAGGAAGAGAAAGAAGAAAACGAGAAGGAAGAAGAGGAAAGAAGAAAAAAAAAGATTTCAGAGAGAAACTTATAGTCAATAAATACTCAACAGCTACCCACCTTGCTTTCCTCATTGTATCCAGTTCTGAGGCCCATTAACTATCTGTCTGCAGGTTTATCTTAGATATATGTGTTCTTTGATCATCTCTTCATCTGTATAGGTCATTCATCCAACTCCATATTAGTCTAGCCAAAAGTCATTCCTAATCTACTTTTTTCCTTGGGTAGATAGCCCAAACTTGTTTGAGTGATCATAGAACTCATTTAGGGGACTCTGCAGAGTACCTCCCCAAAAGTAGGGAATCCTTTTGGATTTCATTTAGATTTTGTACTGAAAATCCACTGTAATGGTGGCACACACCACGGACCAAGCTGTTTCGTGCTTTCTCTTGTATTAATGACCAGAGAGTCATTGAACAAAATTCATGTTGTTTCATCTTTCAAGGGATCCTGTATAATTTTAACATATATGTTGGAAATACTTTTTTTGGAAGAAAACCTTTGTCAGCATTTTGCTTCACTAAATCAAATGCTTTTTTAATAGTTAAGTAAAAAGTACAGTGAGATTTTGTATTTTCTATATTTTTCAACTAATTTTGTGACCATAAAAATGTGGCCTCGTATTCAATTCACTTTTCAAAAGCTTGCTCTTCCATTCTCATACCCTCATCAAGGATACCTTCAACCATTGTATAAATTTTTATCATAAAGATTTAGTACATTTGGAGAGGTAGGCTTGTAGGTCAATCATTACTGATATTTTCTTCAATGATTTTTTAAAATACTATTAAAGTCTCTGTCCCCCACTACCCCAAGAACTGGATATCTTCTGCCTCTTTTTGATATCTAGAAAATTAATATTTTAATCCATTCAAAATTATGTCATCTTTACCACAGAATTGTCTTATGTCCAAACTTGTTGGTATTATATTTTCCTATGTGCTTGTTATATATAGCTCCACTTCAGATTGACAGACCCTCAAGGGTAGGGATTCTGTGTTACCTTTGTAGTCCTCCAGAGTTGAGACAGAAGATCACTGATTTTAAGGTCAGAAAACCTGGGTTATATTCCTAGCTCCAACACTTATAAACCATTTGATCTTTTCTGTCTCTGAATTTCAAATTCCTCATATTTAAAATGGGATTCAAAATACATATAATTTATGTGTTGTGTATAAAGGAAAGAAGTGTTCTAAAAAGCCAGTGCTAACTGCCCATCTTCATCTGCTTGTCATATCCTCTACTTCTACCTGCCTCCATTTCCAGTTATCTTTTACATCTCTGTCAGTACAAAAAGAAACAAGTCTGAGAGAGTACTTGGTATAACAATTAGCATCCGAGATTAAGATGACCGAAAGAGACCTATCAGAATAACTGGTGGTCATCCACTTCCTGAGTTTATAAGACTGTGCCTTTCTGATTCATTGATACCCCATGTTCTGGAAATTCCACTTATTTTCAATATTTGCTATCCTTCTAATCTCAGGGCCAAGGATGAGAGTAACAACTAAAACTAAAAACTGTATGCCAACTTAAGTACCGTATTTTAGGGCATGGGAGCAGAGAAGAGTAGATTCTCCACTAGGCAAGGGTTCATGAGAGAATCAGTCACTAATCTTGTACTGGCTACACTCATTGCCTACATTAGTAATTCTACATTTCTTTTAAGGACACTTAGTGGTTGGTGATTTCACAGTTCTGCTCTACAACTGCCCTGTACTATGTGGCCTTAGAACTGTGACTAGGTGTCACTTTGAGTTATTTTAGCTGCAATAATAATGGGCTTGGGAGTCATTACGATTGTCATTAACTAGTTACTCTTCAAATATGAGAGCAGTCAGGAATCTTTAATGAAAGAACAAAAACACCCTAAGAAATACCCAATGTCCTTCCTGGAAATGAATTAACCACCAAACTAGAAGAGGTTTAAAGATTGTCTAATTAATTATTCATATTTTCCTGATGAAGAAATTGGGACCAGCTAGAGATGTGATTTGCCTAAAGTCACATAATTAGTTTCAGAGCCCACCCTAGATCCTGTGCCCTTTGGCTACCATTCCAATGGTATTTCTACTGGATTAGCTGAAATATGTTTCTCAATTTTTGGCTTTGTTTCTACAGGGAGTAGAGTAAGAAATGTATGAAAAGTTTGTTCTGCAAGTTCTAAACTGAGGTGGGATACTGAGTGAGTGACTGAGTGAACATTGCTCAAGAAGGTTGTAGAAAGAGTTCATGTTACTGGTAGATGTTGAATTATCAATCATTAAGCACTGATTATGTGCCTGCCATGTGCCAGACACTGTGTTAGGTACTGAAAATGAAAGGAAAAATTAGTGTCTGCCCTCAAGGAACTCATAGGGAGGTAACATGTAGTCAGATAGATAGATAGATAGATAGATAGAGAGACAGACAAACAGACAGACAGACAGATAGATAAATTTAGTCTTTTGTTGGTTTTTCTGAGGGGAGGTACTAACAGCTGGGGAGATCAAAAAAAGGCTTCATATAAAAGGTATTGCTTGAGTTGAGTCTTAAAGGAAACTAAGGATTCTGATGGAAAAATATGAGGATGTAGGCATAGGTGACAGAGAGGGCAAAGGTGGGACATCGAGTGCCTTCTATAAGCAATTGCAACAAGGCAAGTTTGACTAGATCAAAATGTGTGTGCAACATTGACCACTTTAAATCAAAGTTTGCCCCTTGCCCAACCTAAAAAGTAGTCATTAATGAGAACATAGTCTAGTGGAAATAGTCCCAGACTTAGAGTCAGGAGAGTTCTAGGTCAAGTTATATTAGCAACTATGATACTTTGGATGTCATTCATTGTCCTTAAGATAAATAATAACATCAATAATAAATTATGTTAAGACTTAGATTACTCAACAGTCTAGTGGGATAATTATACCTGTTCTACCAGCTAACTGAGCAAATGTGAAGAGAAAATAATATGAAAGATATAAAAATGCCTGTATAAAAGTTTAAAGCCCAAACAGATATAAAGTATGGGGCTTGGTGCAAAGTGGACCTACTGTCTGTAATTCTTCTCCTTAGGGCTTTGAGGGGGTGTCTGAATATTCTTGCCATCTTGATAGCCTTATTCCCTTGATCCTTGATGCTATTGAAAATGGTACGTTACGCCTCACTTCTCACCTATGTCCTTGAATTGAATTTCAACTGAAATGATTAAAGCCTGCTATTTTCCATCATGGACACTTCTGATACTGCATATTTCTTTATTTTTCTGTAAGGGATGAGGTGAGAGAGGATGGGAGACAGAGTAAGAACTTTCTTACTTAAGGTGGGGGAAATGGAAGAGGAGAGAGGGGAGAGCAAGAGCAGGTAGCATGAGTGCCATAGTCCTGTCAGCTGACCTGAAGGAGAAATTAACCTCATGTGTAGTGACCAGATTCTGGTCTTTTGACCAGACTTAGTAATGCCAATTTGTCTTCATAGCCCTGTATGTATCTGTGTATACAGGTGTAATAACTATGTGACTATTCAATCTAAAAGGAAGTATAGTCTACAGCAACCAAGGATGAGCTGAGGAGGTAAAGGTTCAAGAGCTTATTAGTTATATTAATTTCTGTGTGATCTTGGATAAGTCAGTTGAGTTCTCTTTGCTTCAGTTTTGCCTACCTGTAAATGTAGGTACTATTATCTATACAAAGGGGATATTGAGAATAAAGGGGATTAGCAGATATGTGGAGTTTTATTAAACACAAGCGCTAAATCTAAATACAATGGGTTACTATTATAATGTGACCAGTTTAGATGAGCTTATGTTTACATTGTTGTAGTGAGGAGGAATTTTTAAAATATGGATGAAAACAGGTCACTTTCAATGTATAACTTCTAAAAATGATGATGATGATAAAATTCTACATACAGATGATTTCAGTTGAATGTGGGTAACGTTATAAAACATAAGTGAATATGATTCTCACTTTTTATTTTAGTGAGTTACTAGTCACTAGTATAGTATGGCATAGTGAGAAAACTTGAATTCCAGTCCCAATTCTATCATTAATCACTGGGTGACCTTGGGCAATTTACTTAGCCTCTCTGAGCTTTAGTTTATTCATCTATAAAATAAGAGATTTGGACTGAATTATGTTCTATATGTTTTATTGGAGTTCTTCACTACTTAAAGTCCTACTCTGATGCTACATTATTGCATGGAAGTCATCCTAGGTTCTTGCAAACTTTTTTGTGCTAGATGCTGGTGGGGAAAGCATTAGGTTTAGAGTGAGAGGATGTAGATTCAAATCTTGGCCTCACAACATTCAGCAAATCACTTACTATTTCTTGATTTCAGTTTCCTCTTCTAAATAAAAAGGTTTGACTAGATGATCTCTAAGCATCCCCTCCCACCAGCTCATTTATGTCATAGGAATGTAACACATACTGTGGAATAACTATCAAGCTGGGTCCCCAGTTTGTCTTTCACATCCCTTCTGAGTTCTAGGGGCAACCCTAAGGAGTTATGGGTAGGGAGTGGTTCTAATATTATAACTCACAAGCCCTCCACTGCTATGCTTCCCTCTGTGATTATCCATGGTTATCAATTAGCCAAATTAAAATAGCATTTTAAATGGTGCATTTATTAAGCTAGTGTGATAGTAAAATTGGTATGCAACATCCCTTCAAAAATCTGCAAAATGTTCTCCTATCAGTATACTTGGAATGCAAAGGAATGTAGGCTCATGCTTAGAGGGCACCCATGTTAAAGATCTTTGTTGCTGGAAGTCCTTTTATGCCTTTCATGGGATACTCATGAAGAGTTTCCCTTCATGAAGGAATGCTTATGAAACATGAGATAGCTTCTTTTCTGGGCTTGTTATAGAGTGCTGAAGTTCCTTTCCTCAGTACGTCAAGTTCATCCTTGGCTCCCAAAGCAGTCACTGAGTCAGGTGTTCCAGAGATTGTGCTAAAGCTAAGATGTCAATGAGGAACCCAAATCCTTTGGTCTTCTGAAATTTACAAGGTCCTCCTCTGGTCAAAGGGAACAAGAGAAAGGCTTTGGCCAATATCTAAGGTGGGGACAGGTCTGTTTTCTCTACCTTCACCCAGTAAACGTTTATTTCTCTGGGTCTTAGCTGGAAGGCTTCAATTCTAATTTGCCAAATGCTTGAGTAGTTGGTTCCATACTAGCTAGCCAGTTTTACGTAAGCCCCACAGGATATGACAAGGTCCCTCAATTAATCTGAAAATGCTACCTATGTGGAATCACTGAGCTCCAATGGCTTTTAAGAGCTTCTAAATTGATCAAGGCTTTTCCATATTTAATCTAATGCCTATGATTGATTAATGGCTAGGCCTTATTCAACACCACTATCAGTTCACAACTGTGATTGATTGATTGTTCTCACCTGACAAAGACATCAGGGTGTAGCATCTTGCCTATTTCAGTTAGATGGAGTAGTTGATCGATTGATTCAATAGCTCTCCACACTTAGAGAAACAAAGGATGTTAGAACTGGGTAGGGAATGAGGGAAAATTGGAGATCACCTAGTTAACATAGATGGCATGCTTATCAGATGTATAACACACAGAAAATGTTAGATGACAGAATCAGGACCCAAGAAAATCTTGTCAAGCTAGAACTATAGATCATATCTAATAATACGAAATTTAATAAGCTAAAAAGCTCCATATTTTTGTTCAAACAAAAAAAAAGTTGCATAAATATAAGATTTTTACTGGGATGTTAAATGTAAACACAAGGGTGAAAATAGTCCCAATATACTCTGCCCTAGTCCCACCATGGGTGAGGTATTGTCTTCATTTCTGCGTGTCTTATTTTTGGAAGGGCATTGACAAACTGGAGCATATCTGGAGAAGAACATCCAGGATTGTAAGGGGGAGTGGAGAGCTTCACATATGAGGAACACTTGCAAGAACTGGGGTTATCTATTCCAGAAAAGAGGACATGACAACTGTCTTCAAGTATGTGAAGCACTGTTATAGGGAAGAGATATTAGAACTGGATCCAAAGGGTAGAACTAAGAGCAATGAGCAGAAATTACAACTTGATAATAAAAAAAATTCTCACCAGTTAGTGTTGTCCAAGCAGTTAGTGTTGTCCACTGCCTTTGACTACAATCCTTGAAGAAGAGGTTCGATAACTACTCCTAGCACTGCACCTGTCACATAATATGTATAAGAGATATGTAGAAGGTGAAAATACATGATGGACTAGATAAAGTGACATTGTTTCCAACCCAGGTTTGGTTGGCTTACTTTCATCCTGCTTGTCATCCCTGTCCAACTCCACAAAACAGAAATATAGCTGTATTTTCAGTTTGAGGCCTTAGTTTGAATCTTGACTGAAGCTACTTGATTAACCTTGGACAAGTCATTGAATATGTGAGCCCAAATTCCCTCATTAGTTTAGAAAAAGATTGAACTAGATGGTCTCTAAGGAAAAATCCAGCTCTAAATTCTCTCATCCTATGACTTATTCACAATCCCCATAGTTCCCAATGAATTGTCACGGACCAGTTGTTCCATACACATGTTAATTGCCCCTGCACTGGGAGTCAGGAGACATAAATATGAATCCTTTGGCACCTTATTGGGCCAAGGAGCAAAGCCACTTCAGTTCCTATGTAAAAGTCAAGGTTGAAGTAAATAATCTCTAAAGTTTCTTGAAACCCAGTCAGTCTGAATCAAAGCAATCTGTTGTGTGGGATGTAAAAATCACTTTTGTAATGCAGACATTTTATTGTTTTGTTATCTCCTATGAAGGGATTTGGCTGGTACTTATATTTTCTATCGTCAATCCTCAGTCAGTGAGCATTTAGTAACCATTTACTATGTGCAGACACTGTGCTACCTAGCTGCCATAGTTACTTAGTGAGACGTTTTGCTTAACTTCAACAGCATATTAATGTCTAAAAGATGGCTATCAACATGTTTCAAAGCACAATTATTTGTGTATGTGAGTTCATGGCATATGACAAAAACCATGTCACTTTTTCCAGTTGTCTCTCAGGCTCACACAGATACCAGATACCAGTGGTTTGTGTGTGTGTGTGTTTGTTTTCTTTCAAACCCCAAGATAAACCATTAAAGCAGATGTGAGAAGGATGGGCATGTTCCATAGACCTCATGGAGACTGAATAATCCCCTTTTTGCCTTCCAAAAGGATATTTATTATATGCTCACAGGGGCCTCTTTGTACAGAAGGTCCTGTATATGTTTCCTTAGCCTATGAACAGAAGAAACTATAGGAAATGGTAGATAAAAAATGGTATTAGGTTAGGGGAAGACATGGGAAGCCAATTTAAGACTGTAAAAAAAAGTTAGACCTGGAGATTACTTTAACTACTCTCATATATATCCTCTAGAGAGAAGAAATTTTCAGATAGTGACACTAAGATGGGAAGGGTTTTGGCATCTTCTTTCCCAATGTCACATTACCTTGTGGGAGCTAGGAATTAAACCTGGGGCTTTTGGCTCTCATCCCAGAGTTGATCCTGCCAAGATCCCTTCAGAATCCAAACTCTTTCTGCCTCTAAGGATGCTACATTAGCAGGCATGTTAGATAGTCTGTAAATATGAGAGCATTCTCTCTAACCACTGAGCAAAATTAATGTTCATATGTGGCTTTTCAAGTCCAAACTCTGGGCACAGGAGAAATGCAGGGGGATTTTAAGGTCCTAACAATGCTTATGATAATCTGGATCATGAACTCTTGTTTGAGGTCAGCATTTGATCTCCCTACATCTTGCCCAGTCCTGTAATGCAGGAATCATGTCTACTTCTACACTCATCTCTTTAACCATTCCTGAACTTCTCACTTGTTAATATCCTCCTCCTTGTTAAATTACCTTATATTTGTTATGTATGTACATGTTGTATTTTCCAGGACAATGTAAGTACCTTGATGGCAGGGCACCATTTCATTGCTGTATTTGTATCCTCAGAACCTTGTGCCTAGTACTTGCCACATAGTAGATGATTTTTATTTGACGGATGATAGATTATTGAATTTATTGACTAGAATAACCCTTCATTAGAGATGTGATTTCATTATCTTGTGCCTCTCTGCCCCCGTGCAAATTATAATCCTTCCAAACTTATTCATGAAACTCTTATTCTAATGAAATTCTTGGCCATAAATTTTCATATATTCACCATTGAGCGTTGCCCCAACTCATTGGAAGTCTTTCTCTATTTATTTTTATATTTCAGACATAAGTGCAACACATTGACCCATAAAACAGATGGTAACAGGTTCCATTTAAGCAGTTTCAAGGTTTACAAAATGTTTTAAATTCATTATGCCCGTTGATCCTCACAACAACCCATTAAAGTAGGTAAGGCAGATAATATCAGTCCTGTTTTAAAGCTGAGGAAACTGAAGCTATGGCAGTAATTGCTTTGACCAGAGTCATAAAACTAGCAAACGCCAGTGATGAGAATGCAACCCAGGTCATCCATTTCTCTTTCCACTGTGCCATGCTTCCTCTCAGGTTTAGAATCAAACCATGGGTTTCCAATAGGCCAGTCACAATTTACCAGTCATTGTTGATGTCTCACCTGGTTTATCTATCTACCAAATAACAGATTTCTATTCCCTCCTTTCCACTGTGGCTCCCAGGGAATAAGAATGAAAAATTGATCAGAAGCTATCTCTTTATTCAAGGGTTTGAGGGAAGAATGGAGTACTACTGTAATCATTTCATGGTTGCTTTCCAACTCTTTCTTTGGAAAAATATTCCACATTTTTTATGTGGGGCAGAAAAATTGATTAGAAAATAGTAAATATGAAAAGGTCCATTTGGAAAACTCTAGTGAGGCATCCCCATAATGCATTAACATGTCTGAACCTACTAAGGAAAATATAGACTCAAAGATCCCTATCCTGTGTGCGATTTGAGTCACTGAGTCAGAAAAAAAAATGGACTTGCATAGTGTAGAACTCCTCAGAATCAGCTAACTCTCCTAGGTATTAAAGCCTTTTTGAGTTATTGGGATTGGACAAAGTTGCTTCACATACCTACTTCTCTGGAATTGGTTTAAAATATGGTTTTGGACACATTGTTTTAAAGTGGCTTTATTCCATACATCTTTGAGACCTTAGTGTTGTTATCATTCAGTTGTTTCAGTCATGTCTGACTCTTCATGACCCCATTTGGGGTTTTCTTGGCAAAGATACTAGAATGGTTTCGTATTTCCTTCTCCAGCTCATTTTACAGAGGAGGAACTGAGGCCAACAGGATTAAGTGACTTTCTCAGGTTTGCACAGCTAAGTAAGAGTCTAAGGTCAGATTTGAACTCAAAGAGAATGACTCTTCCTGACTCAGAGCTTGCACTTTGTCCACTGCTCCACCTAGCTGCCTTCTTTGAGACCAATAACTACTTAAAGTCATTTCCCTTCTGTCTGGGAAAAAAAGAATAACCAGATGCCCATGAAAGTACATAGGTAATGCTAGTTTTCTGCGTTTATTCCTTTGTTCTTTGAGGATATAGAACATTGCCCAAATTTTAAAAAAAACAGCTTTTAAATAATATAAAAAGTTTTTTGTGTGTTTATTTTATCTTCAATCAAAGTTGAATCAATTAGGCTGTGCCTTATTCAGGAGGCTGCCTATCTAAAGAACTGGACTCCAAATTATGAGATATGGCTACAAATCCTGATTCTGGTACTTCTTCTCTTGGAGACTATCTGTAAAATGGGGATAATAATATTGCACTGCCTTTTTCATAGCAGTATTGTGAGGAAACTTTTGTAAACCTTTAGAAAAAGTAATTGACATATAAATTACTATTATAGAAATGTGGGTAGTGGTTATTTATTTAAGGTTGAGATCCCAGAGACAAGGCTAGCCTTTCCAAAAATGTATTATTTATATGTTTACACACATCTCATGAATGACACTTAATTTATTTGTAACAGAAACAATTATAAAATGCTCTCCTCCAAAAAAAAACTTAACTCACAAAAAAGTGTGTGTCAAGTCTGTCATAGATTGCATTCAAAGATCAAGGGACCTTGAAGGAACAAATGGACAGAGAGGAATGAAATTCTAAGAGAAATTAATTGGGTGAAATGAGAACAAATGGAATAGAAGGAACCTTAATCATAAACAATAACTGTTTTCTCGGCGTCTCAGAGATTCTAGAATTCCCAGCCTAAGACAAATCCTGGAGTAAATCTTCCCTTTGTTTTATTCCTCTATTCCTCAGTGCATTACACAAGTAATTGCAAACTAGTTTAAAGGAAAATGCAGACTATTTGCAACCTGAAAAACAAAAAATATCAGAGATCATCCTAACCCTCTGACTTTAGAGAAGAAACCAGGATTAGTTTCCTAATACAGTATGTTAGAAATAACATTGGGACTTTAAACAAAGAAAAAAATAAGAACATTAGACTTGAAGTAAAAAGATGTGTTTTGATTCTTACTCTGATGCTTACTAATAAATATGTAACTGTGGAACAAGTACTTCACCTCTCTGAATCTCAATTTTCTTCTCTATGAAATGAACGTAATACGCAAACATAACTCAAAGATCTGTTAAGATTTGTTATGAGAAAAGTGCCTTATAAATTGTAAATTTATGTATAGGATAATTATTAAAGGACTTGCAGCTGGGTTGCACAGTGATTGGAACAATGGAATTGGAGACTGGAAGACCAATTCTGCCTCAGATCCCTGGCAAGTCACTTAATGACTCTAGTCAAATCATTTAATTCCTCTCAGCCTCACTTACCTTATCTGTAAAATGGAAAAAAAAATAATTAACAGGGCTGTTATAAAAAGCACTTTGAAAACTTTGAAACACTATACAAATCCTGGTTACTACTACTATTACTATTACTACTACTACTACTACTACTAATAATAATAATAATAATTGCTTAAGGTCTTTAGATTGTGAGTGCCAGGAATTTTGTTAGAACTTACATCCAGGGTCATTTCCTCTAAAGCATTCAGCCTCTTCTTTAGTTAAATTGTATTTTTTGAGAAGGAAATGTTGGAAGTCATCAACACATGCATTAGATGGACCAGAGAGATTTAAAGAAAAAATGGTATCAGGCAACTAGTCAACTCACATATATTAGATACTTTCTCACTACAAAGCCCTACATAAATTCTTACTTATCTGAAAGCCATCTAGGTCTTTTTTCTTTTTCTTCTCTCTAGAGGCAGAACCATATAATAATAGATAGAAATTGCTGAGAATCGATTACAAGGTGATAGGAAGAAATGAGTGCTATCTAAAGGTGAAATGTTTTCTTGATAGGTAGTAGATTCCCACTTACTAGAGATCTCTAACAAAGGCTATATGACTACTGCCAGGGGTTGTTATTAGAGGGGATTTTTTATAAAAATCTGGGTTAGGAGGACCTGAATTGTCTTTGAGGTCACATACAACCCTAAGATTCTGTGATGTGGTGTTTAATCTTAGGTTGTCTTCATATAATTACTTGAAGGGCAAAAAAAAAAAATGGAATTTTATTCACTGGCCCCCAAAGCCCTGTCCTCTTCTCCTTTCCCTTTATATTTTCTTTCTTGTTGATCTCGTTAGTTCCAGTACATTCAGTTATCATTTCTATACAAATGGTTCCCAGACGCATTGTGAACTTCTCTATTTCTGTCAGGCCTTGTTATCTTTTTACAGTTCTCCAAGATGATGATGACCCCACGTATGGAATCTGTTGCCAAATTTTGTTTCTTCCTTCACAACATTCTTCATGTACCTCTTCTCCTTTCCACTCATGGGAGTCCTAATTTTTTTAAAACATTGATTTACTTTTAATTTTCAACATTCACTTCCATATGATTTTGAGTTTTAAATTTCCCCACCCCTTCTTCTGCCCTCCCCAAGATAGTGTGCAATCTGACATAGGCTGTACTTATACATTCATATTAAGCATATTTTCACATTAGTCATGATGTATAGAAGAATTAGAACTAATGGGAGGAACTATAAGAAAGAAGAAATAAAACAATACAACAAAAGAAAAGGAGAGCAAGTAGTATGCTTCCATCTGCATTCAGACTCCATAGTTCTTTCTCTGGATGTGGATAGCATTTCCTATCATGCGTCTTAGATCCTCGAATTGCTGAGAAGAGCTCAGTCTATCAGCCATCGCACAATGTGGCTGTTACTGTGTTCAATGTTCTCCTGGTCCTGCTCATTTCACTCAGCATCAGTTCATATAAGTCTTTCTAGGTTTTTCTGAAGTCTGCCTACTCTTCATTTCTTATAGCACAATAGTATTCCATTACATTCATATACTAAAACTTGTTCAGCCATTCCCCAAATGATGGGCACCACCTCAATTTCTAATTCTTGGCCACCACAAAAAGAGCTGCTATAAATATTTTTGTACATGTGGGTCCTTTTCACGGCAGTCCTAATTAAGGACCTCATTAACTTTCATGCATATAATTGAAATGGCCTTTTAATTGGTCTCCCTGCTTTTCAAGTCTGTTCCCACTCTAATCTCTCCTTTACTCAGCTGCCAAAGTGAATTTCCTAAAGTATAGGTCTGCCCATGTTATCCCCCTCTTCAATAGCTCCCTATTACATCCACAATCAGATACATGAAGTCCTCTGTTTGGCATTTAAAGTTCTTTACAATCTGACCCTTTTCTACCTTTTCATTGTTAATGTTACTCCCCTATGTGTACTCTATAGTCCAGCTGTATTGGAGGACTACTTGCTCTTTCACAGACTGTCCTTGTGTCTTTGAATCATCTATTCCCATCCCTGGAATGTTTTCCTTCCTCATTTCCATCTCTTAGTTTTGCTGACTGTGCTTTAAGTCTGAGCTCACATTCTACCTTTCTCAGAAGGACTTTGACTGTCCTTCAGCTTCTAGTGCCTTCCCATCTGAGAATATCTTTCATTTACTTCATAGGTATAAATACACATATACGTACATATAAATTCATACATACATATAAATATACATATAAGTATGTGTGTGCTCCTATATACATATCAAACTAATTATGTGTTGTCTCTGTCATTAGAATGTGAGCTCCTTGAGCAAAAGGATTGTTTTTGCTTTTGTATGTATCCCCGACATTTAGCACTGAGTCTGGCATGTAGTGTTTAATAAATGCTCATTGATTGGCTAACTGATTTATTAATATATCCCATAAGTAACAAACTTCCTAAGTTATAGTACGTAAAGCAGGAAATAAATAAATTCAGTATATTTTGCAACTGGCCTTGGTCAAATGAGACTATTCTCCTACTTCCAGGCACACAAAAATATATAAAGTTTGATTGTCATCTTCGAACTAAATCCTTTGAGGCAGCTGGATATCACAGTGGATAGAACACTGGGCCTGAAGTCAGGAAGCCCTGATTTCAGATCTGACCTTAGATACTTACTACTTGCATAATCCTGGACAGGTCACTTAATCTCTGTTTGCCTCAGTTTCCTCATCGGTAAAATGAGGATTATAATAGCACCTACTTCCCAGGGTTATTGTAAGGATAAAATGAGATAATTGTAAAGTACCTGGCACATCGTACAGCACAAGTCATGGATCTTCAAAGATCCTTAAGAGATGATCTTCTAAAGTCCATTTCACATGTGCATCTTAGATTAAGTAATTCACCTATGATCACACATCCAATAAGTGGCCAAAGTGCTGTATAAATGTTAGCTCTTAGTATCTGAACCCCATGCCCATTTCACTACTACTTTTCATTTTTTTGATGCTTTAGCCTAAAAGATTTGGAAAAGTTACAGACACTGATTGACTCATCTTGATTCCCCATTTCATCTTCAGCTGTGTGAACTTTTCTTCACCTCCTGTCATCTTAAGCTCTGGTTAGGCAGTTGCAACATGTTTTCTTTTTTTTTCTTTTGGAATGAGCACTTTGGGTATTCCCAGAGGACCGACAGTTCATTATCATTGTCTTTCAAGTGTCACTTAGGTCATGATGGCATTTCATGGTGGAGATTGGTGAATCAGTCAGAAATAAAGCAGAATCATTCACCCACTCATCACTCACACTAATTTGAAACTGGAAAGTTAAGAGTTTCCTGAACAAGTTCAGAAGTTCACACTGTCAACCTTTCTGGGAGGTTTGACGTGGTAATACAGCATTTGAAATATTTCCAGGGCTTTTAAACATTCCTTTGTCACTCAGAGTCTCATAGGAAGAGTGGCAATCTTGAACAGGAGTTCAAGAAAAGGACTAGAAATAAATGGACATTCAATGAGATATCACCAAATGAGGCAGTCTATGTATCAAAGTAAGAGTACAAAGTCAAGGATATTTTGACTGAAGACTTTTGTGAAACTAAAGTTCAGCACAGCAAGAGGCAAACTTGGAGATGAACACGTTGCAACTCAAGTAATGTGTATAAATAGGGACCACTCTTTGTTATTCTAATAATTACAGTTTCTATAGGTATGAGCATTCAGGTTTTTCAGCAAAGTAAAATATTTCCCAAGGGATCAAATGAGATAACGTGTAATTCACTTTCACACACTGTAAAGTGTATATAAATATTAGCTGTCGTTATTGTTATTATTTTCATTGTTACTGTTATTATTTTCCATCAAACTTGTTTTTTTTTTTTCATCAGAAAAAGGGAGAGGATGGTAAGGAGAAAATCCTGGAAGGTTTAAACAGTCCAGGTATGCTACTAATCTAGCAGTAATCTCAGTGGCCAGGATCTAGGAAAATTGCCTTTATTACAAGAGCCATAGAGAAAAATACTTCCAGTTCATATGGAACAATTGGCTGACTGTTGTAAGCAGTGTGCCAGTTCACACAGTACTATATGAATTAATAGTAAGGATACTAGGGATCTTTAGAAAGGAAGCTAGCTTGTTTTCTCAGATTTTTCAGAAACTATTTTTAAATCGATAAGCACAGGAAACCTACTCAAAGGACAATTAAACCCAGGAATAGGATGGGAGGGGAGGAGAAGTTTTAGAAAACAATTATTTTATTTGCATGTGTTTTCCCAACCCTAGAAACTTAGGATACTGGAGCACAACTCAGAGACCAGGGTATGTCAGGGAGGTTCGGGCTTTGGCTTTCCTTAGGTCAAATCTGAACCTTGGAGAGCAAGTGTTCATTAGAACACCTAAAATCTGGGGCACTTGTCATGTGGTTTTATTCATGTGAATGATTTCTTCACTTGCCTTTCTGCTTTATGCCAGTTTAGTCATTCATACAATTCACTTGGTGGATGTAGTGGGCATCATAAACTAGAAAGTTGTATCCCTAGAATGAAAATCCTCATTCAGAGAAACTATTTAGGACATGGGCTCTTGAGCATCTTTCCAGACAATATGATCACTTTCATATAGCCGCTTTGTCAATCTGATCCATTCAAACAAAATTGGCTCTTTTAGTCAGTCATTTCACTTGCTGACCAAACACAAAATGAGTGTAAAATGGCCAAGCAAGTGGTTGCTTGTGTTTCCAATGCCTAAATGAAATTCAATGCAAAATATTGGATGCATTGGAAGCCATTCATATAAACAATGTCAATAATTCTGACAAAGGCAGATTTGGATGGAACTGATCCATGGGATGGTTGCTCTACCTAAATCCCCAGTAAGCTGAGATGAGGCTCAAAGTACATCTTACTGACATAGCCTGTAGGATGGAGCTGGGAACCTTCAACAAGATTTCAACTTGTTGGTTGAACTTGGTTGATTCAACTTGAGGCTACCTACATTTTATGCAACTTGAAATCCACTTTTGGTATAAAATTAAGCCTAAGCTTCCTTCATCCCAATGTCAATATATTTCTTCATAGAATGTTTGAATGTCTAATTTCTTCCCCACTGCTAGAAGGGCCACTGCTGCACATCTTAGACAGCCCTCTCCATCTAAAGACCTCAAGAACTATGAAGGGCTTCTTGGTTCATATCTGTGTCTATATCATCCCCAGGTTTCCATTTGTCATATGAAAATGAAATTCATCACGCCTTCATGGGGCTCATTCCATTGCCTTACCACAGGTACATGTGTATGCTGTTCTAAAAACACCTCAAAGAAATAACAGGGGATTATAAATAAGTCATGGATCTTCAAGGAGCCTTAAGAGATGATCTTCTAAAGTCCATTTTACATGTGAACCTTAGATTAAGTAATTTGCCTATGATCACACATCCAATAAGTGACCAAAGAGAAATAAAACTAGATTTGCCACCTTCATAGTATGGGCTTTTTTCTCTTTTAAAATTTTTTTCAATTAAAAACATTTTATCTCCTTTCTCTCCCACCTGCCTCCCCACAGTGAAAATAAAAACAAAATCTTTATAACCATATGAATACTAAAACCAAACAAATTCCCACATTTGACCAGGTTCAAAAATGTGTTTCATTCCGCATCTTGAGTCCATCGCTTCTCTATCAGGAGGTGAAACAGCATTCTTCATTGTCAGTCCTCTGGAATTATGGTTGCTCATTTTGATCAGTATTCTTGAATCCTTCAAAGCTCTTCAGTTATTTTGTGTTTGTTTTCTGTTAGGATACCTCAGCAAAACAAAAATTTAAAGAACAGACTCATTCTTTCTTATAAAGTGTTCAGCCACTGAAAATGGCCCCAGAAATTGAACGGCTTCCTCATTGATTATGGAATGACTGAACAAGTTGTGGTATATTATTGTGATAAAATATTATTATGTTATAAGAAATGATGAGCAGGGTTGTTTAAGAAAAACCTGGAAGATTTATATGAAATGATGCAAAGTGAAGTAAGCAGAATCATGAAAACATTGTACACAGTAACAGCAATATTGTAGGACAATCAATTTTGAATGACTTAGTTTTTCTCAGCAATACAATGATAAAAAAAAAACAATTCCAAATGACTCATGATGAAAAATTCTATCTATATCCAGAGAAAGAACTAAGGGAATCTGAATGCAAATCAAAGCATCCTTTCTTTTTTTTACTTTCTTGATTTTTCTTGTATTTATTTATTTTTTGGTCTGTAGTCTCTTTTGCAACATTGCCAATATGAAAATGTTTTGCATTACTGTACACATATAATGTATATCAAAGTGTTTGCCTTCTTAAGGAGCAGGGAGTGCAGGCAAGGAGGAAATTTGGAACTCAAAAATTATTTTTAAAAATGTTAAAAATTGTTTTTAATTGTAATTGAAAAAATAAAATAAAAACATTGTTTTTAAAATCACATATATGAAAAAAAAAAAGAAAAATGTCCTTAGAAGTCTATACATAGTGTGATATGGAGAAAAGATAGAGCTTACAAGGAAAAGTTAGCTGGGGAAAAAGAGGCTGTACATCAGAGGTCAACATAGCTAATAGTCTGAATGCTGTAACTTGCTTTCCTGTGTACTTCAGTCTAAAAATGGAATAGTCCTATGTGCCCCTTTCTCTAGTACATCCTTCATGATTCAGTATTATGTATATACAATATTGAGTTTCTATGTAAAAATAATGATATTTTTTTTCCCGGTTCAGATGTAATCCAGAATTGTCATACCAAGAGGTTTTACTGAGTATATTTACTGAATACTGTCTGTGTGTAATGATAGAGTGCCACCACTCACCCACCTCCAATTTACCCTTCACTCAGCTGTCAAAAACATCTTCTCAAAATGCAGATACGACCACATCACCCCCTACACACACACACACACACACACACACACACACACACCCCTCCAGTGGTTCCCTGTCACCTCCAGGATCAAACAAATAATTCTCTGACATTCAAAGCCCTGCATAATCTGCTCTGTCACCACCTTTCCAGTCTTCTTGCACCTTACACCCCTTGCCTCCCTTTTCCCTACCACCCCATGTACATTGAGATTCAGTGACACTGGCTTCCTTGCTGTTCTTCAAACAAAACTCTCCACCTCCCAACTCTGGATATTTTCATTGGCTGTCCACCATATTTGGAATGCTTTCCTTCCTCATTTCCGCCTCCTGGCTTCCCCGGTTTCCCTGGCTTCCTTCTGTCGGTAGCCTTTCCTGATCCCCCAGAGATCTAGTGCCTTTCTTCTTTTAATGGCTTTTACTTTATCTTGTATATAGCTTATTTATACATAATTGTTTGCATGTTGCCTTGTCCATTATATGGCCAGCTCCTTGAAAGCAGGGACTGTCTTTTCATTTTCTTTGTATCCTCAGCACTTATCATAGTGCGTGGCACACATATGCCAGTAATGCTTGCATTAAAAATAGGAAACAACAGTAATAATAAAAAAGTAGCCAGGAAATTTGGGTTCTAGTCCTTGTTCTACTACTGATCTATATAGGGGAATTGCCCTGGGTAAAGAAACTTTCCTTCTCAAGGCTTCATTTTCCTCAGCTGCACAATGCAGGTGTTGAAGATCCTTAATAAAAGCTTTATTGACTGACTTGACTTGGAGTCCAAAAGACCTGGGTTCAAATCCTGCCTCTGGCATTAACTATATAACCATAGGTCAGTCATTTTACCTCTCTGAGGCTTGGGTTCCTCATTTGTAATTGGGGTTAATAATACCTATATCACCTATTTGACAGGGCCATTGTGAGGCTCAAATGAAATAACATGTGTGAAGTTAGCATTGGTAACATTAATAAACATAGTACATTGTTGGGATAGGGATCTTCCTTTTATATGACACCAGCTTGCAAACTGTTGCCAGTCCTTTATTTGACCCAACTGGCATCCCTGAGATGACCAGTTTGTTTCTGAGGAATGCCATTCTCTCCGTCCATTTCAGCTCCTCTGCCAGAGCAACATGCTTATTTTTTTTTCAGCATAATTTTCCATGATGTTCATACAAAATGGATTGGTTACATAATTATGACAGTGCTTATTCTTACAGTACTTTAAGATTTTCAAAATGAACAACCCAATGAGATAGGTAATGTTGAGTAGCATTATGTTCCCCATTTTTCAGATGTGGAAAGTGAGGCTCAGATTGTTCATACAGCTAGCAAATGTTTCATTTGCACTTGGCATTCTCACTCCCAGTCTAGAGGTTTTCCCACTATACCACAACATCTATTAAGTTCTGCATTCACAGAGTCTAGGAATGCTAATGATAAAATGACTTTGGAAATTACTACTCCAATACCTCCATTTTGCAGCTCAGAAAACTAAGCCTTGAAAAGGCAAGTGACTTTCCCAGGTTATTGCCCTTCTATGGATTAGCGATAGAACCAAGACCAGAATCTGTTGGCTGCTATTATTGTTGTTGCTACTTTATATTTTTTAGTGCAAGCACATTTGGTGTAAACTTACAGCAGTACTGGCTTTATTGGCAAAGACATTAGGAGAAATTTTCTGGTGACATGTTAATTGTGTAATAAAAATGTCATCGCAATGGTCACCAAGGCATGCAAGAAACATTCAGCTAGAGTGAGCAAAACTATATCCACACTAATAGCTGTATTTTATTTGAAGGGCTTCCATTTATCTGTTTGCTCTTGATTGCTCTATATAATCATTTGATTTTTATATTTAGAAAAGATTTTCTTTATTTTTAAAAAGTCTTTACAGAACAAGGTAGCAATGGGTTCTACTACTTTATTAGTTTTATCAAATATTAGTCTTCACCAAAGTCCACGTCAGGTGCCTCATTATGAGATTTAATGTTCATATGAAGATGATACAGTAAGCTCGAGCAGGACTTCCAGGCTGGGGAGGTTCCGATGATGATCCTGGTGATTCACTGGGAGCCTGTCACTTAATTACCAACCTAGCCAGCCAGGCAATTATCATTGGAAAGAGCCTGGCTCTTGCTGTCAGAGGACCTTGTTTAGATCTTGCCTTTGACACTTATAGCCTGTATCACCTTGGGCAAGTTACTTTACCTCCTAGGGCCCCAGTTTCCTTATATGTGAAACCAAGGGGTTGAACTAGATGGCCTTGGAGGTGTCTTCCATCTCTGGATCTATGATCTTAAGTAGAAAGATGCTCAGAAGAGAGAGTACACATTGATGAATTTGGACCTGCAGCTCCCTAGGAGCTTTAATTGGTGGATAAAGAGCCTACACAACATGAAATCACCTATCTTTCACATATCAAGTGGGAGGATGTCTGGCTGGTCTTCCAGGTAGAATTTCTTAGTCTAGAATCCTGAATTAATGTTAACTTAAAATGGCTATTTTCAAAACAATTCTTAAGTTTACCTTTACAGTGCTATGTTATCAATCCACTTATCAACCTGAACTTAAGATATCATTGTTCTATGTAGGCACAATATATGGTCTTGCTATACCAACCCAAGTAGCCTGGATTATTAAATCATCCATGAACCTATCACTTACTTTGCCAGCTGCCCATACATCTGTAGGGATATAATTCTATCATCAGGGGCATTTTTCCATTATTATATAGTTGGAGTAACTTAGGTAGAATTCAATATATTCTGATCTCCCCAACTTTATTATTGGGATATATGATGGATATTTTCCCTGCTATAATCTTTACTGAAAGGTCCTAAAATGGAATTATTGGTCCAAGTACACAAATGTTTTCTTTCCTACTAGAAAATGTTTCATTGTAGGAGAATAGACCAAGTGACCAATGCCCTGAAGTAAATCAGTCAAAGAGCAGCCACATCTCTCAGCATTCTTTCCATTAAACAAAACCTGCCTGTTATGTCACTAAGAGCCCTCAATGTCCAGAACCTTGTTATGCATTCTCATTGATTCTTGCAAGTCATTTAACTCTTTGACCTCCATTCCTATGGCTTAAGTTAAGATGGTACTTTGTCCTCTGCCCATCTCGTCCTGGCTATACAAATGAACAAAATAATTCCTTAGTTGTTAGTACTTGTGAATTTCTCTGTAATATGTCAATTAATAAATCATCTGTCATCTGTCACCTCATCATGTTTCATATAATTTAATTTTTCAAGTATTTGCCATCCCACTTAAATTACACACTTCTTTAGGATGTGACTCCTACTTCTCTGTAACCTTTCAACTCCTAGCACATCTCACTCATAGGAGGTGCTCAATATATAGATATTTATTTCCTAATTTCTTTTGCTGGTGCTTATTTTTTCCAGATGGACCCCCATGAAAACATCTTATTAAGCACCCTCGAGATAAAAAATGAAATGGCCACCTCTGAGGCAGTAATGGGACTGGGAGACCCAAGAAGCACCATGTTGGCTTATGACGCTTCGAGCATCCAATACCGGAAAGCTGGCTTGCCCAGACACAGCTTTGGCCGCAATGCCCTGGAGCGACATGTGGCACAAAAGAAGAGCCGACTACGGAGGCGTGCCTCCCAGCTGAAAATCACTATCCCTGACTTGACTGATGTAAATGCCATAGATCGATGGTCCCGTATATTCTTTCCTGTTGTTTTTTCCTTCTTCAATATTGTCTATTGGCTTTATTATGTGAACTAAAAAGTAGCGTCTCATGGGAACAAAAGACTGGATTTCTCTTCAAACTGGTTGTACAGCCAAAAGTGGGACTTGGAAAAAATCTTTTCAGGAAAAAATGATTTTAAAACACCTTAGTTGCTGGCCTATTCTATGATTCATTTCATACTATTTGGATTGCTTCTGCTAAACACTTCTTTATGCTACAATCTATGTATTTTTTTCCCAGTTAAAATAGAAGTGTATTTGGTGAGTGATGGCCAAATTCAGTTCTGACATGCCATTTCCATTTTATATGCTTAGGACTCACTCAGCCTATACAAGTGGGAAAGTATTGGAGAAATAGTCTTAACGAGGTGTAGTAGCAATGTGAATCATTTCCTTGTGTAATGGGCATGTCTAGCTGTTCCACAGCTTGATTTCTAAAGGAAAGAAATATTTCAAATTGATATTATACTTAGAGATCGTTCACAGTTCACAGAGAATACTTTCAACACAAGTTGAAAGTAGTACTGAAGATCATAAAGTGATGTTAGAGTGGTGGTGATGATGATGATGATGATGATGATGATGATGGTGATGATGATGATGATGGTGATAACGTTGACAGGTCACTATTTCCCACCACCTTGCAAAGTTTTTGGTTAGTTCACTAATAAAGAATTGGCATTTGACACGCAGTGCCACCCTTGCAAGTAATAAGTCAGGGAAACCAAGGTTGCCTTCTCTAGCTCCATTAAATGTTGGCAAAGTACTACAGTTAGAACACCCTGTGCTAAGAAAAAGGAGACTGGTGGTGGTAGCTGCTGTGGTTTTAAGTGTGATCTTTGTGGGGGGGGGGGTGGAGCTGAAGAGGTTGGGCATTTCACAGGAAAACTATTTCACAGTTGGCTACAGCAATTGTTTATATCCTGCCTTTTATGTAAAAGGAGGGGATGAGTCTTCAGAGAATAGCAGAAAAATTAAAGAAAGGTTTTTAAAGGTATAAAAGATTTTTAAAAAAATATATATATTCACCATCAGGGTACATATGAACAAAGTGTAGTGGCCAATGATGAACTGGACAGGATTTGTATCCAACTTCATAAGCTTAGGGGCATTGTATCTATTGATACTTTGATGTGCGATCTATTCAGAAGACAGAAAAGAACGGGTAAGATTATGGGAATCACTAGTACCTGAGATGTTTGACAAAGAATTTGGCGTGAACCTTGCTTATATCATGGTGTGCAGTTGACAAACAGGGTGTATTTCACCCCCAACCCCAGCCCATGCTCATTACTTCTGTGGAATTTACCACAATGTGTTTCCAGAATTGAATGGGATACTCTTAAATGAAGGCACTGTTCATTGTTTTAGAAGGGTGAAGTGTCCTGTCATGTCTTTGTTGCCTCTGAAATCTGATCGCTGCTTCTTTTGAAAAATTAAAGCTTTATATTAGTAAATAAGTATTGGAGGATTCGGTAAATTGATCTCCTCTTACATAAGATGAAGTTCACTTTCACATTTTCCACAGAAGTAGTAAAAGCATTAGATGTAGTTTTTGATTGTTTTTAAGAAAGAATACTCTCTTTTTGCATATGGAAATCTGTTCATTTAAGGAAAAATGGAGACTGGAAAAAAGATAACAGCAGAATTTCCTTGGCATGCTCAGTTGTAAGAGTCTCTCTTTAGAAAGTAAACCACATTGCATTGCACTGACTGTACCTCTAAATGAAGTCATTGTATTTGAAACATCATTTGGAAATGGAAGAACTGCTATCTGGGTCATCTTATAGGAAACAAATTGATTTTACAGAGCTTTGTTGACTGAATGACTTCAGAAGCTTGGTTTTTCCTCTTTTTTTTCCTAAGGGAGTGCTACTTTTTTTTTTTATGAAGCAGTATTGTGTTTAAAAATACAGTCAGAATTTGACATGAAAGGCTTTATGGCCAGGGTTCACCAATAGATTGCATGAGTTAGCTCCTATTTGTCCTTTTATTCATGGCTGATTTCTAACATTAGCTGGAAATGGTGCTTTATCACATAGACATCTTGTTCTGAATTTGAGACACTGGATTGTCTCTGGTAGCAGAAGATGGCATACTATTATACGTGCCTTCTGAGTGTATGGCTACAGACAGGCCAGAGTTTGAGACATTCCTTTGCCAATGCCATTCTTGTATTTGTTGAGTCCCACTCTGGTGACAAATCTGTGGAAGAAATGGTCAGGTTCCTATGCATGGGTTCATAATAGTGAGCATACTCAAGATAACCCCAAGGTTTCTTTTCCCCAAAAATGATTTGTTCTTAGTCATCACCTAAATAGCTTTTCCTGCTTCTGCTATCAATTGAATACGTAACGGAGAGAGTATTTCAATACCTCAAATACGCAAATGAAAGAAACAAATAGGCTGAATTCTGATAGGATGGTTCTTGAGAAAAGCCAAAGTCTGAGTCTGTAAGTAGGGCTGCTACCTGCCATTACCATAAAAGCCATAATAATCCTCAATATTGCCATGTTATGGGTGCAATAAAATGCAGAGTGTGGAAGGAACTGAGCAGACAGACCTAGAACAAAGCAAACAAAAACAAGCTACTCTCTGCCAATTGGACCTTCATACAAAGTTATTTTCTAAAGGAAACAGAAATAGGAGATTCCATTTATGCTCATAGTTGTGTTGGGATGAAGACATTAGGAAAAGAAGTAATCAGGAGACCTTATAATGGAAAATATAGAGTTGCCCATGAGAGTGAATCATATGTTGGCTTCCAGCTACCATTCTCTTGGATCACATCAGAGCAACTAACTCTTGTCCTCAGTTGTTTGATTGGGATTTTATTCTCTGATCTGGCTAAGCAGAGAGTACCTGGGAGTGATTTAATGCTGCATTTGAAGAAAAGAATCAGAATGAGTCTGGATATTCTGCTTTCTTATGATTAAGCATGAGGACTTGTAAAAAATAATCTGTGCAAAGACAATGTTGATATTATATGATTATTAGTAAACATATTTCCTTTTGCATATACAACAGCCAGCAATTAAGGTGTTTTTCATCTTTATGAAATTCATGGGCAAATTCTGACTCTAAAATGGCAAAGTTTTAACAAAATCTTGAATCTCAATCTGTAAATATCTCTTGTACATGACTGCTAGCAAATGTGAAATGCATTTTCAGAATTGAAAACCAGTGCAACATATTTCTGTGTTTGCATAAGGAATGTTACTTTTCTTTCTTCTTCACTCTAATAACTGGGAGGAAAAAAAACTCCATTGTCATTTAAGTGTTCTCTATTCTCTTATTCTTCTAAAACTCAATCTAAAATGAAAAGTAGCTGAAAGATCTCTCTGAGGGATTTTACATTCTAGTTTAAAAGCTTAAGGAACACACCCACATGTGTACACACATACAACACACACGCAAACACATACACATACAAACTGTCAGCTAAAAAAAGCACAATGCCTAGGGAAGTGAAGGTGGATTTGTAACTGGGAAATGAACCAATTAATTTTAGGCTAGATCCATATTTTAATGAAAAATCCAACAATATTCATTTTGAGTAAGTAATTGAGTTTCCAGTCCTTAAATTAACACAGAACTCAACAGAAAAGGAAACCAAACTTACAACATGTCCATGTGTGTATATATATATGTATATATATATGTATATATAGGTCAGTATAAACATACATATATATGCATTTATATGTTGGACAGCAAAAGGAATAAGCTAATATGTTTTGTTTCTATCACTTAAACAAATATAAGAATATTTTTTACTTTGGGAAAAAATTAATATATTAAAATAAATAACTGTACAGGGTAACTGGGCATTTCTATATCAACCAATCAATGCATACAATTCTTACAAAACATTGCACAATTTGACTCTATAATAGTACCGTACCTCAACATCTGAAATTAGATTACATTAAATTCTACTGCTTGCCTTTTCTCTGTCTCCATCTCTGTCTCTGTCTCTCTCTGTCTCTCTCTCTGTCTCTCTGTTTCTCTCTCTCTGATTTTCTCTCTCCCTCCCTCTCTTAAAAAAAATTTGTCCACTAGCAGTTTGAAAAATTAAACAAATATGCCCTAGGGAAACCAAGGGGAAAGTTATGCTACCAAATCTTTCTAGGAAAACAAACTGATGTGTTGGCCAGGGTAAACTATTCTTAAAAATAGTGAGCATAACCATTTTGCTATGTGTATATAGAACATGGAATGTGTGCAATTATAAGTCCAGCTGAACATTTGTAAATATCATCAGATTTCTTAAACATTTTTAACTTCTAATTTGTACTTTATGGTAAGGCAAAAATGCTGATTCTCTCCCATGGTTTAGGTGAACTGTGTCCTAAAACCCTGTAAATAATGAAGCTGTAAATGAGCGGTCAGTAGATTCAGTAATTGTTTAGTGATTTTCTTTTGTCATTTTATTAAGTATTATTATTGCATTGCCCAAACAGAGTAATTTAAACACCCTTTTTCATAGACAGTTCAGGATTACAGATAATAGAATCTCAACTTATTTTTGAATTTTTTTAAGGTCAGTGGGAATTGGTCTAGTGTTAGAAGTGATGTAACAATAGAATGAGTACAGCTGTGACAGGAAGCAGTAAAAATCAAAATTAGCAAAAGGTCTGTTTTTGTTTTTTGGTTTTTGTTTTTTGTTTTTCCCAGCAGAGGTCAAAGAATAGATAAGGCTGTAGCTAAGCACTGAGTTTTGAAAGAAAGTGAAAGTCATATTGCTCTCACTACAGAGAACAGTGCTTGTTCCAGAAATCTATGATAAAAGTAAGTTCTGATAGATTTTTTTTAAGAAGACTGTCCTATAGATCCTCAAAACCAAAGACTCCAGAATTGTGGGAAATAAAGGGAAAGCTAACCAGTCACTGCTTAACACCAAAGGCAAAGCTTTTTTGAAATGCACTAGGAACTTTGTTTAAAATGATAAAGAATCAATGGCATAGTAATTCAAAATTTGTCCTTTTATACTTTATTGAAAAACAAAATATTGAAAAAAGAGAACAGCAACATTCTGAAGTATTTATCAGCTATGTGGAGATTTAAACAGAACATCTCTCCAGATATATGCAACATTATGATAACAGGCATCTTTTTTTTTCTGAAGTACTTTAAGGAATGAAGGGGGGAAAATGAACCGATGGAAAACACTGTCTTGATTTCACTTTTTAGTCATTCTCCTTGTCATATTTACCTTGTCAAATTCACTCCCAGTCTCTCTGTGTCACCAATGTTTGGAGGGCAGTTGACCTACCCCATATGTCTGTATCTCTCCTGAGTTCCAGATGCTCCTGTTTTTCTTTAATCAGTTCTGTATTTTGAGTTTACATTTGAGTTTACCTTTAATAAGATGAGATAAATTTTAACAAAATTGCCTATGATTTAAATTTCTTATTTTTTTTCCTTTCCATGGGTGTTTAAATGGTTCTGTTACTGATGTCTCTGCATAATCCTGATGTCTTTTTTTTTTACTTGGTACTCTGCTTCACAATGTAGTCATGATCAGCCTTACTAATTACCTTGTAGCCTTTCTTATATGCACATAATGCACATTTTCCAACAGCTAGAAAACGCAAAATACTAGCAGGTATCATTGCATCAGATTTTCATGTTTTTCTCAAAAGAACTGCTAACCTCTGGGATAAGTGAGGTCATAAAACAAAATGATGGTTGTAAAGGAGTAGAACATAAAAGATATTTTCTTGAATTTAAACTTATCGCAGCCAGTCTTAGCATGTAAATATATAATAATGTTGGCTAGTGTGTAATTCTTGAACTAAAAATACAAATAAAGAAACCTTAAAAGGATTTACATAGTATTTCATTGTGTTGTGAGATTGTGGAATGGTGATATCTGAAGTATTGTTTGGTTGGGGATGGGGGAAAAGAGAAGGGGGGGAAGGTGTAATCAGCATCTATCAGTTGAACTAAAGTAGTACAAATCCACAGAATGTCAGAATTGGAAGGAAGCTGGAAACCCTACCCTTACACCCATTTTATAGATGGAGAGACTGAGACCCAGTCTGGGAAATAATCTATTTGCCCAAGGTAACACAGTGAATTAGTTACAATGCCATGATTTAAGCCTATATTTCTTGATTATCAGTACAATTTTCTTATCACTATGGTAATATATATTGAAACATCCCACTAACTTTTTTGAGTATTTTATTTTTCTCAATTACATATTAAAAACAATTTTAACATTCATTTTTTAAAATTTTGAGTTCCAAATTCTCTCCCTCACTCTCTCCCCCACCCCTTCCTGAGATGGTAAACAATTTGATGTAGGTTATATATGTACAATCATGCAAAACATATTTCCATATTAGTCACACACAGACAAAAAAAACCCACAAAAAAAATAAAGTAAAAAATGGCATGCTTTGGACTGCATTCAGACTCTATGAGTTCTTTCTCTGGAAGTGGACAGCATTTTTCATTGTGGGTCCTTTGGAATTATCTTGGATCATCATCTTGATTAGAGTAGCTAAGTCATTCACAATTGATCATCCTACAATATTGCTATTACTATGTATAATGTTCTCCTGATTCTGCTCACTTCATTTGGCATCAGTTCATCTAAATCTTTCCAGGATTTCTCAAATTATCCTGCTCATCATTTCTTATAGCACAATAGTATCGCATTACAATCATATACCACAACTTCTTAAGCCATTGCCTGGTTGATAAACATCCCCTCAATTTCAATTCTTTGCCACCACAAAAAGAGCTGCTATAAATATTTTTTGTACAAATAGACCCTTTTCGCTTTTTTTTTAAATCTCTTTGGGATCCAGACCTAGTAGTGGCATTGCTGGATCAAAAAGCATGGACGATTTTATAGCCCTTTGGGAATAGTTCCAAATTGCTCTCCAGAGCCCACTAACTTTCAAAAGTATCATTAAACTGAATCTTTTATATTTCAGTTTGAGAGAAAAGAATAATAAGATTCTCTAAATGAGAGTTTTGCTTAATTCCTCTTTCTATTGGAGAATTACCATGATTTTCAAAAAAGCATTTAGTAAGAACTTGTAAGTAAACTTTCAAATAAGCAAAATGTAGCATAGTATCGAGTATTATACAAAGTAAACTGAGAAAACATGATAGTAGCACTCTGGAAATGAATAGGTGAAGGTAGACAAAAATGAAACAGATACAGACAAGGAAGCAAGAACGTACTATAGTAATAGATATGTGGTTAATACTACTAGAATTGTGAAGCATAGACTGTGAGAGCTGGAAGGGACTTTAGAGTGTTGAATGTTGGAGCTGAAAGGGATTTAGAATGTAGAATAAGATTAATCAAATATAATTATAGTTCTTTAAGATTTACCAAGAATATTCTTCATAACAACCCCATTTTTTTTTCCATTTCATGAGTGAAGAAACTGACGTTCAGAAAGGTTCAATGTCTTCCATTGTCTGTCCACTAATGCTGTAGACAATATAGCCAGGATTCAAATCCAGGTCTTTGGTAACAGATCAGTGATCTTTCCATGCTACTTAAACTGCTAAGGAATTTCTGAGGCCCCTTCCAGCTCTGTCCTATGACTTTTACCTCAGGATATAGAATGTCAGAGCTAGTAGTCCTTCCAAAATAGATAGTTAAACCTAGAAGTGACCCAGAAACATAGAATGATAGGTCCAGAGGAGGCCAGTCTCCTCTGAATATAGAAGAATATAGAATTTTAGCAGAATCCAGAACTCTGCTAAAGGGACCTAAGAAAAAAAAATATTAGAGCTAAAATGACAAAGAAGCTACAGGATTCAAAATCATATGACCTCTTCAAGTATGTAGTTTCCATACCTATAAAATGAGGGAATTGGACTATATGACCTTTGAGGGTCCTCTTGCTTTAACAGCTTTATGCGATCGTTTGTCCCAATCCTCTTATTTTGTGGATTAGTAAAACTCCAGTCCTTAATTAGCAAACACTGGCCAAACAAGAAGACTTCTCCACCTCTCATTTAGTAAGGGAAGGCTTCATGGAGGAGTGGGATTTTAGAAGCTACTTGAGAAAAGTTCACATTACTCCAGCGTAGGCCACATCTGGCATTACAAAGAGATAAAGTTTTGCCTTTAGCTGATCTAATACACCTCGCTAAAGTGAAGACAGATATTTTAGAACCATGCAAACTAATCAAGTAAGCATACTCACGTATCCTAGAAAAGTATATAAAGAATGAGCGTCCATTAGCACCGCTTCTAGGAAGCCATCTCTATCCACACAACTCTAGCCATGTGGCTGGCCCTAGGCTATACAGGTTAGTGTGAGGTTGACAAAAGTAGCTTGATTTCTTCATAAATGTACCAGTCACAGGTATATTTGAATGTATTAGCCATGAGTAGGTCAGCCAAAGCTAAATCCAGAGATTGGCAGTCAGGAATCTGTCTGGCTTTGGAGGCAGAATTCATCTGTGTATGTTTGTATACAAATATATTCATTTATTGCTCCAACCCTCTCAATCTACATGTCCTTCTTCCTTCATTGAATTATAGAGCCTGGTCTAATGAGCTTTCATTAATTCTCCTTCATGAATTTTTTTTTAAGTCTCTGCCAAATCCAACATTCCATACCTCCATTACCTAGAATGCACTTGACCTTTATCTAAACTGCTCAGAATCCTGATCATCTTTCATTATGGCACTCAGATGCCATCTTCAAAGTCTTCCTTAGTTCCAAAAGTTATTACTTCCCTCTCCTAAAATTAACTTGGATTTATTGATCTGTGTACATATTGTATCCTTGTACTAGAATGTAAGCTTCTTGTAATCAGTTATCAGGGATTGATTGTTTGGGAGGGCCTTCCTAGCCCTAATGCCTAGGCCCTAGCACAGGGGCTGGGGACCTGCAGCCTCAAGGCCACATGTGGCCTTCTAGGCCCTTGGGTATGGCCTTTTGGCCAGTCCAAGTTTTACAGAACAAATCCTTTTATTATAGGGATTTGTTCTGTGAAGTTTGGATCCAGTCAAAGGTGTACTTGAGGACCTAGAGGGCCACATGTGGCCTTGAGGCCAGAGGTTCCCCATCTCTGCCCTAGCTCAATGCCTTATACCAAAGGCACTTAATACTCATTGAGATATATTGAATTGTATCTCCAAAACTTTTCTAATGTCCACAAAGAATAAAATGTTTTGTTTTGTTTTGTTTTGTTTTTCCCCAAGAACAGAGTAATCCATTGAGGCTTAGTAAATTCCTTATAAATTCTTACTATGATTGTTTTTTCTTTGAGCAATTTAAACAAGATAAGCATTGGCCTTTATTTGAAAGGTTTCTGGAACCTGAAATACATTTACATTTATGCCCAGTTGGTAATACATGGAAGACCCTCTCCAGAGACTTACCAACTGGGCACAAATGTAAATGTATTACTCTGTTCTTGGGGAAAAACAAAATATTTTATTCTTCGTGGACATTAGAAAAGTTTTGGAGATACAATTCAATATATCTCAACGAATGTTAAGTGCCAGCGGATTAACATTGTCATCTTAGATCCCCAGATGGAAGGTGTCTCTCCCATAATGATCCTAGGGGTGACCCTGCAGGGTTCAGGTTTCTATCCATCTTGCTTATGAAATGGACAGCTATATAGTAAACACTATATAAATGTTATCTTTATTAATTCATTTGTCTATATATCTATCAATTTATTTATTTTTTATGAGCCATAATTATTATCATTTGTGTAATTTCCATTGATTACAACAATAGCTTCAGTTAGCTTTTAGAAGTGTGCTTACTTACTAAAATGGTATAATAAGATTACAAACCATTTATCCCAAAAATCTGAGATATGCTCTCCCGCAAGTATACCCAGAGTCCTGGTGAAGAATGTATTTAAACTTAGGGCAGGTAGGTGGCAGTGGATAGAGCACCAGCCCTGGAGTCAGGCAGACTTGCGTTCAAATCCAGACTCAGACGTACGACACCTACTAACTGTGTGACTCTGGGCAAGCCACTTAACCCCAATTGCCTTGCCAAAAAAAAAAAAAAAGAATGTATCATACTGAATTAATTTAGAGAACATATGTGTCCAAAGCATTTGTTTTTTTGAATTCATAGCTATTATTCTTTTCTGATTCAAGGGATTATACACCTTGAAGCTGCTCCTTCCCTAGGATAACTACCTTTACCTTTATGCATCTATCTGTGCCTTTCTTTGATTTTGCTTTTGTACCTTCTCTGTACTGGGTTGAATGTGGAGTGTCCTATTGGTTCCTGATTTCCAAAATTATGATTAACAAAGGGGGAGGGGAACTGTAGAGGAGAAAAAGGAAGAAATACTTTCTAACACTCACGAGTGGTTCCCTCTGAATAATTTACCCCAAAGTGTAATCTTCAACTTTAAAACTGAAATCAGAACACTGGATTGGAACCCTACTGCATGAACTTACTCCTGAACAGACTGCTCTTTTATACATGGGATCAATAGGCATGGCTAATCCTCTCAGTCAATCATATCATTCTTGACCTAATAAAAGAGACTCACTACTCCTAAAAAGGTCGCAGGGTAGAAACCTCTTGTTCACAATTTTTTTTTTTTTAGATTTTAGGCAATTGGGGTTAAGTGACTTGCGCAGGGTCACACAGCTAGTAAGTGACAAGTGTTTGTTCTGAGGCCAGATTTGAACTCAGGTCCTCCTGACTTCAGGGCTGGTCCACTGAGCCACCTAGCTGCCCCTTATTTACATTTTTTAAAACTGTTGATTGATTGATGTTTAATTAATGTGGTGGAAAAACCCCACTTTTATACTCTGTTTAAAGTTTTCTTTCTGGCAGAGAAAAAAAATAATGGAAAATAAATTTCCCTCAATTTTATCATTTAATTTTTGGATTTTTCAAAGTCGCTCAGTACATGTGCTGGCAGCAAAAAAGAAATAGTTAATGTAATATTGGTCTGAATGAAGAGAAGAATAGGTAGTAGGAATGAGAAAGTGGTGGTCTTTAGAAGTTCTGCCCTACTCAGACCAGATCTGGAGTACTGTCTGGGTATAAGAAGAACATTGATTTAGCTAGAGAGTGTCCCAAGGAAGGCACTATTTAGCCTGGAAAAGGAAAACTCAAAAGAGATTTAAAATGTCTTCAAATATTTAAAGGACCATCCTGTATAAGGGAGTTTTGACTGATCCCAAAGGGAAAACTAGGAGGAAGTAGAGGCTTCAAAGTCAAATAGTAAAATAATAATAATGATGATGATGACATTTACCATTTATACGGCATTTTAAAGTTTGTAAAATACTTAACAAATATGATTTTATTCTATCCTTACAATAACCCTGGGAGATAGGTACTATAATTATTCCCATTTTACAGTTGAGGAAACCGAAATACAGAGAAACTAAGTGATTTGCCCAGGGGTCCACAACTATTTGAGGACAGACTCAGTTGGACCGAGTCCAGCTCCAATGCTGTATCTGTTGCACTACCTACCAGCAGATTTTATGTCCAGAGAAACTTCCTAATGATGAAAACTACCCAAAAATAACCATCATGCTAATCAGGGGTTTACTGAACACTTCAAGGCTAGGTATCAGGGTCAATGAATTTGATCATAGGAGTTCTTCCTTTTTTCCTTTGGCCACCTTCTCCTCTCTACCAGAAACAGACTCTCTAAATCATCTTCTGCTCCTGCTCTGGGGATTTCATAGGATCGTAAATGAAGAGCAAAAAGAAACGTCAAAAGGCCACCTAATTTGCCCTCCTAATTTTACAGATGAGGAAACTGAAGACCAGGAAGTAACTTTCCCAAGATCACACAGGTAATAAATATTAGATTTGGGATATGAACTCAGGTCTTCTGACTTCAAAGTCAGTGTATTCTTTCAACTATAGCACGTTCCTCAGTTTGACTACACAGCTCTGGGGCTGAGTAGTCCTGATTGGTGCACAAGTGAATGGAAACTTATCTCAACTGATTATATCTAGCCCAACCAAGAACAAGACTATGCATTCCATGTCAGTGAGCCAGCCATCAGGACACCAGGGACTTCCTAAAGTCCATATGCCATTCCTTACCAATCTGGGAACCATTGCTCTGAGAAATATTATCATATCAATTCCACCACTGCTGTTAGAAAACATATGACTATCTATTCCCTCTGAGCTCTGCTCCCAATCACTATAACCTCCTAGATCAAAACTCCCTTCCTCAGACACTAGTTTCCCATGTGTGCAATATGCCTCATTAGAATGTATGTTCCTTGTGAGCAAGGAAAGTCTCGTCTGTGTATTTCAACCCCAATAACAGTGCTTGGCACATAGTAGGTACTTAATTAGTGCTTGTAGATAATTGATTGAGATGGCCTTGCAGTCTATTTCTAAGGGGGAGTTACAAGGCAGGAATCACCAGGCTTGGAAAATGTTTGCTACATCTAAGTACTTGAGGTGAGATCTAAGGGAGACAGATTCCTAGACAATAGAGACATGAGCATAAAAGCAGAGTTTAAGATATTCTGTTAGCATCTAACATCCAAAAGGTAAATAGAATCGGCGCACATTTGGGGCCTTTGAGTCAATTCATATTTGCTATTCTTTGCATAAATCATTGGAAATATACTTTGTTTATTTATACCCACAACACATCGAAAGCAAAAACTGCCTTGCTTGTATTTGTACCTGAAAACTTAGCACAGTTACTAGCTCATAGTAAAGCTTAATGAATGCTTTTTCATTCATTCATTCAGTCATTCATTCATGAGACATACTGAGACTAGTTGAGAAGGAAGATGTCTCTCTTTGTTCTTGTGAGGTAGAGGCCTTCTGGCCTGGCAAAAATGACCCTGCAGCGAAAATCTCAGCAATATGGGCATGACTAAGCGTTCAAAATCCCTCTTGGTTTCCCCATTGCTTTTGAATCTGACCTGTCTGTGAGTGAATAGGTCTCATCTCCCATTTACTGGCTAAGAAACTACCGTGGGGCAAGTTCTGTATCTAAATATGGAGATGATACTGGTTCTACCTAAGTCATAAGGGTAGTGAGAGGATTTAAATACCTACTATGTGTTAGGAACAGAAATAAAAGCAAAAAAACCAGCACTGGCTGTCAAGGAGCTCATAGTCTAATGGAGGGGAAAAAACATGAAAAAAAATATGTGCAAACAAGATATATGTAAGATAAATTAGAGTAGACTCAGAAGGAAGGCATTTAGTTTAAGGGGTTCTGGGAAGTAGAAAATAAAGCTTTAGCTGATACTTACAGGCAGCTAGGGAGTGAGAATCCTCCTCTTTTTCCTCTTCCTCCTCCTCCTCCTGCTGAAAGGGCATATAAGCCATTCACAGGATACTAAAGGTTAAAAGAGCTGTAAGGGTAAGATTTTATGAAAGGCTCGTCCACAGAGGCCACATGCTAAGACAGAAAGAACACCACTTATGGAACTAGATGTGGATTCAAGTCCCACTTCCATCATTTGCTTGCCATAAGTCCTTTAGCAAGTCACATCATCTTTCTCAGCCCTAGTTTTGTCATCTATACTGCAGAAAGAGTCAAATTAGCACTTCCTACCGGACTGGATTATTATGATAACCTAATGAAATAACAGTGCTTTATGATAAGGATGGGCTATTTATCATAAACATCATCATCATTTTCATTGTCTGAGTATTGAGATATGCTGCCCTCTAGGTCCACTGATAGCAGAATAAGTGAGCCTCACTTTGCCTACTACACTATTTCAGTCACAACCTTCAGGATTTACCTTAGAAAATAGCTTCAGAAGGGTTATCAATAGTGATTAAGAGGCTCTGAAATCTCCTTCCTTGTCCAACACACACACACACACGCACACACACACACACACACACACACACACCCCACTCACCTGTTTTGTGTACAAGGGATCATTGTTAAATTACTTCCTGGCTCCCTACCTCCACACTCTTCTCTTCTGGTCAGATGTAGCTGATTGTCTCACCTTTGATTTCAAATCCTACCCACATTCTGACCATAGGTCTGGCCATATGAGGAAGGTTCCCATTCAGCATCTCCTTGGTCACTCACTGTCAACTTCTCTCAATCATGTTCACCTTTACTCTTACATTAAGTAGATGACTGCCTGCATTCTATGATATGAGGGACACCAAATGACTCATACAACCAAATAAAGCTTTCCACTGGCAGGAACGTGGAATTCCCACTATAATTATCACATATTTAGAGCTTTCTTTAGGAGAAGCCAGTCTAGTTATAGTAGAATACACACTAAACTGGGATTCAAGAAACCTGGGTTCTAGTCCTTACTCTGTCATTAGGGACCCTGCATGACATTTGGCAAGTCATTTCATGTCTTTAACCCTTACTCTTGTTCACTATAATTAAACTAGATAGTTAGACTTGTTCTTTGTGTACCCATTGGGAAAAATAAGAGCAATGGTAGAATGTTTCAAAGAAATAAATTGAACTTCATGTCAGGGAAAAAATAAACAGGCAACTTCCTAACACTTAAGAGTTCCAAGTGGAATGCCTACCTGTTTGGGTAGGCAATGGTTACCCATTGATGGGAGATCCTCAAGCACAGGCTAAATGACTATTAGCCTGGCATGCTGTGGTGATGTGCTTTTTTTTTTTCAGGTGTAAGTCACTCTGTATGGCCACTGAAGTCCCTTTCAATTCCAAACTGTGATTCTCTTTGTCTCTGAATTGAATATACTTTACCTAATACAATCCATAGTCACCTGCCAGGTTCTATATCTAGTAATATATGATATAACATATCTGTATATAATATGTACATGTTATATATGTATATGATATAACATATCTGTATATAATAGGTATATATTATATATACATATATAATGTAATATATCTGCATGTAATGAAAATGATATAAAAAAGAGTATTGTAATGGAACAGGAGAGAAAAAGAGAATGGGTACTATAGAAGGAAGGATGGAATCTGGTGGACAGATTAAGTTGGAGAAACTGAGACAACATATATGCTTAGAAGGTAGAAGACTGGGGAAGGATGGTAGCAGCAATGGGCAAAGCAAAGCTGCAGCCCCACTTTGCCTACTATATATATTATTTCAATTCAATTCAACAAATATCTAATAAGCACCTACCAAGACATTTCAAACAATTGGCTAAAGATCATAGCGTGGCAATGATGTGGTTTAGGGGTTCAGGGGTCCTGGAATCCCAAAATCACAACATGCGGGTCCTGCCAGAAAGAATTGACCTAAGCCTTCTTTCAGCCAAAGACAAGGTTTATTAGAACATTCGTCATATTGGGTAACATGGGTAAGCAGTGGCTGGATTATAAGAATCTAAGCATCTTAATTGAGACAAGGTGGACCTTACATACAGAAAGAATGTGGGAGGGACCTAGGAGTGGCCAATAACTGAGGCAAACAGAACTCCTGGGACCTGGACCTCTTGGCCAAGAGAGAATGAAGCCTAGCTAGGATTAAGGGTGGGAAATGGCCAGGGGCCATACATTGGGAGGTAAAACAAAGGAAGGCCAGGCTGCGTTAAAGGTAACAGAATTGGGAGGTTAGGTATAGCCACAATGAAAGACCAGTTGATGGGATTATAGTCTCAGGCAAATGCCAGAGATTTGGCCATGTGGGATAGTTCTGGGTTTTTCCTTTCTGGGGTCCAGATCCCAACCCCATCAACAATACACTGGAGTTATCCTCTCTCAACATCCACTATCACTGGCACTAGCTGGTTGGGTACCCAGAAGGTAATGGCTACTTCTCCCAACTCCCCATTCTAGGGATAACCCAAACACATTGGGGGGGGGGGGGCTTATTATACTGCTAGAACTCACAAGCCCCTACCAGTGTATTTCTCTCTCATTGATTATCAGTTAATATCAATTCATCATCTAGACAGCTTTTTCCAAAAGTAATTTAGTAATATAGTATGGTAGAAATAATTGAGCCAAAACACCCCCCAACCCCCAAAAAAAACTGAGGACAAATTCTCCTGCAATCAGCTACATGATCCAGGGAAAAGTAGCCCCTAGAAGCTCTTTTACTAGAAGACCTTTTCTTCCCTTTGAGGAACTCTCATGAAGTTTTCCACAGATTTGATATGACTTCTGCAGCTATGCCTATAAAGTCTTAAAGCTGTATTTCCTCAGTATGCCTAGTTTGTTCTTGGCTAGCAAACATTGCCACCTATCACTACTGTTCCAGGGACAGTGCTAGGTTGCTAATGAGAAGTCTAAGTTCCCTCACCAGTTGAAGTTCACAAGGTCACCCTCTTGTCAGGGGGAGGGGGAAAACAGAAATATCCCCTCCCCCCATAATTTTTTTTTCTCTCAGGGGAGTAGCTAAGACTGCTGAGATTGCTGGCTAGGTACTGGAATCCTGGAGTCTGAAAAGGTTCACAATTCTATACAAAACCCACAAGGAAGTGTTAACAGGATTTAACTGAGCCAGTCTTTAACCTGAGAATGATGAAACAGCAGGCCAGAGACAAAGTGCCAGTAATCAGGTGGCCATTTAATTAATTTAGTTTCATTATGAGGAACAGATTTGCAAAATGGGAATTCTCTTGATCAAAATTCCACCTTGCTAAAGTGAAGACAGAGATCATATACACAAATCACAATGGGAAGGGAGAGAGGGAAGTTGGATTGCAAGCAATCATTTCCAGGGCCAAAGTAGTTTCCCAGGACTAGAGGACAATCCAATCATCCTGGATTCCTGTGGGAGCAGTATTGCTTGAGTCCTTGGGGGTCATTACTTGGTGGGTCATAGGACCAGAGTTCTATGACTGAAACAGGTTCCACAATCTTTGATTCACTTCACTTAAAGTACATAAGCAGTGATGCCAGTGTTAGAAATAGGCTTGACACCAAAAATTTAGTATCAAGAAAATTTATTACAAAGAAAGTCCAGAGGATTTAGATATTTCTGGCCAGAATCAGGCTCCACCCCTCTTCAGGAGGGGTGGGCCCTGAGTGCAAGGGCAAGTGTGCTTTTATGCAGTTGAATTTGGTGCAAAACCTCCCAGGCCAGGATTGGTCCATCCCTTCCCAGGTTACACCTTTCCTTACATGTTTCCCCTTCATATGTTCAAGTATGTTCCCCCTCCCTTCGTCATACATCCCATGACTCATTAATGAGGCTCTAATTTTATGCAGGGTGTGTCAGATAATAGTAATGAAGTTCATTAAGCAGGCACACTAACATTTTTCAGGTGTCCTCAGGTTGACCCTAACTGGTCTGAGCTGGCTCAACCCTTATCTTGATTTTGGGGTCTTTATGGAACCATCAACTTACTTTTTATTGGCTAAGCCGGAGCCCACCTGCAGTGTACTACTTCCTGGAGCTGTTGTTCTTTAAATCTCTGCATTATTCTACCTGTGGAAACATAAGCCCTTCTGACTCTAACACCAGTGATTGTGATCTTTGTCAAAGTATGATCAGTCATTTCAAGCTGCACTGTAAGTCTGACTCACAACCTACAAAAAATAATTCTGAGAATCAAATCTATTAATATATTCATTATACATACCATATTGATTATTATGAAAATTGTAATTCCACAGAAGTAATTGAATTTCTTCAGCCAATTCACATATACCTCCTATGCATCATCATTTCCATTTCATCCATAGCTTTCAAGGACATCTAAAGCTGAAGTTAATGTTGTTGATTCATTACTTCAATAGAAGTGTTCCCACCTGGTTAAGATAGTTCTTTTTTGTGGAGTGGAATGATTGATTCAAGAGAGATTTCTGGGCTTTGATTGAATCAGTAGAGAAGTCCTAATGATGAGGTATGGGCCTTTGCCCCTCATGCCAAAAAGAATTTGGGTCCCATTTGTCTACGATGCCCTTGAACTTTACTTGAACTCACTTGCTTGGTCAAGGAAGTCTCTAATGGTTTCCCGAGGCTATAATCCACTCCACTGGCCTTTCCTTATTGCCTATGGCCAGTCTTCCAATTCTTTGTTATCCTAATTAAGCCTAGCCCTCCGTTAGTCACTCCCATCCAGATCTTCCCATGACCCTCCAGTCACCCCAGCTTACTGGCCACTCCCATCAGGACACCCCTTCTCCCAGACCCTCCTCCAGTCACCCTAAACTATTTGGCCACTCCTAGATGCCTCCCATAGTCTTTCTGTATATAAGATCCATCCTGGCCACCATTAAAGGGCTGAGACTTCCTCATGCCCACCCATCTTTTATCTGTGTCACAAATGTTCAGATTCCTTAAGACTCTTGCCTATGCCGCTGATCTTTAATAAAGCTTGTCTTTGGCTGAAAGAAGACTTGGTCAAATTCTTTTGAGCAAGACCCACATGTCTTGATTTTGGGATTCCAGTACCCCTATATCCTCAACACTAATAACTCTAATATTAACAGAAGAGATATAGAGCTACAGGGCTCCTAGGAGGCCATCTAGTCGGGCCACTTCATCTAACAGATGAAGAAATCAAGGCCAAGTGAGGTTAAATGACTCACCCAAAGTCAAAAGGTGGTAAGTGTCAGAGATGGGATTTGAGCCCAGATCTTTGGACTTCAGAACCAATACTCTTTCCATTGCACAACACTGTCTCCAAATACTACACCCTAAAGTCTGAACTCCACCTTTTTCTTTTCTTTTCTTTTCTTTTTTGCTTTTTTTTTTTTTTGGTGGGGCTTGGGGTTAAGTGACTGAGGCCGGATTTGAACTCATTCTCCTGACTCCAAGCCCAGAGGGTTATCCACTGCACAACCTAGCTGCCCTTCTGAACTCCACCTTTTGAAGAAACCTAGGGCTAAAGGCCATGATTTTTCTGCCATTGCCTACACAGAACATAGTATTGTGATGCCTGGGTTTTTCTAGTTCTTGTGTATCTATTAAAAAGTGATAGTGAGAGGAATAAGTCCGGAAGTGACTAAGAAGGGGGAAAGGTGTGCCTGTTGGAATTTCTGTTCCTTGAAATCTAAATGTGAATCTAGTAAAAGAGTATTTGTCTCCTGGAGCCTTGTTAAAGACTGAGGAACTAAAAGCCCCAAGCAGCTCTCATTTGAACAACAATTGCTCAATCATTCTGGGCCAAACAGCTGCCCCTTAGGTTCCCAGCTGTTTCTACCCATCTGGAAAAACAGCAAGTACAGTACATCTGAGTTCCTTTAGGAGGCCAGCCCAGCTGGAACAGGATGGGGCTCTGGCTTCTACTTTCTAAACTGCTCCCTTTTCAACTTAGTCATACATAGGACTGACCTCTTCTTGAACTAGTTTTGAACTTCAGAAATCTTAAACAGACTGAAATTTTTCACTTTTAATCAAATAGAAGAGGTACATAGTCCCAAACTGTGTTTCCCTTCCCTCAAAATAAATGTTGGAAATATGCTTGACACCAAAAATTTAGTATCAAGAAAATTTATTACAGAGAAAGTCCAGAGGATTTAGACATTTCTGGCCAGAAGCGGGCTCCACCCCTCTTCACGAGGGGTGGGCCCTGAGTGCAAGGGCAAGTGTGTTTTTATGCAGTTGAATTTGGTGCAAAACCTCCCAGGCCAGGATTGGTCCATCCCTTCCCAGGTTACACCTTTCCTTACATGTTTCCCCTTCATATTCTAGTATGTTCCCCCTCCCTTGGTCACACATCCCATGACTCGTTAATGAGGCTCTAATTTTATGCGGGGTGTGTCAGATAATAGTAATGAAGCTCATTAAGCAGATGCACTAACATTTTTCAGGTGTCCTCAGGTTGACCCTAACTGGTCTGAGCTGGCTCGACCCTTATCTTGATTTTGGGGTCTTTGTGGAACCATCAACTTACTTTTTATTGACTAAGCCGGAGCCCACCTACAGTGTACTACTTCTTGGAACTGTTGTTCTTTAAATCTGTGCATTATTCTACCTGTGGAAACCTAAGCCTATCTAACTCTAATAATTCCCTCCTCTTCTTCTAAATAAGAATTATGTTTCCACAATTTTTATTCCTGTTGTCTTTCCTCAAAGTGTTTTAGCATTAGTTCAAATTCTTCATCAGAAGGAGAGGAATGATCATTAATTCTTTCAATCATCATCCTACCTCCACCTAATCCTGTTATCTGAATTCCCGTAGACAGTCCTATTGGGATACTTTTAGTTAGTGCTGTTTCTATTAATTTTTGCACTAGATACAAGGGATGATGCAGCACCTTACTGCAGTTAAAACTCCTGCAGCTACAATTAGAGAGGTGATGATGGATGCTGCTATTACCTTCCGTTTGCCAAACAAGGATTCTAACCATCACTTTAATCAGTTATCTATCCCAGAGTTCTCTGCCAGCTCCTCAGCTAAAGTGGTTAAACCTTGCAATGCCTTAGTGATGCTTCTACCTGGGACTGTGCTGCTGGGCAACATTTCATCAAGGGATTTTGGGGACTTAAAACAATATGAGAGACGGAAGGGAAGAGTTGACTGACGCATTGACAAATTAAAAAGGGGGCAGTCCCCTTATTAAGTACAGATACAGAGACCCAAAAGTAATGATAAATTGTCCATTTAAAGCTTCAGAAGTCTCTTCTCATACCGCTGTCTGACACTCTGGACATCATCCGGTGAAGTCTTCTTGTCTAAGTGCTGTTCAAACAGTGTCCAGCAGACTCTCCTCCTGCAGAGATCCTTCTTCTTGTATCCACTCTCCTACAAGATTGATCAACACAATTTTAAATTACCTTGCCATAACCAGGGCAAATAATGAAAATTAACTCAACCCCTATGTCTTCACCATTACAAGATCAGAATTGGAACGTTGTCCAATTGCCATGTTTCAAGACACTCAAATTTAAAAAAATTAGAACCTAGCCTTACATTCTGCATTACTTCTAGTTTTATACCTTGCATTAGTTCATTATTCATTCCTATTCATATTCCCATCAGGAGGATGAGATTCCACTAAGGAATTAATAACACACTCCAATACATAGTTAATTTAAAACCAGTACATATCAAATAACAAAACAATCCCAACTTCTAGTCATGTAAAATAAATAATCCTTAATTAAATAGATGCTTCTTTCAAGGTTTTAAAGATGAGCCATAAGCTATTCCTCTTTTAACATTAATTGTAACAAACTGAGATAACTTTAACATTAACTAAGTATTGACTAAGTAACAGAATAATGTCCTTGTTCCACAATCTCCGGCCTAATTATCCCTAATGATGGGTAAGGGTCCAAGTCGACCCCTGCCCTTGCCCCAGAAAGAATGTGGCTCTCCTTTGTCTAAGGGCCCCAGCTCCCCATCTTCCTTTGAAAGCCCTGACCCCACTTCTTGATCTTATTCAGATGCCTTTCAAACCTCCTCCCTCCAGTTCCCTTCATTATCTGTTCCCATTGTCTATTCAATCTCTCAGACATTCCAATCAGAATTCTCTCCTAGACCCTTTTCCCAGCCCTTCCTCTGGTCACTCAAAGTTACTTTAGTGAATGTAAGATCTACCCTGACCCCTATGTAAAATGCAGAGACTTTCTCATGCCTGCTCCTCCTTATGGGCATCACCTGGCCTATATGGTTTGTCTCCAACAAACTTCCCCCATGGCTGAAAGACCTGGGCTGAACTTCTGCAGGAGGGTCCCTTGTGCTGTGACCTTAGAGTCCCAGCAACCCCAAACCTCCAGACCTCATCATAACCATTATGAGAAATTAAAGGATCCTGACTTATACAGGAATATACTGAATTCTGAAATTCTAGGCCAAATACCTCAGTCTTTTGCATCTTACTATAATAATCTCAGATGTTCCCGCATCAATCTATCGCTTAAGAGATTCAATATTTATGCTTACAAACTTATGAATATAGAAATTTGCCATGAAAGAACATAACTAAAGTAAGGGAACAATGCTTCCCTAGATTCATGTCAACTCCAAGCAGAAGTTATATAATAACCAACTGCATTGAGCCAGTTTAAAGTCTGCCAGGTGTCATGGGGAAATTGAGTCAGGAGAATCCTACCTCAGCCATGCAGAAAAGTCATTCTCCTGACCTTCCCATAGAACACCTTCTTGCAGCTCATATGTGCAGCTCACAAACCTCTTTGCAGGTGGCTGACATCATGGGTCAGTAGCTCAATCAGTTCCTTGTTAACCATAACTGGATTTAGACTCAAAATAATAGTCCATTAACAGTTTCCAAGGTCTTAGATAGCAAATTCCTCTCATCAGTTTCAGGTGTGACTATAGTTTCACATTAATTAGGGAACATCTCCAAAGTGAGTAGCTTGCATAACTTCCTACACATGTTCTGGTTCCTAATAACATCCTAAGTAAAATCAAATTTCCATTAAGATCATAAGTTGCTACTCTAAATAGATTTGCCTTTCTGTTTCTCAAGCTTATCTATCCTTCTCTTAACCATCCTTAATCTGAAAGAATGAGACACTTTCAGGACTGAATCTATACATATAAGTTAAATAGTAATTTTAGCTCTTTCTAGGCCATGGAATGAATTCAGATCAAAACAGTAAGATCTTTCCTACTTAAAGCTTATTACAGAAATTTAGATGCTTTAGTATTAATCACTAGCCTTAGATCTCTGATGCTGCTTCCATTGAGACTGTTTCTCTAAAAGCACCCAGTTAACCCAATCCAAGGACACAACAAACCCAGGAATGAAACTCTAAGTTCATAGGGATTTGAACATAATTTTCATCAACAATAAATTATTACTGCAACAAATTAGCTTGCAAATAGAAATTTAGTGGGCCCTCTAAAAGAATATCAAAGACTTCATCAAAATATCTTCTTCATAAAAGTGTCTCCTTTTCTTAAAAAACTTACAATTTACCTGAATGTTGGTTAAAGAGACCACAAGCTAGTGATAAGTGACTTTAAACCCTTTCTCAGGACATCTGGGTTACTCAGTTTCATGGTCTCCAAATGTTTAACATGAACATGAGAAAGGAAATTTAAATAAGATAGGCAAATGTCAGATCCAGGACATCTGTTCCTTTACCACCAACAAGGTAGTGTCTGTGTTAAAGGCTCCTCAGTGGTCATAAACATAAGAATGCTCTTGATCAGCATTCTTAGCTCACTCAGGAAGAAAAGATCAGTTCAGGTTTTTGGCCCTTATTGGGGCTCAATTGATCTTAAATGATTATCACCATAAAATTCCTAGTTACCTAATTTCTTTAGTCCAGAGGTGTCTGCAATGGGCCACTTAATCAGTAAGAGTTCCACCTCACAAAACTCCTGCACAGGATTCATAAGAATTATGAGATTTTACAAAATCTTTCTTTGCATAATTACACAGTTTCTTTACACACACACACACACATACTTCTACCAATAATTCACTTAAACAGTAACTTCAAATAGCTTGGTTAACAATTTTAAACTTCATATGTAAGAGCCAGATAATCCCAGCTAAAACTTTCCTTTAAACAGAGAAAAATTTTAAGTTCTCATTTTTCAAATTATAGTACTTAAAAAGAAAATGTTATAGAACAGGGTCATATAGAATACCCCAACAGCCTTTACCCATTCCTTTTTTCTCTTTTCTCTGAAGGCACAATTTTTAATTTAACATTATAGGTTATAAAATGAATTGTCCTTCCAACAACATAACTAATACGATTGCTTAGATAACATCACATAATAAAATTCAGAAATATGTAAGCAGTATATTAAAAACTTGAAACACACCCAATTAATTATTATCAGAAATAAAAAAAAACCCTTTCTTTCTTTCTGAACCCCTCCACCAGGTCCAAAAGTCTCCTGGGGCCACTCCCACTCCATTAGACTGGCTTTTCTTTATTTTCTATGGGGTCTGTTAGCCTCAGGACACATCCAGATTCAACCTCAATGACACTACCCCACACAAGCTAGTCTCTGCTTTAAGAGCCTGGCTCATATGGCCCATCCCCCAACAAACTCAATAGCTAGCCTAAAGAAGGCCTGGGTTGAAAAACATATATGTACATGTATATTTTTCTAATTTCTAATTGAGGTCCTGATATGAGAGAATACCTCATTAATTCCAAATACATATCAATAAGTTTTTCCACAATAAAATATGTTTGTACCACAGGGCATACATTATAAAATTATTGCCACAATTGTAATAAACTTTGAAATGACTCTATCAATTTAGATGGATGTTCTCTAAGTCATTTTGTACAGAAAATCATTCATCTCATCATTAATATGTTGAGACTATAACTTTAAACCACCATATATTTTTATAATAGTCAAGATTTTAAATGAAAATCTGCTATCATAGTTTTAGAACCCAATATACCTCACTAGATATTTAACAGTTTCAAATGATCTCAATTTCATTACTAAAGATAAAGAGACATCTCCACTCTTTATCACTAAAGACCCATTCCAGGCCAAGAGTTACTTTAACACCATTTCTACCTCACAATGGTCCCTCAAATTTTACAGTCTAAGAGTTTTAGAAATACAATACAACTTAGAAATACAGTAATAACTTAAAACAATAAACTTCAGATAACATCAATTCAATTTCCAGATTATTGAAATTATCTCTCTTATTACCCTTAGTACTTTTAATAATTACATTAAATAATAAATAGTGCCACTTCTAACATATGCCATTGTATTAAGCATTCTATAATCATCATTCATTTTTTTCATTTTTTCATTTTCCCCCCTTTATAAAACAGCAAACTTAAATCCAATCAGATCCTAATTTATAATTACTATATAGGATAAACATTTAAAAACATTTTTGTTTTAAATCCAATACTCTTGGCCCTTCAAAAGGAAATATTCTCCACAAATTATATATTCCCTTAAAAAGATACGTGTAAATAATTCCTGCTCTAAACAATTATCTCCCTTTTTCTTTCCTACTTCAATGTTAACTGGGCGTAATCATTTTTCTCCCCTTAGGCAGAAATCCTCTAGGGTTCCAATAAGTATTTGAACAGCCTAACAATCTCCAATCACAACAAGCTGCAAAATTTTCATTTCAATTCTACCCAAAGCACAGTCAACCTTCCTCACATTATTAAAACACCTTGAAGGCACCCAGAATCAATATCCAAGGGTGGCTTACCTCAAAACACCCGTCTCCCACCCAAATTAGACTCATTAAGGTTGGGGCAGCTTTGGACTCAGAAGGGACATAAGAATTGCAAACCCAGAGAAAGGCACTCTCCCACGCTCTCCCCAAATACATTTTATGATGTTAAAAACTCTTATTTTTGTAATGTTGAACATGTTGCCCCCATACCAGACACATTGGAGGGAGGGATAAAGACAGCCATTCAAACTCTTAGCCTTGGGATCCCATTAAACCTGAATTCTAATCCTCAGCCCTTTTTCTTCTCCCATTTTGGGCTGCAAGCTCCTTATCATTAAAGGCTGCCTGCTAGCCTTCCATTAACTTCTGAGAGATTCTCTCCTTTTTTGTTCTAATTTCAATCTCCCCAACAAAGCCTGAGGCAGGAGCTCTTTCCCACCATTCCTTTTCCAATTCAGACCTCAAAAATTGCTCCAAAATTTTTCTGGCGGACACAAAACATCCATAGACAGACAGACAGACAAAATGTGCACAATCCTGCTTCTAATCTTGACCGGTCAAAAGAAACTCATTTTGTGCCAGGGTCCCCTTTGAATGGGTTCTGAGGTTTTTCTCTTTTTCTCCTTTTCTTTTCCTCTTACTTGACTTAAGAATATACTCATCCCTGTTGGGCCCCAGCAACCAGCATTACCTTTTTCTTCTTGAGAGGCCTCTCTCTTATCATTTACATACAAATTTAGCAGTTGAAAAATCCAATCCTCATCTGATCCAAATTTAGGCCCAAACACTGATGGTGCCAGGACAGGTTCCTAAGTTCACTCCTGGCAAGAATATTTAATCATTTTCTTCCCTCCAGTCCTGGGAGAGTCCTCCCAACTTTCTAACATCCTTCCCAGAGGGCTATCAGAAGGAATGTCATCCATGGGGATTCCTCCCCCTTTTCCAGGTACCTTCGAATTTGTCCCTCCCATCTCTGAACCTGTTCTTAGCTTATGGCTAACGGATCAGATCCCTAGACCTTGGGAGTTTGAAACCAGCAAAGGTTGTTTCTTACCTTTGCCCAATATAATGGCTCTTGTGGTCTGCTTCTCCAATCCCCTGGACTTCTCCCACATGGTCCAAGATCAGGAGTTTGGTTGGGAAAGGCTCAATTCACCAAGACTGCTGAAATACAGCGGGAGCACTCTTTCCAGGATGTCTTACCTTGTCCCCTCCGAAGTCTAGATCAAGTCTGACATTGGGCGACAAATTGTTAGAAATATGCTTGACACCAAATATTTGGTATCAAGAAAATTTATTACAGAGAAAGTCCAGAGGATTTAGACATTTCTGGCCAGAAGTGGGCTTCACCCCTCTTCAGGAGGGGTGGGCCCTGAGTACAAGGGCAAGTGTGCTTTTATGCAGTTGAATTCAGTGCAAAACCTCCCAGGCCTGGATTGATCCATCTCTTCCCAGGTTACACCTTTCCTTACATATTTCCCCTTCATATGTTCAAGTATGTTCCCCCTCCCTTCGTCATACATCCCATGACTCATTAATGAGGCTCTAATTTTATGCAGGGTGTGTCAGATAATAGTAATGAAGTTCATTAAGCAGGCGCACTAACATTTTTCAGGTGTCCTCAGGTTGACCCTAACTGGCCTGAGCTGGCCCGATCCTTATCTTGATTTTGGGGTCTTTTTGGAACCATCAGTTTACTTTTTATTGGCTAAGACCGAGCCCATCTACAATGTACTACTTCCTGGAGCTGTTGTTCTTTAAATCTCTGCATTATTCTACCTGTGGAAACCTAAGCCCATCTAACTCTGACATAAATCATTGCTTCTGATCATGTCAAAGAAGAAGAAGCAGATCCCAGCTCTGTTAGTGGACAAAGACTACACTGGATGATCAGTAACGACAGGCTTGTTTACACATTTGGTAATGGGGGCTAGTTTAGATTCCTTTAGGATACAAGGGAGAAAAATGGAGCAGAAGTGATCAACAAGAAGTCAAAACCCTAAGTCCAGGTTAGATAAGATTTTCTGAGGGGTAGGGCAGAGGTGAGACCAATCTCTTGGTTGAAACAATTTCATCATCAAATAACTTTCAAAGAAGTAAAATATCCCCATTAGCAAAGCTGATCCAATGAAAGTACATTTAATCACATGATGGTGTAGCATTACCAGACAGATGAGCTGTAAGATGTCAGAGCAGATTTTTTTGCATTTTTGGAAAAGTTAATTTTTCCCTCTCCTCTTCATTCTGTGCCAGGATTTCTCACTAACCTCATACCCTAATCCAGAAAATAAGCCTTAAAGGAACTCCTTTCACTCACTGAACCCTGCTTTCTCAATTGTTGGTTGCCTCAGTGACCCACTCTAAGTGTCAGGCAGAATTAATTTTACTTTTCAGACTTCTCCTCAACAAGCCTTCCAGTGCATCCACCATCACCCCTTCCAGTCCTGGAACCATAATAAAATAAATTCTACCATTGTTCCTAGAAAGAATGTATCAATTTTCTTTCCTACTACTCTATTCACAAACCCTGAAATTTTCCAAACTCCAATTCTCCTCTATTGCCCCCCATTTTTCCATGGTGTTGTCTCTGTTCTACTAGAATATAAAGTCCCTAAAGATAGGGCCCAGCCCCCCTTTTGTATTAGTATCACCAAAGCTTAGCACAGTGCTTGGCAAACAGTACTACCTTAAAAAAAAGTTTCCTTCCTTCCTTCTTTCTTTCCTTCCCTATTTCTTTCTTTTTTTCTTCCTTCTTTTCTTCCTTCCTCCCTTCTTTCCTCCCTTCCTTTTTCTCTTTTCTTTTTTTCTTCTTTCTTTCTTTCCTTCCTTCCAGTCTTTCACTTTCCCTATTTTTTTTTTTTAACACAGAGATGATAAGTGAGATTGTATTTCAGAGTCTCAGGCTCTTAAGGAATGTCTTTAGCTACTGTGTGGTATCTGGACTATTTACAATCATTCCTCAACATTCCTGCATTTAACTTTTGCAACTTCAAGAACTCCATGATTTTATTAGTAACTCATTTTCACTTTCACATTAGCAACCTGTACATGTGCAGTAGAGAAAAAAATGAGAGGTTCCATACACTGATATTTTACTAGGTGCTTCACTGATCTTATTCACTCAACCACTATAGTGCTCCCCATGTATTTATTGCATGTTATCATTGCTTGTCTGTAAAACTCAAGTTTTGTGTTGCAATTACGCCCTCAAAGAAGTGCAAGTCCTTTGGGCTCTAAGCCCAACCGTGCAAAGTCAGTGATACAGCCTAGCGAGAAAAAAAAAAAAAGGGTGTTAGATAAATTTCATGCTACAATATAGCCATGTTGGCTGTGAATTTGGTGTTAACGACTCATTATATCCTCAAAAAAGACAAAAATATTTATGGTATTATAGATTTTATATGTTATGAAAAGTAATATTGCCTGAAATCAATGTCTTATCATTTTTATTAAGATGTTAGTACGTAAGGTCATAGAATTCTAGGGAATTACTACTGAGGAAAAATGTTTTGTATATTGCCAATTTTATTTTGTATATTGCACTTTATGTGTTATCTCATGGCTGCTTTGTTAGGAAAAGCCATGTTATCAGAATTAATGTCTTGCTATAAAGAACTGTATGTAGAAAAGTGTATTTTCAGCAATCTCTTGCCGAAGATTACAGTTTTTAGTGGTTGCAGAAACCTAATCCTCTCTTTCTCATAGTTTCAATGTATCAGCATTTGCGTTTTTTAACTTTTACACTGTTTTCTAGGAATATTAGCCTACCATTGATGTATGCTATATTTGGAAATCTATCTGTGCTTTCATCAAATATAATGAACCCACTCAGAAAGGCCGGAGTTCCGTGTGACTTACTTCATTGATAGTTTATTCACAGAAATGGGAGGACAAAAGGAAGCTTTGGATTATGAGTCAAAATAATTCAAGGTGCTAAGAGAATATTGCAGTGGGTGAGCTCTTCCACTCCACCTCAGCCACACCCAAAGATGGACATACTCTTAATCTCGCCTTCCTGAACAAATGTTCCACTTCCTAGTTCATGAATTCTGAAATTCCCTTATCTGATCACAATCGATTGTTATTCCACCTCGCCCTCTGCCATTTACCCCTAAACTCTCTTCTCCCTTTACACTATAACCATTAATTACTGAACCCTTCAATCCTTTCTAAGGCCTAGCTGGAAAGGGACTAGCCATACTCTCCTCCCTTCTCCATCATGATCCCTCAGTGATCCAGTTCAATTCTTCACTGTCCTTTTCTCCTGAGCTTCTTGCCCTCTTATTGTATTGCTAGTCTTGCCTTACCAGGCCTCAGTCTCGTATCACTCCTTACATACATGTGCTGCTGGAGAAAGCTGGGGAAAAGCATGAAACATTGTCAATTGGATTCATTACAATTTATGTTATATAACCTCAACTGGGACCCCACTGCTAAAAGGCAATCCTTTTAGGTATTTCCAATTATCTAACTACCTCACATACCACAGGAGCTTTTCCAAACATTTTCATCCTTCCTCAAACCTCCCATGGTGCCTCTTCCTCCAACCCTTTCAGCTGAGAACTTTGACTCATATTTTACTGAAAAAAGTGAGGTCCCTTACTAAGTGCTCCCTTTTCTCCCTTCTTCCTCATCTTTCTTTAGCCAGATTCATCTCAGACATAGTATTTATCAAGAGATCTAGAACACATGAAGTTTCAGCCCTCCCTTGAGCAGACAAAATGTGTAGCAACATACCTCCCACAGGACTTCTAGCTGACGCTTTTATAATATTTCTCCCCAGGTGCAGATGCAGAAACTCTAGAGTTAGGATCTTGGCATTCATAACACAGGAACATGGATAGTGAAATCTAGTATAAACTAGAGAAACTTGGGAAGGTTAGGACTGATGCTTTCTTGGTTTCCTGGTCATTGGCAGAGATCTCTGACCTTCACTAAACCATCAAGAGGCAGAGTGATTAGCACCAGCAACTACCTCAGCACAGGCCCCCAAGACCACTGGATGTCCCTGTGCCCATCCACCCTGATCTTGCCTACCAGTTTATTGTGGCTGCATTAGGTCATTTACTTTTTCACTCTCTTCCAAATAAAATCCTGGCTGTTTCTACAAGCAGAGGGAAAGGACAGCTGTAGAATAAAAGGGTGCTACATTTGCATTTGACAGTCTTTGGAAAGGTTCTTGGTGTACCATCCTTTCACAAGTATCATGCCAGGGCCTCATATAGAGCCATGAAATCAAAAGATGACACAGCTGGAAGTGACTTTAGAGATTCTCTTGATTTTGTGGATAAGAAAGCCAAAGTATTCACCTAGATACAGTAGAAATAACATGTTCTACTTGCAATATTTAGTTTCTGATCTTTTGCTTGTTTGCAAAATCCTATTACATTGGGCAAGTCAGTTCCCCTCCAATGGTCTTAGAATAGATAATTTCTAAAATGCCCTCTTTTATGGTTATAACATTGTTATGTTCCATGTGAGAAGAAAAGTATAAAAGTCCCAAGGAGATCTGGGTTACTGAACCACGAATTTTTCAGTTGTTATCCTAACTTTTTTGAAAACAGATGGAGAAGACAGGTGGGGAACTCCTTTGCAGATTTTGGGACAAACACCAGGAAGTAAACCTGAGATCTAAGCACAAAAAAATCAGCAAGTGAGATATATTTCATTACGTGGCAAACACACACACACGCACACACATACACACACACACACACACACACACACACACAAATCTTGTAAAGTTTTGCTCCCATCATTTGGTAAGATTGAGCTCCACTTTCATTTTATGTCTGATAATATAGGAACTTTATACTTAATATGACTGACCAGGCCAATGGCTCAGTCACTAAATTTGTTTCTTTTTAGAGTGATTCATGATATCTACAACATATGAAGCATCTACACTTATAGTTGTGCAGTTAATATATTATAATTACAGATGTAATCAAAAAGTAAAGTTTGTTTTTTTGCTAAATGACAGCTTTAATCACTTCTTACTGAGGCATTACTCCGATTAGAAGAATCTTCATAAAATCATGCCTAATAGCATCATTTATTAGAATACCAAATAAGCCACTTCTTTCCCCTCCCCCTCTCCCCCGTGTCCTTGCCTCTGAATTTTATTTCGTTAATAAGATGTGGCTTTCCCTATGCTATGGGATAAGACTAAATTATGGTACCTATAACTCAAGAAACTAATCATCTACATGAGTAATCATTAATAACCCAATTATTTTCTTCTTGGATATATTGGAAGAAGCGAACACACAACTGTAATAATGAAGTCTATACTTGAGGGATAGAATGCCACCTCAGGACATGGGACTTGGACTCAGGAAAACTTGGGTCCATATCCTGCCTCAGACACAGTAGCTACATGACCTGAGCAAGTCATATAAACCATAGTTTACTTCTCTGCAATGTATTGGAATTAGACTCAGTAGCCTGTAAAGCTTCATTTAGCCTGAAATCCATGATCCTGTGATCCTTCTGGATTTGACAGTGATCCTTTGCCTGATACACACAAGAAATATTTCTAAAGGAGAAAACCAAAAAACATCCCATTGCCCTTCCAAAACAAAATGACCACTGTGCATGAACATAGAGGGCAGAATTTCAGAAACTTGTCAGGTTTGTTCATAGGAAGCTACAAAGGAATTCTGATAGGCTCACAAATGCTTCATATATACTTTCATGCAACTTCTAGGATAAGCAGTTTTACCAAGATGTTCAAGGTTGACATTTTGAAATGTGATTCTGGTTTGAATCACAGAATAGAATTTCCCACTAAAAACTATTAAGCACGGCCTTCTGCCTATGACAGCTATGCTGTTGGGGGAGGGAGGGGGATTACAGGCATGAAACTTTCTCCAGTTCATCAAGGTCCAGTGAAGAGAACAATGGAATTTGAAAGTTATCGAGTTGAAAAGACCCTCAGAGACCATCTGGTCCTATCCTTGAAAGTGAAGCTAAGGTAATTAAGTATTCTGATTCTGAGGAAGGAAGGAAGGAAGGAAGGAAGGAAGGAAGGAAGGAAGGAAGGAAGGAAGGAAGGAAGGAAGGAAGGAAGGAAGGAAGGAAGGAAGGAGGAGGAGGAAGGAAAGGAAGGAAGGGAAGGAAGGAAGGAAGGAAGGAAGGAAGGAAGGAAGGAAAAGGAAGGAAGGAAGGAAAGGAAGGAAGGAAGAGGAGAGGAGGGGAAGGGAGGAAGAAGGAAAGGAAGGAAGGAAGGAAGGAAGGAAGGAAGGAAGGAAGGAAGGAAGGAAGGAAGGAAGGGAGGAAGGAAGGAAGGAAGGGAGGAAGGAAGGAAGGAAGGAGGAGGAAGGAAGGAAGGAAGGAAGGGAGGGAGGGAGGAAGGAAGGAAGGAAGGAAGGAAGGAAGCGAGGAAGGAAGGAAGGAAGGAAGAAAGGAGAGAAAAGAAAAGCAGAAATAATTAATTACAAGGATTAAAAAGTATATCATAGACTTCTGCTTCAGGGAGCCAAGATGGCAGAGTAAAAAGGTAGTAGCTCTCACCCTCCCCTATCAACCTTTGAAAACCCAGAAAATATCACTCCAGGAAAAAAAAAACACCCCAGAACAGCTGAACTAGAAGAAAGATGGGGAACAGCAGCACATAGCCCAGCAAATGGGTCTCCCAGTGCCTCAGCAAAAATAAGCGAAGCAAGACTACAAAGGGCCCCAGGTGGATAAGCACCCTGCAGCATTCATCTGAAAGGAGCTGAAGAGAAAGCAACTTAAAGTCTTCCTAAAGTCGGAGCCTTGCTGATTCCAGCCCAATACCAGGTAAACTGTCAGAGCTTCCAACTGTCAACCAGGAAGAGATCCTGAAGCCCAGGTGGTAGAGCAGGCAAACCCCAACACCCAGACCTCCTGAGTGTCTCAGTGAGGAGGGAGGGGGGAACCGGTAGAAACTAGATCAAAAAACCACCAGGTGCCTTGGCACTCTACCACAAAGGAATCTCCCAGTGCATTAGCAGAAAGGAGGGAGACAGCACTGCAAGGGGCCCCAGGCAGATAAACACCCTGCACCACCCATCTAAAAGGAGATGAAGAAAGCTAAAAGAAAGGAAAAGCAGGCAACCTAGAATTGCCTGAAGGTTCCAGCCTTGCTGATTCCAGCCCAAAACGAGGTAAGCTGCCAGAACTCTACAGCCTCCAATTGCCTACATAAGAGGCCCCAGCACACAAAGCCAGTGACCAAGACCTAGGCTCCCAAAACAAGAAGCTTGGGTCAGTACCCTCTGCTCCCCAACAGGAGAGCCCAATCTCTTTAAAGGCCAGGGAATAAAGAAACACCATGAGTAAAAAGAATATTATGAGAAGAGTGAAGATCAAGACAGAAATTCTGAAGAAGACAATATTGTCAACAAACCCATATCTGCAACATCAAAAGGGAATATGAACTGGTCTAAAGCCCAAAAAGCCTTCTTAGAAGAGCTCAAGAAGGATTTTAAAAGTCTAATGAGACAGGTAGAAGAGTCCTTAAAAAATACAATTGGCCAACTGGAAAAAAAGTACACCGAAGAAAACAAGTCCCTAAAAAGCACAATTGGCAAACTGGAAAAAAAAAGTACACTGAAGAAAACAAACCACTTAAAAATACAATTGGCCAATTGGAGAAGGAAGTACAAAAACTAACAGAAGAAAACAATCTGTTAAAAACTAGAATTGGACAAATGGAAACTAATGACTCTATAAGAGAGCAAGAATCAGTCAAAACAGAAACAAAAAAATGAAAAAATAGATGAAAACATAAAATACCTCATCAGTAAAACAACCGACCTGGAAAATTGATCCAGGAGAGACAATTTGAAAATCATTGGACTACCTGAAAATCATGATGGAAAAAAGAGCCTGGACAGTATCTTTCAGGAAATCATAAAGGAAAACTGCCCGGAAGTCCTAGAACCAGAAGGTAAAATAACTATAGAAAGAATCCATCAATCACCACCTCAAAGAGATCCCAAATAGACAACGCCAAGGAATAAAATAGCAAAATTCCAAAATTACCAGATGAAAGAGAAAGTGCTGCAAACAGCCACAAAGAAACAATTTAAAGGGGCAGCTAGGTGGAGCAGTGGATAGAGCACCAGCCCTGAAGTCAGGAGGACCTGAGTTCAAATCTGGCCTCAGACCAAACACTTGACACTTACTAGCTATGTGACCCTGGGCAAGTCACTTAACCTCAAGTGCCTAAAAAAAGCAAAAAAACAAAAAGAAACAATTTAAATATCATGGAATCAGAGTCAGGATTACACAGGACCTTGCAGCTTCTACATTAACAGACCACAGGGCATGGAACATGATATTCCATAGGGCAAAGGAGCTTGGATTACAGCCAAGGATCAACTACCCTGCAAAAATGAGCATGATTTTTCAAGGGAAGAAATGGATATTCAATGAAATAGGGGACTTCCAAGCCTTCCTAATAAAAAGACCAGAGCGCAACAAAATTTTGATCTTCAAGTACAAGATTCAAGAAAAACATGAAAAGGTAAATGGGACAGAAAGATACAATATGTTGTTAATAAGGGTGGACTGTTTACATCCCTACAAGGGAAGATGACACTTGCATCTCTTGAGAACTGTATTGTTATTACACCATGTTAAAGGAGGTGGATATTAGTTGACTTTGATGTAATGATAAAAAATAATCTAATCAAGTGGGTTAAATGGATCCAAGTAAGTGGATTAGTCTGGTCTTAGAAAATATACTGAGAAAGGAGGAGTCAGACAAGGGTAAATTACATTACAGGAAAAGACAGAAAATCCTATTACAGAAGAGAGATAGAAAGGAGGGGGGTGAGCATTGTTTGAGCCTTACTCTCATTACATTTGGCTCAAGAAGGGAATAACGTAATCAGTTAGGTGCAGACATCTAACGACTTATAGGCAGTAGGAGGGAAAAGGAGAAAGAAAAGGGAGGGGGGAATAGAAGGGATGGAAGAAGCAGTAAGGCTAAGGAGGAAGAAAAGGGAAAGGGAGGGAGCGACTGAGGGAGGCAGGTGGTGATTAAAAGCAAAACGCTAGTGAGAATTTGTGCTTACAGCTTCACTAATGTGAAAATATGTTTAATAAGAATGTAAATGTATAGCATATATCACATTGTGCTCTGTCTTGGGGAGGGTGGTGGGGAGGAAGGGGGAGAAAAATTTTAAACTCAGAAGCATATGAAAGTGATTGTTGATAAATCAAAATAATTAATAAAATTTTTTTTAAAACTAAATCATATCAGGAGAAAGTCTTGAGATTAGCTTGAAGAAGAGTTGATGACCAAGATGTGGCTTAATGATTCTCTTTGTATATAAAGGTGTTTATCATAAGAGAGTGTTGACCAATTGTCTGCTTTTTCAACAGAGGATTTAAAAATAGGAAATAGATTTAGATTAAAACAAGGGTGAATTGAGTTAGATATAAGGAAAAACTTCCTGCCTGCTAAGATTATCAATGTCATATTGGGCTCAAGGGAGAGTATAAAATTTTAATCCCTTTAAAATGAAAAATCAATTACTGTGGTTTTTAGGCATTCCCATGTTCCTTGCTCCATTTCTGAAGCCCAGCAGAGCAAGACTAATCCCTCTTCATATGCCAACTCTTCAGACACTTGAAGACATCTAACAAAAGAGTGCTAATTTCACTTTAAATTAATAGTGTGGGAGGTGAGGACTGTCATTCTGGTATCCTAGTCAACCTGTGTTTACAGAACAGCAAGCTGTTGAACAGATTGGGATTTCTCTGGGTATGTTTGGTTTTTTTTGTAATGTTTGCATAGAAAGGAGCCCTGAGATAGATCAGCAAAATAACCCTGAATGTCAATGCTGATGGAGGTAAAGTTACTATAAACCATTAATTGCTAGTATAGTTGTTGAGCAAACAAGATGAGTGAATATCCAAAGGTATTGTCACCAATAACCTGAAGTAATGGTACAACAGGAACAGACCTTGGCTCTACTGTAATGAAAACCCTAGGATGTGTCATGCCTGAGAGGAAATAGATGTTGGATTTGGGTCATTCTTATCTGATGAAGGAGTAACTTCATGGGGCCATAGAATTTAGAGATGGATTAGGCCTGAAAATCATTCCCTCCAACTCCCTTACTTAATAGATGAGGAAAATAAGGCCCAATGAAGTCGAAAAACTTACCCAAGATCACATCTCTAGCTACTTCTTCTCTCAGACTTGGGAGCTATGTACAAACCTCTAAGAGTCACAAAGATCCCTAAGACTTCAAACTTGGAGTTTTTTCTTAAGACAACCCTCAAGATTGCCATAGCCTAGGAAATCTTCCTTCTCTGTCTGGAAGGATGAATTTTCAGATAACAATCCCCAGGAGATACTGACCATAACTCCAATTTGTTTTGGAATCTGTCTGCCTCTTCTAGTACCTCTGCTAGAACTCTGAATTCTCCAGGATTGCATCCAGCTATTGATATCTCTTACACCAGGATAGTCTACTTTCCTTTTTTTTTTTCTTTTTTGGCAGTTGGGGTTGAGTGACTCGCCCAGGGTCACACAGCTAGTAAGTGTCAAGTGTTTGGTCTGAGGCCAGATTTGAACTCAGGTCATCCTAACTTCAGGGTCAGTGCTCTATCCACCTAGCTGCCCCTGGATAGTCTACTTTCTAAGGGACTCAGGTCTCTGATCCATGCTCAGAAAAGGAAAAAAGAAGAGCCAGGATTTTGATATGTGGGAACTCTTTTCTTAAGCCACATGGACAAGGACACATGCAGCATGTCATGTGCCTTTGCCCCTAATCCACCATTGACAACTCATGGGGCAGGATTGAATGATATGGATGAGACTACATGCCACTTGCTGTGTGCTTCTGCCCCGTGGCTACCTTTAACAGCTCTTGGAGAGAAACATGATTCCTCATCTGTGCGGATCCTTCAGGAACTCTAAAGAACAAAGATATAAGGGGAAAATCGATGGGGGGAAAAGGATCTGTTGGCCTCTTTTTATAAGCTAGCCCAAAGACTTGACTCCTCCCAAAATAGCCCATCACATGAAAGTGAGATCCAACCAATTCTCCTTGAGGTAGCTCCCATCAATAAAATATCATCTAGGAGGCATAAAACCAGTCAATTCACTTTGGGAGCAGTCCCAGTCATAAATATTCCTTTGCTCCTTGCAACAAGAAGTAGGTGGGAATATCCTCATCCTCCATAGGGAGATACTTTGAAAAGCCCTAAACAAAGGTTTACAGCCTTGTAAGCTCATCAAGTTGTTTATGAAGCTCCTTTGGTCGATTACCATACAAGCATCTCAGAGCAGACACAAACCTCTACTTCTTTCTCTGCCTGCTCTATGCTTTTTTTTCCCCTAAGGTTCCCAGCCATCTGGGATCAATACAGTCAACAATCAATACAATCAGAAAACATTTATTAAGTGTCTACTATATGAGGCACTGTGTCAGGTATTGTAACTCAAAGATAAAAAATGAGATAGACCATGCCTTCAAGGAGTTTATATGTTATTGAGGTGGAGGAAAAATTATATATGGATGTTTTCTATACACACAAATACAGATATATCTAGAAAGTAAGTACAAATAATCTTGGAGTGTAGTGGGCATGGGGGGGGGGTCCTGAGGTACCAGCAGCTGGAGAAATTAGGAAGGGCCTTAGGCAGAGTGTGTCACTTGAGTTAAGAAAAACAGATTCCAAGAGAGGAAGATGAGGAAGGAATGCATCATAGGCAAAAGGATGGCCCAAGCATAATTATGGAAATAGAGGTTGGATTGTCCTCTGGGAAATAGGAAGAAGGCTAGCACCAGAAAGCATCATATGTGAAGGGGAGAAATGTATTACTACACAGGCCGGAAAAGTAGATTGGAGCAAGGTTGTAAAGGGCTTCAAATGCCAAACAAAGGGTTCTGTTTAGAGGTAATAGGGAGTCACAAGTCCATTAAGAAAGGGAGTGACATAGTCATACCTATACTCGTTACGTCACTTTGGTAGGTTTTTGAAAAAGGAATTGAATAGACTTTGCAAGCCCTATACTTGCCTTAGCACTCACCCTTCTTCAATCTATATACTCACTGAATCCTTTTGTTGCTCAATCTCAACAGAAAGAAAATGTTTTCATTTCCATTAGCACATAGAAGCATTTAGATATATGAACAAGAAGCAAAGAAAGACAGCTCTTAGTGGTGGCAAAGAACTGGAAATTAAAGGGGATGCCCATCAAGTGGAGAACGGCTGAACAAATTGTTATATATGATCATAATAGAATGATGAGCACGATGCTCTCAGAAATACCTGGACAGACTTAACATGAACTGATGCAAAATGAAGTGAGCAGAACCAAGAGAACACTGCAAATAGTAACAGTAATGATAAACCATGAATGATTTAGCTATTGTCAGCAATACAATGATCCAAGACAATTATGAAGGATTGATGATGAAAAATGCTATCCATTCTCCAGAGAAAGAACTTATGGAGTCTGAATGTAAATCAAACATACTTTTCCTTTATTTTTCTTGGGTTTTTTTGTCTATTTTCTTTTACAACATGACTAACATGGAAATATGTTTTGCATGAATGCACATATATAACCTATATCAGTTTGCTTGCCTTCTCGTTGAAGGGGGGAGAGGTAAGGTGGGAGGGAAAGAATTTGAAACCCCATAATTTTTAAAAATGTTAAAATTGTTTTTACATATAATTGGGGCAAAATAAAATATTAAATTAAAAATTAAAAAAAGAATGAAAATATAACAACCTACTGAAGGGACATAAGGAATCAAGAGAATTAAGAAGAATGGCACAAAAAATGGTGAATGATTACATATGCACCATATTCTTCTGTTGCCATTTTGTAAAAAGATTCCTTTGCATTGACTTTAACAAGTTTTATCAGTTTTGCTGTTATTTGATACTGTCTTAATTTTCATAAGATCATAACAATGCAGATTTCATGGGATCATAGATCTAGCTTCCCTTCTGGCTCCATACTGTGCCTTTTTGCTAAGACCATCACATTTACCTCCTCCCCACCAGTAACCTGGACTCCTACCCTTAGTCCTTTAGATCTGAGAGGCTAGTTTTGGACTTCTCTTGCTAGGGGTGCAGGCCTCCATGTCTGTCACTTGCCATGTCTACTGCATACCACCATCTTTTTGACATCTTCTCTTTCTGAGTTTTATCCTCCCACTAGAATATCTTCTCCTCAAGGAGAGGGACTGTCATAATTACCTCTACAGCTAGGTCCTGATGAGTGTGAATACTGAATCCCCTAAAGTGGTTATGTTATTTGAATTCATATTCATATTTAGTGCAAATTCAAATATATTGGATCTCTTCAGGGGATTCATTATTCATACTAATGGGGACCTGGCTATACATGTACCCATAACACTTAACACAGTGCCTGGCACATAGTAAACATTTAATAAATGTTCTATCTATCCATCTAGTTAGCTATCTAGATATTGAAGGGACCTCAGAGGCTACATTGTGTAGCCTTTTTCATTTTAAAATTGAAGAAACTTAGGTAGAGATAGGCTAAGTGAACTGCCCAAAGCCATGCAAGTTGTAAGCATCAACAATGGGATTTGAACTCTAAATCCTATCCTCTTTCCACTGTAGCATATCTTCAACACTTTCACTTCACTTCAATCGCATACAAGGTCATCTCCTTGATCTCACCATCATCCATATACGTTCCATTTTCATGATCAAGAACCTTGGAATTCATCTTCCTGACCCCACAATTCTATTTTTTCCTTCAATCTCTTCCAAACTTGTTCTTTATTCTCATCATGATTTGGTTCAGAAAAGATAAAGGGGCTGATTTGACACTCAGCCCATTTTAGTCTGTAGATTAGTAGTAGAAGACTTAGCTTCCAGATCTCCTTGAGAACCCAAAGGATCAGACAGGACTGAGAAAGAGAGAATTTTTTTTTTTAAGTAACCTTTCCCTGAGGTAATTACCTGGAAACCTTTTAACCTTTCATCTTCATTTAGAGTTCAAATCCCATCTTTGATTAATAAGCTAGGGCATGACCATTACCCAGAGTTCTTTTCGCTCTTACACAAAGCCAGACCAACTGCATGTTGCCATCCCTATCCCCAGCAAAGAAAAATTAAAGACTCAAATCCATAATGAATTCATTTACATCAGAAATGCCTTTTATTCACCGGGACTTACATAGGGTAGATACGGGAATCAGGTTCACAGAAAGGACTTGGGGTAAAAGAAAAAACTTTCCCAGGTAACAGATGACTTGTGTTGATTTGGTGATGTCTAGGTGAGAGTGAACAACCATTCACATATTGCCTGTGTTGTAGTAGACCCATCTAAGCTCACAGGACCAGCCTAAGGATGATGAATCTGGCCTCTTCATCTTATCCCAGGATCTATGGGACTGGCTGAGGCTGGAGTTGGAGGATATAAGGAATGTGAGTTGTTGTTCAATCATGTCTGACTCTTCGTGACTCCATGGACTGCAGCATTCCAGGCCTTTTATCTTCCACTGTCTCCCAAAGTCTATCCAAGCTAACATTTGTTGCTTCCATGTAGGTTTTCATAGAACTGATCAACTTTGGCCTCTTCAGCATCAGTACTTGGAGCGTAGACTTGCATTACTGTGATGTTGAACAGCTTGTCTTGGTTTTCAAACAAATGTCATTCTGTCATTTTTCAGATTATATCCCAGTACTGCTTTTCTCACCCTTTTATTGACTATGAGGGGTACTCTATTTCTTTTAAGGGATTCTTGACCACAGTAGTATATGTAGTGATCACCTGAATTAAATTCACCTATTCTCATCCATTTAAGTTCATTGACATGCAAGATGCTGATGTTTAACCTTTCCTTCGCCTGTTTGACAACATCCAGTTTACCTTGGTTCGTGGTGGATCTCACATTCCAGGTTTCTATGCGATATTAATCTTAATAGCATCAGACTTTCCATTCATCACCAGACATACCCACAGCTGAGTTTCCTTTCAGCTTCAGCCTAGCTGCTTCATTAGTACTGGAACTAGTTATAGTTGTCCTCCGGTCTTCCCCAGTAGCGTGTCAGACACTTTCTAACCCAAGAAGGTCATCTTCTGGTGTCACATCTTTTATCATTTTGCTACTGTCAGTGGAGTTTTCTTGACAAAGACACTGGTTTGCCATTTCCTTCTCCAGCGGATCACCTTTTGTCAGAGATCTCACTGTGATCTGTCTGTCTGAGCTATGCACAGCATAGCTCATAGTTTCATTGAGGTCTGCAAGCCCCTCTGCCACAACAAGGCAGTGGTCCAGGCGGGAATCCATGTACATGTAATATAAATGTAAATTGTAATATAAATGTAAATTGTAATGTAAAATGTAATGGAAATACATGTAATCCTGTCTCAGACCCTTACTAGCTGTGAAATAAGAATAATAGCTGCATTTACCTCAGTGGTGTTGTGAGGATCAAATGAAATAATATAATGTGCTTTGAAAACTTATGGTGATTTTTAAACACCATCACTATTATTACTACTATCATTATTAATAATAATAATTCATGAGTTAGTGATAAAATAAATGAATGAAAACTACCTTTTATTTTACTCTTCACTGAAGAAAGTTAGGTATGTTTATATCCATATCTATATCTGTACTACAAATTGTTATTTATACAACATACAGAAATTTAAGTATGTATGCAAGTGTATGTGTATATTACAAATCTTCAATACATTTTGTGTTGGGAAACACCCTTTTTAAGTTCTCCTGTAACTAGGTAGAACACAATGTAATGGATAAAACAAAAAACTAACATTATCTTTCAAGTCAGAAGATCTGGGTTCAAATAGTACCATTATCATTTCTCTGTGTGACCTTGAACAAATTATTTTTTAGTTTCCTCACCTACATAATGAAAGGATTAAACTAAGTGAGGTGTCCTTAACTTTTTTTTTAATCATGAACCACTTTGGAAGTCTAGCGGAGTCTATGGACTCCTCTGAATAATATTTTGAAATCCAAAAAATAAAATAGAATTAAAAACTAAATCAATTGTATTGAAATAGATACATTATAGAGTTACATTTGTATATACTTACATGTGTGTTATGTATACATATATGTATATACACACATATATAACTATATTTACACAGTTGATAAGTCTACAGATGCCAAGTTACGAACTCTTGGACTCAGCTGTACAGCCTGAGACCCAGCTTGATTTCTTTACTCTTCCAAACACTAACCATTCTGTGCATTACGCAGGCCAGGTGTTCCACAAACTCAATCTTTGGAAAGTATTTAGCAAACTGGAGCAGACAGCAGGAACCTGTCAGTGTAACATAAGCCTCTCTCGAATTTAACATTTTAATGCAGGGACTATTTGGTTGAGATTAGCTAATTGCAGACCCATCAGCAATGAGTATACTTTCTTAGCACTTGTTGTCCTGTGAATTCTTCATGACCCCATTTTGGGTTTTCTCACAAAGATATTGGAGTGGTTTTCCATTTCCTTCCCCAGCTCATTTTACGGATGAGAAAACTGAGGTAAACAGGGTTAAGTTACTTGCCCAGGGTCACACAATTAATAAGTGTCTGAGGTCAGATTTGAACTCAGGTCTTCCTGACTCCAAGCCAGACATTCGATCCATTGGACCACCTAGCTGCCCTAGGCAAAGAAAGAACTATCTAACTAAGAAAGAAAGATACTCCTCAAACCGATCCTGAAGTGAGGAGTTAGTGAGGGAGTGACAGAGCCTTTTGTTCTACACTAGACCTAGAGCTAAAAGTTCTTACAAAGAGTGTCTGGTCTAATAGAATAACAAGAAAAAATATATAAAAGATACAAGTATACAAAAAGATAAAATTAGTAGCACACATTTTTAAAATATCACGGTATAAGTGAATAAATACTGAGCATAATTAAGAGGAAGCAGCATACCATAATGACAACTGTGCTAGATTTTTGCTCCTGAGCTTGGATTTCTATACCAAATGTTTATCTGGACTATTTGAGCCTGACCTGTGGTGGAACATTCCGAGCTCGTATTGGTCTGATCGGCCACAGCTGGGCCCTCTGAAACTTGACTGTAGCATAATGATGTCACTTTGGTCCTCTGTGAGAATGAAGCACAACGATCAACCACTAGGTGCTCCCAGCTCTGCCCTCATAAGCACACACAGATTAGGAGTCCAGTACTTCAGTAGACCCTGAGGAGGGTTTCTGTTAGTCTTCCTTACTGAGGCTACACTCAGTCCGGGTTCTATGCTCACTTATGCAGTAAATATGGGCAAATCACCATTTCTCTAAGTGGGTTGAATGATACTATCTCCAACTGTTAAATAGAGATACTCAGATTTGTACTACCTACTTTCATAGAACTGTGAGGAATGTGCCTAATTGTCAGGAAGACCTGTGTTCAAATTCTGTCTCTGACAGTTAATAGGTGTGACCCTGAAAAAGTCACTTAAACTCTCTCAGCCTCAGTTTTCTTATGTGTAAAATTAGATTAATAATAGCACTTACACAAGGTTGTTACAAGGATCAAATGAATTAATATGTGTAACTCATTTATAATTTGACCTTTTATATCTAAGCCACATCTGTTTGGAATTTATCTTGATATATGGTATGAGGTATTGGTCTAAACTTAATAGCTACCTGATGACTTCCTACTTCTCTCAGCAGGTTTTGATGAATAGTGACTCCCTACTTCACCCTGGGTTCTTTCAGTTTATCAAACATTTGACTCTTAGATGTTTTGTACCTAGTCTGTTCCACTAAGCAACCTCCCTATTTTTAACCAGTACATAATCGTTTTGGTAATTACTGCTTTGTGGTGTAGTTTGTATTCTGCTACTGCTAGAGCACATTCCTTCACCTTTTCTTTCTCATTATTTCCCTTGTGATTCTTGATCCAGACCAAGGGTACAGGAGTGCATGAAAATGCTTTTTAAATATTCTGATAAATTTTAAATTATTGTTCCGAAAAGGAATCCACAGACTTCTCCAGACTGCCAAAAGCATCTAATGCATTCACCAACACATACACACACTTAAGAACCCATGCTCCAGACAATTATGTTACTATTCTTTCTATATTTATAATAAAATCCTTCTATAGTTTTATTGGTATGGCACTGAATAAATAAGTTAATTTAAATGGTCTTATCATTTTTATTATATTGCCTTGGCCTAGCCATAAGGAATTCAGACAGTCTTCCAAAAGTTTTAGTGCAGCCTTAAGCTGTTAAAGCTATTAAAGCTGTAATAAGATTTTTGGGACAACTTTTATTTCTCCAATTATTTACATTTATGTTTATTTTTCTAAAGAATGTTCTAAGGTGCAGTAGATAGAGCTCCAGTCTTGGAGTCAGGAGGACTTGAGTTCAAATCCAACCCCAGACACTTGACTCTTACTAACTGTATGACCCTGGGCAAGTCACTTAACCCCTATTGCCTCACAAAAAAAAAAAAAGTTCTGTAGTTCTCTTCATGTACATTCCTTGGTTGGTGGACTCACAAAAATTCTATAGCTATGTATATTTTAAATGGAATTTTTGAAATGCCTGGCTTCTTTTAAGCCTCATCTAAAATTCTACCTTATATAAGAATTCTTTCCCAAATCCCCTTAATGCTCATGTCTTCTCTTTGAAATGATCTCCAATTCATCCTGGTTTGTTCATAGTTTTTTTTGGATATTGTCACCCCAATAGTGTGTGAGCTCCTTGAAGCCAGGGACTTTTTATTGTCTCTCCTTATATCCCTGGCACCTGGCACAATTCCTGGCACAGAGTGGGTACTTAATAAGTGCTTCTTGGCTTGACTTGACTTGGCCTATTGCTTTCGCTCTGTCATTTTTGGAGTCATTGCTTGAGAGAGCGAGGCTGTCATGTGTCCTCTCATTTTGCCATATTCATCAGTCTCAAGATTGTTTAATTTTGTCTTTGTACCTCTAGCACTTAACATGTTTCTGGTACATAGCAGCTGTTTGCTGGAATGAAATTAAGGGAAAGATGCAATAAAAACTAAACCCACCAGTGCTTCCTGTTTCCCTAGTACTCAACAGTTAGAAAAGTGCTTTCTACACAATAACCTTGTTAATCAAGTATTATGGATATTATGATCCCATTTTATTGATGAGGAAATGGAAGCTCAGAGAGGGAAAGTGGTTTGCCTATAGGCACACAGATAGTAAGTTGCAAAGACAGAAATTTAGCCTTATTCTTCTGGTTCTAAATCCAGTGCTCTTTTTTCTATACCTGGTTACTTGATAATGATGGTGATGATGATGATGATGATGATGAAACGATGACAATCTATGCCTTATTCTGTGCTGGATATTTTGGGGGATGTAGTCAACCAATAAACACATTTATTAAGCACCTGCTATACGTCAAGTACAATACTAGGAACAGAGAACACAGATTTTAAAAAAAAGTGAAGTAGCTCCTCCTCTCTTAGAACTTATATTCTGTTGGAGGAGACAACAGGTATGCATAAAATATATATGTATACCTACAGAATTAATACAAAATAAATAACAGTTGTCAAATAATGCAAAAAGATGTATAGTGCACGGTCCCTGCTTACAGTCTTGCCATAGATAGATATTATGGATAATTAATCTATAAATACGGATAGAGATAGAGATAAAGGAGATTGTAATAATTGTAAACTTTATATTGTTTGATATTTTAATTATAATAATGGGACTCCAAAATGGAGTCACTTCAGTTAAGTGGGCCCAATAATGGCTAATATTTATATAGTAGTTACTATGTGTCAAGTACTACGCTAAGCACATTACAAATAGTATCTCATTTGATTCTAACAACAACCCTAAGAGGTAGGTGCTGTTATTATCATCGTTTTACAGTTGAGGAAACTGAGGCAAAGATTAAGTGACATCCAGGCTCACACAGCTAATAAAAGTCCAAGACCAGATTTGAATTCAAGTCTTCTTGATTCCAGGCCCAGAGCTCTATCCACTCTACCACCTACTGCTATAAAAGCTTGTAGACAAAGATAGTTTTTATTTTTCCACTGCACTAATCTGTTAATTCTTTGACAAAAATGCTCACAACTTTGATTGGATGAAACTCTTGCCTGGCTGCAGCCTGTTGAGTCATGCTGTTGCCTTAGATAGCTACCAGATCCTCTGGCAGTTTGTGGTTTAGATAAATAAACTCTCTCTACCTGAGCTTCACCCAAGCTTGATATCATTAAATGACTATGAGAACGTTTCTACCACATCTGGGTCTGATTAGGAATGCCACTTCTCATATCTGGCACATATTTACCTATTCTCAACCAAGTCTATTCTGAAGATACATAATTTTACAACTTGGACCCCAACTTTGAGTGTGTTTCTTCCCTGACACTTCTCCCTCACCCTCCCACTGAATTAGTTGCTTGAATCCATAAGCATGAACCTCTGTTTGTTTATATTGCCATTTTGTGTGTGTGTGTGTGTGTGTGTTGTGTGTGTGTGTGTGTGTGTGCGTGCTTTGGTTTACCTGTTTGCTACACCACATGATAATAAAGATTTTATTTGTATCAGCTTCCTGAATACCTATTTCCAAGGAATTCCTGAACCCAGATCTTTGCTTTGACCTGAGCCATAAGGTCAGAGAAGAAAAAGACAAAGAGACAGAGGCAGATACAGAGAAAGAGAGAGACAGAGAGAGATATTAGTTTCCCCAAAGTAATGATTCCTGCTCCAATCAGGGTTCCTGGGGTAACTCTGAGGGGTTGGGGTGTCTTTTACTATCTTTCACAAACTCCTATTTGGTCTGATCTATAATATCAATCATTTAGTAAAACTCTTAGCTTTACAAAGGATATTTTCTGAGAAGGTATGGTAAGGAAAGGTTATACAACAACCCCTAAAATGAGAGCGTACATCTCCTCTGCACATATGTGGTCCTTGAGGAGAGTGAGTCTAAACTTAGAACACATAGGTAGGGCACATTTGTGGGGAACTCATGGGGCCAAGGAATATCTCATGACTCTTAGCTATGAAAGTCCTTTCCTCCTTTTAGAGAGTCCCCATCAAATTCAGTTTTAGGCAAAGAGTCAGTGTTGAACAAATGTCTCCATTACTCAAGTCAGCAAGGTCTTTTATGATAAGGTATTTCAGCTGAAATAGGAGCAGCTAGATAGTGCAATGGATAGAGTACTGAACCAGGAGTCAGGAAGACTCATCTTCCTGAGTTTAAATCTGGCCTCAGACATTTACTATCTGTGTGACCCTGGGCAAGTCATTTAACCCTGTTTGCCTCAGTTTCCTGATCTGTAAAATGAGCTGGAGAACAATATGGCAAACCACTCCAATGTCTTTGCCAAGAAAACCCCAAATTAGGTCCCAAAGAGTTGTATATAACTGAAAACAATTAAACAACAATTTCAGCTAAAGAACCAATCCAATGCTGGTCTGAGTCAAGCAAGTTTCTTCACTGTTGTGCTTACTGATGCTATTACTGACTCTGGTTGCCAGCACAAGCTTCCTCTGGACACTTCTTTCTCAGAATGTTTATTCACCTAAAATTAGGAGAGAATAAACATAAAAGAAATGAAACAACATGTTTGAGGGTACATAGAAAACAAGTGGGAGATAGAGAGCTCACTACCCATCAACTCATTCAAAATCTACAAAAGAAGAAAAAGTGAAAGATCATATGCTTGAATCTTTTCAATGCAAGCTCAGTTCCAGTTCAGCAACTCAATAGTCATTAGTCCTTTTGGCTTCTCAGCCAACTAGTCAACTTTCATTATCACAAAGAACTAATGCCTCATTCAGAAACAGGCTCACCAGTGCTCTATGGACTGGAACCAGCAAGGAAATGCCAATGTGTGTTCTATGCAATCCACCAAAAAGGGCTATTGTAAATATGGCATGCTTCAGGGAATTGGCCCTCATTGATTTATATATATATATATGTGTGTGTGTGTGTGTGTGTATATATATATGTATATATATATATATACTATATATATATATACACGTATATATATACATATATATACATATAATATATATATATATATATATACACACACACACACACCTATACACACACACACACACACACACATATATATACACACATATATATATGCATATATACACATACATATTTATATACACAATACCATACTACATAAGAGTTTTTGTATATATACATACATGTATGTGTTTGTATGTGTATACACAAAAATGACCTCTCCCTTTTCTGAACTCTTACTATAATGTATATATGTGTTATAAGTATAGATAGATATGGAGACTGATAGATAGATATAGATATATATCGATACCTATATAGGTAGATATAGATATACACACATACACATATGCATATATACCTATAGCATATATGTACATTATAGTACATGTATACATACACAGAGAGACATAAATATGCATATACATGCTTTTAACACATATGTACATTGTAGTATGTGTTTATATAGTGCATTATAGTAATGAATATATACATCTATGTGTACATATACACACTTATACACATACACTATAGTAATATATAGTATGTAGTGATGCATATATACTGCATTATAGTGCACATATGCATACATATACATGTGTTCACATGCATACACACACCTATAACGTATATGTACATTATAGTACAAGTGCAGAAAAAGAAGTGCTTATTGTTGAAGAATCAAGATTTCCTAGAGGATGTGACTTGAATGGGACTTTGAAGGACAAGGATTTGGTCAGAGCAGGGACTATTCCCCAGGCAATGCTGAATTCTTTTTTAAAGAATATACCCTATTGACTCCCAAATAGCTACTCCAGGTGTAAAGCCCCACATGCACATCATAGACTTTAATAAATAGTTCATACTGTTGAGGCACAACAAGGACATCCTAACCAGTCAGAAAAGGTGAGCTGTGCAAAATAATTTTCTGGGTTGGTTTTTGTTTGTTTATTTGCTTTTGGTTTATTTCTCTCTCAGTTACCATAAGTTCATTCTCTTCTGTGCTTAACACTATGGAATCACCATCCCCAGGGATGAAGAATTTATGGTAGGATCATAGATTTAGAGCCAGAAATAGTCTTAGAGATCATGTTATCTGCCCCTCACATTCTGAAGATTAGGAAATTCAGTATCCCAAAGGAGAAATAATTGGCCCAATTTCAAATAATTAGTAAGTAGCAGAGTGAGAATTTGAACCCAGATCCTTTGACTCCTATATCACTCTTTTCTTTCCTAACCACCCACAGTAGGGATTTGATCCAACATATGGCTTCTCAGTTCAGGATGACAAATCTTGTGTTTTTCTGCTGCAGTTGCTGTATTCCTGAGACAGGAGTAGGCAGAGGGTAGGGGAAAGCTTAGCAGACAAGTTTTTAAAAAATGTAGGCGTTAAAAATGTATGATATTGTTTTAGCAGGTTTGTTTTCAAGGGTAGTATGAAAAATAGAGGTTACAAGGGGCCTGGTGCACATGTAATAGAAAAGTATTGGTTGTCATGGTGAATAAAGCCTTAGTGTAAGCAGAACACGTTTCATTTGATTTTAACTGGTATCCAAATGTCCATGAAAGTCTTTTCTCATTTGGAAAAGAATATAAGTAAGCTATGAAAAATTGATTTCTTCAACAGCAATATATTTGGTAAGTATAGTGTAAATACCTGCAAGCAAGAAGGAAAATACATTTAACTTTTTTCAAAATTTATTTTAGGCTTCATTTATGTGAGAGAGAAAAAAAAACCCGACCTGAACAATTCAGAGGAAAATCTTGCCCAGTTTACTCTGACAGTATATTCTCTACTGCAAATCTGAGCCACCTTCCCTTGCAGTTTAACTTGGTACGTGGTTCACAGGGTTACAATGTCCATGGAGCTTTCTCTTATGAAAGGTCTGCTTGCACAGGCATTGTTGTAGGATATATATAAAGAGAGGTTAGCAATCTCTCGATGTCCCTAAGAAGATAGGGCCATTCTTGCATACTCCCTCAATCTCAGTTTAGTCCTGACACCAAAAGATGCACAGATTAAGACTAGAAATGAAATGACCTCTGCCTCCTGAGGGGCCAGGGGTGGTTGTAGCATGAATAGGATCTCTAGGCAAAGGATTACTTTGGGGAAGGGGCTTCATTCAAATTCAGCCTCACCCAAGGGTGTTTATCATTAAGAAAAAGAAAGAAAGAAAAGAAAATTATCTTCACCTTGGGTTCACATTCTAAGCATATTCCCTGGGCAAGAGTATTAAATGGAGGCCTGGAGATGCGGATAGCCCTGGCCTGTATCATAACAAAACAGATGTGGTCAATGCTTGCTGAGGAAGACGATAGATAGGACTAAAATGGTCACAAGTCATCCTAGATGGAATAGCTGTTGAGTCTGGATCAATCAAGACAAAAGAAGAAATACCAAGTTTCCTGAGAGTTCTAAACAAGGGAGATAACCAGGATGGGGGTAGATGGGAAATTCAGTCCCAATCAAAGGCAAGGTGGTTGTGGAAAACGTCTAGAAAAAGGAGTGGTGATCATAAAGAGCCAGGATGATTTGATCAAAAACAGATTGTGCCAGATTCACCATATCCCCCCTCCTCTTTTTTTGATAGAATTACTTAAATTAATAGATGAGAGGAATGCTGTAGATTTAAGCAGAATTTTTGATAAAACATCCCATATTCTTCTTATGAAGATGGAAAAATACAAATTAGATGATAATACAACCACTGGTTCAGAACTGGTTGGATGGCCACTCAAAGAATAATTGTTAACAGTTCTTTGTGAATGTGACAGGAAGTCTCTGGTTCAGTACCCCAGGAATTGTGCTTGACTCTGTGCTTTTTAAAGGTTTCATCAATGGTATAGATTGTTCAACAAATGTGCAGATCAGACAAACCTACAAGGTTTAGTCCAACAGGGAATAAAAGAGTTAGGATCCCAAATGACCTTAAAAGCCAAAGCATTAGGCTAAATCTAATAGGATTAAATTCAGTCAGTATAAGTTTAAAATCTTGAACTCCAGTACAAAAAAAATCAGCTTCACAGGTACAATATGGGGAGACATAAATAGATACAGCTACTTTAAAAAAAAAGTTCAACATAAGTCAGGAATATGATGTGGCAGGCAAAAAAAAAAAGTCAATTCAACCTTGGGAGATTAAGACTGGCAGAGCTTCCAGGAATAAAAAATTGTCTCACTATACTCTTGCCCTCCTCACCTGGAATGTTGTGCTCAGTTCTGTATACCATGTTATATAAAGGGCTCTGAAAAGCTGGAGAGTGTCTAGAGGAAGACAACCACAATGGCTAGTGGCATTGAGTCTATTTCATAGGGGGATTGGTTGAAATAACTGGATGTAGACATATAAAGACTTAGGGAGGATGGGCAAATGTTAGCTTCCTTTCAGTATTTGAAATGTTGTCATATGTAAGAAATATTACACTTGCCTTCTTTGGCCCCAAAGAAGAAAACCAGAAAAAAAAATGTGGAAGTTGTAAAGAAACAAATTTTGTTTTGTTATTAGGGAAAATGTCTTAATAATTAGAGCTGTCTCAAGTGCAGTTTTAGTCTCCAACAAAAATCTTCTTCCTATAATTTATCATGGCATGGAATGATCCTTGGTTCTCAAAAGTGAATACAGCCAAGCACAAGCTCTGGCAAAAAAAAAGAAAAAAAAAACAAAAACAGAACAACTGATATAAAAGTATGTATAGAATGGTTTTACATACGTATACACACATACATATTTGTGTCTAATGCTGGCCGTCTTTAAGGCAGGGGCAGTGGAAAGGGAAAAAAATTACATGACAACTTTATTATATGTTTAAAAGGAGCTGCAAGTTGGGGCAGGTAGGTTGCGCAGTGCATAGAGCACCAGCCCGGAGTCAGGACGACCTGAGTTCAAATCCGGCCTCAGATCAAACACCCAACACTCACTAGCTGTGTGACCCTGGGCAAGTCACTTAACCCCAATTACCTCAAAAAAAAAAGAGTTGCAAGTTATACACAATAGATTTACAGTTTCATGTACAATCATTTTTTTCCTATTCTACATTATGGAAATGTTTGTTTTATTTCTTAAGTTCAGAATAAAATATTTTTTTTAAAAAGGGAAAAAAAAGAAACCCTTATCACCAAAAGTTGAGCTACTAGGTGATGATTTGTCTTTTGATTGTTATTCTTTTGAACCATAGTAACCCAGGAAAATCATAGCGTGAAGGGATTATAATCTGTGTCAGTGAAGAGAATATCCATATCAGTGAAGTCATGGGTCCTTGAAGCATTAAAGTATAATTCTGGCATCAGTGTGTTATGGCATGTATTGGAAGAAGATGAGGCAAGAGTCAGGAATGACCTTTAGAAAGCTAATAAATTAATCCAAATTTAGGGCGATGTTGGTCTGGACTAACATGATGACAGTTGGATTAGAAAGAGAACAATTTCTTTTTTAGCTAAATGGATCAATTCTGCAAATTACCTGAGAAGTATAAAGCTATCTCCATTCTTCTCTCTCTCTTTCCACATACATTCTCGATCTGTCTCTTTGTCTTTCTCTTGGCTCCAGATTTTTTCTTCAGGCTAAATACCATGTGGAGTTCTATGACCTAGTTAATGTAGAACACAACCCAGCCTGTCTGAATGAGAGAATTAAGGACCAGAGAGATTAAATAACTCACCAAGGCCACACAGCTAGTAATTAGCAGAGGCTGAGTCTGAATCCAAGGCTTTTATCTCTAGATTCAGTGCTCTTTACACTCTGAATTTTCTCCTTAAATTATCAGTTGTTATTCTTGACGGATGTTCAATTCCTTTGTCACCTAAATTTTGTATTCATATTCCATTCAAGTTTACCCTCTTTTTTGTAAATCACCCTAACAATAATTCTGTGGTGTGTTTAGAACTATACTTCATACTGTGAGGAATCTAAGAAATACCATCACCACCAGTGAGAAAGTGATAACCTTGCATAGGCAAGACTAAGAGGAATGAAATAAATATAGAATAACATAAAATAGAATAAGTTAAGCATTAATGTGTGGTTCAGTCTATAAATTCAGTTCAGAGAAGAGGACAATGACCCTAGTGAATTAGAAAGAGCAACACAGAGGGGCAGTTTGGAAGAATGGACAAGATATGGGCCTTTGAGCCAGGAAGAGCTGAGAATAAAACTCACTGCTGACCCATCTATCTGTGTGACCCTGGACAAATCATTTAATTTTCCTTGACCTCAGTTCTATCACATGTAAAATAAAGTGGACTAGATGACCTCTAAGGTCTTTTCCAGCTCTGTATCTGTAATATTATGATTTATTCAATTTAACTCAAGCTTTCTCAGCCTCATATTCATCTGTCAAATGAAAAATAAAAATAACTGAACTCTATATCTAATAGTTTTGCAATGAAACTCAAAAAGATATAACGAATGTTTAAAAAAACTCAACATTAAAATATTAATGGCTTGAAATGGACTTGAAAAAACTGAGTATTGTGATTTAAAACAAATAAAAAAATCCCAATGTGAAGTCACAAGGCTTAGATTCAGATCTTAACACCTCCATGTGACCTCAGCCAAATTATGCCTGTGTAACCCTTCTATTCTTTATATACTTTCATTTATAAAATAAGGATTAAAAAATACTTAAATCTCAACGTATTATAGGCATGAGATCTCAAGCTGGAAGAGACATTAAATCTCATCCATCTTAAACCTCTTATTAGTTGGGAAGACAGTAAGCTATAGAGCAATATTTGAATACAGATCCTTCAAATCCAGTGCTCTTTTCCTGTATCACACACCCATCTCCCAATGTTGTGAGGAAAGTGCTTTTATATACTGTAATCTACAGTGTCAATGTGAATTGTAATCAACATCATCTTCGTCATTATCCAATCAATCCAATAGACATTTATTAAGCACCTACAATCCAATAAACATTTGTTAAGACCTACAATGTAAGAGAAACTGTGCTAAGCACTGGGGATACAATTAATATAAAAGGCAGTCCCAATTAATACAAAAGGCAACACACAGAATGAGACAGGAAAGTGGGGATGAGGAGCATGTGAAGAGAGGGAACTGGGACACCGGGAAGTATCTTGTTCCCTGGAATGGAAACCAGGCAAGACAGCAGATGCAAAGTGGAGTAATCTGAGAGATCAGTTTCTTCCCTCTATAAAAGAAGACACTGGGAGGAGTTTAGTGCTCCAGCATCTAGCCCTGGAAACAGAGGGAATGGAGGCTGAGGAAAGCAGTCAATCAAAGATTAAGTTAGCAGCATGGTGGGCAGTGGGTTTAGAAGTGAGGAGCTTATCCTGGGGGGGGCATCTTATTACATGGAGCTGAACCCGGACAAGGCAGCAGATGCAAAGTGGTGTCATCATCATCACCACCATCATCATCATCAATACAGTTGGGTAGACCTTGCAGGATATGAAGCTTGAGTAGTGCAGAAATCAGGAGGCTAAGGGGCACATTCTAGATTCCATGGGCAAGGCAAAGAGGCAGGTATGAGTTGGGGAAGTTACACAGGCTATTAGTCTGACTTGATGTGAGGTATCTGTTGAAAAATCAACAGATTGTTGTTGTTGTTTTATCCTGTGCACTCTGGCTTACCCATTACTGTCTTCCTCAGAGGATTTCACCCGTTTAATAACACTCATATAATGCTTTCTTTTTACTTTGTAGGCACAGAAAAGGGCAGCTGAACTAATATTCCTATAAACTAAATATAGGCCCCTTAAGATCTTCCATTAGGTGTTTTGAAAAGCTAAAGAAGGTGGGGTGAGCCTTAGGCTGGCTGGGCCCTGCTGCGCTGATCCTCTTTCCACATAAAAGTCTTTCCAGAAACTATCTGGGGAGAGGTGAGATGCTAAGGGATAAATCTGAGAACCACACATTTTAAAAACAGCCTGCTGTTGCTGAAGTTGTTAATTACTTTGCATAGTAGCAGTAATTTCATTGCTAATGTGACTTCTTCAAAGTTGGCACATGGATAGAACTTGGTGGAAATGTTATCAAAGCACAGAAGCTAGAATTAAGCTGAGACCTGACTCCACAAAATCAGTCATAAAAGCACACAATGATAGAGGTGGAGCTAGGAGGTTCCCATAAGAGATCATCCTCCTCATTTTATAGATGAGGAAACTGAGGTCAAGAGAAAAAAGTGACTTGTCTAGGTCACACATATTATTCATGTCAGAGCCAAGACTAAGATTCAGGGATTCTGGTTGCTAGTCCATTAATTCTTCCACTGTACTGGAGAAGCAACAATTAGGACAATCAAACAGGAACACCCCAACTCTGAAAACCTCATTATACAAATCATGGGCATTCTAAGTAGTCAATTTCTTTCCCCAAATTATTATTTCTTAAATAAGTATGTATAGCGGAAACATGGCATTGAGGAAGTTGGGTTTGATTCTTGGCTTTACAATGAACCATCTGTTCAACTTTTCACAAATGACTTTACTTCTCTGATTGCCAGTTTTGGCCTCCTCGTCGTTCCCTGTACTAGATATTTGGTCTTCTCCTCTCTGTACCTTTACGTGGACTTTCCCTTATGCCTTAGAATGTTTTCCTCCTCACTTCTGTCTCTTGGAATCCTCAGCTCTAGTTGAAACAGTTCAAATGCCATCTCTGGCACAAGGTTTTTCCTAATAATCCCTTTCAACTTGTTAATGCTTCTCCTATTGACCAAAGAATGACTTTCTATTTATTCTGCATACATTTGTTATATACATATGAAAGGTGATATAGTAGAATGAAAGTTGGTGTCAGGCTCAGCAAGACTTGGTTTCAAGTTCTGTTTCTGATGCATCCTGGCTTAGGGACCCTGGACAAGTCAGTTAAGCTCTCTACAAGAAAGGTCACTTTTTAAGACTGTTAATTCCTGACAAAGAGAACTCTAAGTATAATGCTATGAACCCAAGTAAGGGACTTACTGGGTTAGTTTCAGAGACATTATTCAGGAGAGTGAATGGGAAGAAGATACTTAGTGGAGCCAAAGACTTCAGAACAGTGGACATTCATGAGAAGCAAGAACCATCATATACCTGAACTTACTTGTAATTCTAGAGACTTCTAAGAACGGACCTCTCTGGGTGAGATTGTTCTCTCTCTCCTGGTTTGATCTAAGATTTTAATTTGCTTCTAGATGAAAGGCTCCTTAATTCTTATGTGTTCTTTGGTATAGTCTAATCTGTATAACTTCCCTGGTCTCTTCTATTTGCTGTTTTGCTTGAATACATGGATTTACTTCATATTTTCTATGTGTAATGGTCTTCTGTGTAAGCAGAATTTGATTCAAAGGAGCTAAGCTTAGCCAGTGTGAGCTAAGATCTGCATTTCCCCTTAAGAGCACATGAGAGAAATAGCTCTTATTTGGAAACTATCATCTTAGACTACCAATATATGAGGGGAGCAAATGATATAGATAGATCTCAAACCCTTTTCAGAGACTAGAGGAAAGAGCACCCAGCCTTGGCAGTGCTCTTGAAACCTTATTGTTACCCCACAGCTAATACACTGGCAGTGCAGGCATGACATGGAGCCTCTCCTCTCCACAGACAACTCCTATGGACACATACATTATATTAGCTTTGGTAGAGGAAGATTCATCATTGGGACTCTCTATACTAGTGAAATCACAGTTCTGGCCATTAATTTTTTAAATTTACTTATCTGTGTTCATGCTGTTTCTCACTTCTCCTCCCAAGAATGCAAGTTTCTCTGGGGTGGACAATATTTTCATTTTTGTCTTCATAACCACAACTTATAGCTTGGTGAGTGGTGCGTAGTAGGCACTTAAAATGCTTGCTGAGTTTAATGAAACTGAGGGTACGTGACTAGATGCTCTCTAAAGTCCCTTCTAGAGAAGGGGGCCTAGTCACACCAGATCTTAAGTTGCATCATAAAGCAGCAATCATCAAAACTACTTGGTACTGGCTAAGAAATAGAGTGGTGGATCAGTGGAATAGGTTAAGTACACAAGGTATAATAGTCAATGACTATAGTAATGTACTATTTGATAAACCCAAAGACAACAGCTTCTGGGATAAGAACTCACTGTTAAAAAAAAACTGCTGGGAAAACTGGAAAATAGTATGGCAGAAACTAGGTATAGACCAACGTTTTATACCCTCTACCAAGATAAAGTCAAAATGGCTACATGGTTTAGACATAAAGGCTGGTACTAGAAGCGAACTGGGAGAGCAAGGAATAGTTTACCTGTCAGATTTATGGAGAAGGGAAGAATTTGTAACCAAACAAGAGACAGAGAATATTATGAAATGCAAAATGGATGCTTTTGATTATATTAAATTGAAAAGTTTTTGCACAAAGCCAGTGCCACCAATATTAGAAGGGAAGCAGAAAGCCACAGTCTCTGATAAATGTTTCATTTTTAAATATATAGAGAACTGAGTCAAATTTATAAGAATACAAGTCATTCCCCAATTGACAAATGGTCAAAGGATATGAATAGGCTGCTTTCATATGAAGAAATTAAAGCTACCTACAGTCATATGAAAAAATGCTCTTAATCAGTATTGATTAGAGAAATATAAATCAAAACACATCTGAGGTACCACATCACACCTATCAGATTAGCTAACATAACAAAACAGGAAAATGATAGATGTTGGAGGAGATGTGGGAAAATTGGAACACTAATGCATTGTTGGTAGAGTTGTGAACTGATCCAATCCCTCTGAAGAGCAATTTGGAACTATGCCCAAAGGGTTATAAAACTGTGCATACCCTTTGACCCAGCCACAGTAATTCTAGGGCCGTATCCCAAAGAGATCATAAAAATGGAAAAAGGACCCACATATACAAAAACATTTATAGCAGCTCTTTTTGTGGTGGCCAAGAATTAGAAATTGAGGGGATGCCCATCAATTGGAGAATGGCTGAACAAGTTGTGGTATATGAATGTGATGGAATACTGTTATGCTATAAGAAATGATAAGCAGGTAGACTTCAGAGAAACCTGGAAAGACATATATGAACTGATGCTGAGTGAATTGAGCCGAACCAGGAGAACATTGGACACAGTAACAGCCAGGTTGTACGATGACTAACTTTTATAGACATGGTTCTTCTCAGCAATGCCAGGATCTAAGCCAACTCCAGAAGACTTATGTTGGAAAATGCTGTCCACATCCAGAGAAAGAACTCTGGAGTCTGAGTGCAGATGGAAGCAGACTATTTACTATCTTTTTTGTTGTTGTTTTGTTTCTTCTTTTTCATGGTTCCTCCCATTGCTTCTAATTCTTCTTTACAACATGACTAATGTAAAAATGTGTTTAATATGAATGTATATGTAGAACCTGTATCAGATTGTACACCATCTTGAGGAGGGAGGAGGGAAGAGAGGAGGAGAACATTTAAAACTCAAAAGTTTATTGAAGTGAATGTTGAAAACTAAAAATAAATAAATAAATTCAAAGTGCCTTCTATCTACAAAGCCTATGATTCAGGGGGTCTATGAGTTACTTTTATCTAATTTCTAAAGTAGAGTCTGAAGAGGAAAAGACAGTGACTATAGCCATGAAAGCTCTGTTCTAGTATTTGAAGGGCTGTCATATGGAAAGGGATCAGATTTGTTCTGATTGATACCTGAAAGAAGAATTTGAGATAAACATTGGCTTGATAAAAAAGAGTGGGGGAATAACTTCCTGCCAATTAGAGCTATCCAAAAGTGGAAGGAACTGCTGTGAAAGGTGACAGATTACCCAGACTGGAGGCAAGCCAGCAAAGATATCACAGTCACTTTCCAGGTATGCTATGGAAAGACTCCATGTTCAGGTATGAGTTGGGAAAATGGTCTTTAGAGTTCCTTCCAACTCTGAAATTCTTTGTTTGTGTGATGAGAGAGGAGTGGTGGCACAGTTTAGTAGTACTAATAGTAACAGTAGCAGTGGTGGTGGTGGTTGTAGTGGTGACAATAGTAGCAGTAGCAGCAGTAATAGTGGTGGTAGTGGTGGTGATAATAGTGGCACTGGTAGCAATGGTAGTGGTAGTGGTAGCAGTAGTAGTAGTAGTAATACTATATAACATTTATGTAACTCTTCAAAATTTTTCAAAATACTTCAAATATATTATCTACAACCCTAGCAATGAGTAGAGGGGCTATTAATCTGAGGTCTGCAGTCCCCTAAGAGTTTTCAGGGGACCAGTGAACTTTGATGGGGGAATTTTTTTTTTGTCCTTGGTTTCCTTTGTAATCCTATGCACTTTATTGTATATGTATAAAAAAAAATTCTTCTGAGAAGGGGTACTTAAGCTTCACCAGACTGCCAAAGAGGCCCATGAAACAAACAATAGAAGAGGTTGAGACCCCCTGCCTAATTAGGAAGGTTTCCAAAGGCCTGGAAATCCCACTGAATATTCATTGCTTTCCTGAATCTCTTCATATCAAAGGATCACAAGGAATCTTTTATGAGTTTTTGCTGCAAATAGTCTTTGAAATCAAGTACTGTTATAATTTCACATATGGAAAATTCTTGTTTGAAGATGTTTAGGGCCTTGCACAAAGTCTCACTGTAAGCAAGGAATCTCACAAATCAATAATAGCAAAGCTGGATTTAGACTCATTATCTCTTGTGTTAGCTGCTGTCCTTGATTCTCAGGGAGGCCCTAATGAAGCACAGAGAATAAACAGGATGAAGCTCATCTCCCAGGGAATTCAGCTCTACCCTCTTTTTGCCAGCTTCTTATCAGTTCAGGTCAGAAATGGCTCCTATGTGGGAACTTGAGTAATAAGCAAGGAAATTAGAATAAAATCGTTCTTGGGCCAGAATTTAAAATATATTCTAAGTGGCAATTATCAAAGCATTCATTGTGCTGCCAACTAAAAATGGAAATATAGAACAATGGAACAGAATAAAGATTTTAGAAATAAGTCCAACTGTATACAAGTTGGAGGGGAGCTGGAATTCTGATAAACATGCTCCTTTTTAAGGCACCCTTCCCCTCAATCTTGATCGTTTATTACTCTCATCTTGCCTTCTAGATGTCCTGGATAGCAGTGCAGAATGTCTTCCTAACTTTCCCCTGACTGTGCCTCACCTCCCTCCTATGTTCAAAATCCCCAGGGCTCCATCTCTGCTGTAATCAGATAAACTAAATCTTCCACACTGAGTTCTTAACCCTCCTAGGGAGCATAAAGCCTTAATCCAGTTAAAGTGGCCTTGGATTCAGAAAGCTCTTGATAGTTACTCCAGTAATGGACTTTCTGGTATGTTGGCAGGATGGTAGGAGAAATATATGTGGGGTAAATGGGCTTCTTACTGCCCTACTCTCCCCTTTTCCTTACCTTACGAAGCGTACAACACAAATAGCCATCTACTCTATATACCTAGGATGATTTTGAGCAAATCTACCTAGTTGTCTATTTTTTTTTGGAGTATCTTAGGAAGGAATTTATTGAGTATCATTAGGTTGGATCAGTGATTTAATTCAATTCGATCATATCTGGAAGGGAAATGAAGAGATCATTTATACAATACTTTGGCTCAGATTCAGAGAATTTTAGAGCTAAAAAGGACCTGAGAAATCATTCACAACACACTTATGTTTAAGACTTCAAAAAGGTAATATTTTGTCATCTTAATTTTATGAATGAGGTAGACAAAACTTAGAAAGAATCATAGGGACATGGAATTTTTGTTCTAGAAGTAAGCTTAGAAATTATCTGATCTAAACCCTTTTCTATAGATCAGGCAGTTGAGGCCCAGAAAGATGAAGAATGGCTTGCCCACAGTCCCACAGTGAGTAGCAAACCTGGCACTCCCATTTCATGTCCACAGCTCTTTCCATTGTAACAACATTGCTTCTGACTATACAATTCAGTGAAAACATTAAGTAAGTTCCTGAATGGGAGCTAAGGATTGCAGGAAGACATCAAAAGAAATGGTAAAGACAAACTTTCTTTTTTTTGGCTAGGCAATGGGGTTAAGTGACTTGCCCAGGGTCACACAGCTAGTAAGCGTTATGTGTCAGAGACCGGATTTGAACTCAGGTGCTCTTGAATCCAGGGCTGGTGCTCTATCCACTGTGCCACCTAGCTGCCCCAAGACAAACTTTCTTGCTTCACGGTTTTGACTGTGACTACTCTTGGTGAGGTTAAGTGAACTGAATACAGATATCCATGTGTGATTTCAAATGTACCTTGCTTTTACCATCAGAATATGCCATGGACTAAGCATCTTCCCTGCTAATTATTCCTTTCCTTGTGGCTGTTAGACTGGGGCAAAACACCCTTCTAAGCCTTTCCCTTGTGGCATCATCATCATCATCAATCATCTCACTATTCGAGTGATCCCTGGTGAAGAGCTAACCTAGCTGGAGGTTGAAGGGTGAGTACCATAATTGTACCTCACTCGTCTATAATCAGTCAGGTTCCATGACATCACTCTGCCTTTACCAACAGGCAGGACCAAAGACTGACCATTGTGTTATCCACCCTGCCAGGATGTTTTTAAACCACTCTTAACATCCATTCCACCATTTGATTATCTAAGAGCAATAATGAAATCAACGTTATCATTGCTACTGTGACAGGTAAGACAAAATAATGCCTTATAGCTCCACTCTGAATCCCCACAATTCTGTTATAGACAGGCTATGCTGAAGCTCCTTTCCTTAGCTATGACTATATGCTCCCTCATCCATGTCAGCACAATCCTTCCCTTGATCCCTATCCAATTCTACTTTACCTTTCTCTGTATCCCATGAAATTTCCATTTATCATTAGCAGATGGCTTTTTATTTTCAGCTTGTTTCCTCATTTTAAGAATAATTGTTTTATATATTATGTATACAATTTTCAATGAATATGTTAATTCTACCAGCTGACTACAAGCTCTTTGAGGGCAGGGATTGCTTCATTTTGTCTTAGTATCCCTAGCTTATCACAAAGCATATAATACAAAGCAGACAGTAAATATTTGTTGATTTGAATCAAATTGATACCTATTTGCTTGTAGTTCAAGTGTAATGAAAGTGTTAATAGCAGTATACACATGAGAATGCTATTGAGTAAATATAAGCAATAATTTTCTACATTTGTACAGTATTTTCCATGTTAGAAGATATTTTCACATATACTTATTGGTTGATTGATTGATGTTATAGAAATGTCATCTATTCTTCGTATGGTCCCTTTGAGTTACGTAAAAGCTAATTTTGCAGCTTATTGTTTGTCCTTCATTCTGAAAGAAGACCATGACATCAGGAAGTTGATGCCATGATTTACAAGTGAATTAGATTTAAGTAAGGGAGGGTTATGCAAAGCCACCAGCCTCACTTTCTCTTCCAGAGTCATCTGGGACCAGTGGCTAGATATAGATCAGCACTTTTGCAACTAGTAGACAAATAAGTGCATATCTAAACTGAGAAACTGGTGCTTTTTCTCATCCATTCCTATTAGCTTGACCCAAACATTCAAGTCTGTTTCTAAACCGGTGAATTCCAAAGTGAGAGCCATGGCCTGACCTTAACGGATGTGTGATAAACTATTTAAAGAGGGTCACACGCAGCTCTCCCCATGATAGCCAATCATAGGACTCTCTCTAACACAACCATACCACGTGTTTCATTGATTATAGCTCAATACTAAATACCCTTCCCCCCCCCTGCCTCCCCCCCCCCATTCTGTCCCCTCCCACCACCAGCCTCCCTTGTTCCATTCATTATATACTCAGGGCAATTATGACTGAAGTACCCTCCACAGCAACTGTCCACACAAAATTGCCACACACACACACACACACACACACACACCATTCCCCACACTCTCTCTCACCCAGATCACATAAGAAATGCATTGAAATTCTCATTACCATATTTTTTCCTCAAAACATATACCACTTCCAAATTTACCTATTTCCAATGAAATTCTTCCAGTTTCATAGTTTTTTCTTCTAGTTCTGTAGTTTTTCAACATTCCTGCTATCTTCAACTCCTCATTTAAGTGAAGCTGCTCTCTTCAAATTACCAATCATCTCTTAATTGCAAAATCTTATTTCCTTTTCTTAATCCACACCATTCTTGAATTTGCTAAAGCATTTGACATTCTTGATTACCCTCTCCAAGTAGACTTACTCTGTCCTCTCTATTGACAAAAACAATATAAGCATATCATCTATAAAACTCTCATATTTGTACACTTAAAAAAATTTAGAAAAAGTTTCTAGATTTCCATTTAAAATCTTTTCGAAAATTTTTCAATTTATTTTTTAAAATTAAAATAGAACATCTTCTAATTAGTTTGTTAAAGCAATTAACTGACATTATGAAAAGATGAAAATTTACTAGCTAAATTTAGAAAAATCCTATGTATGATTGTTAGATGAGATTGAAAGTGATTGTTATAATTCAGCAAATACACTATTGATGAACATATCTTATTTGGACCTGCATTTCTTGGGGAAATATCTTTTCCAGATACAACAACTTTTAACATGAAGGATGAAAATAAATTCAACTTAAAACCAGACCTTCAAATCTCTGTATCATACAAGATTTAAGGCAAAATTTTTAAAAATAATGAAGTGCATTCAACCATACTACTCTCAGTTGTATTTTAGTGAGAGTAAAAAAGTGTTTGTACCTCTAATAAACTATTTTACCTTTTTTAAATATACTTTTTTCCTAAGTTTTATAGTGCAGGCAATTATTAATATTCTTTCCTCTATTCCACCATGGATACAGAGCTAACCTTGAAGTTAAAAAGACTTTGGTTCAACTCTTATATCTGATACATGCTGGTTGTGTGACTGCATTGCTTTACCTCATCTCTACATCCTGGCTTCCCTGGCTTCCTTCAAGTCTCAGCTAAAATCCTACCTTCTAAAGGAATCCTTTCCCAAGCAGTGGACCTCCTGGCTGATTAAATTTCAAAATATACCATCAAGGGAAAAAATAAATCTCTCTATTCCCTCTTCATCATCTAACTAGCTCTCCAAACTGTAATCTTGGGAATATTGAGATCTGAAATATTGGGATACTATTATCTATAATGCTACTGAGCTTCTTTAAAAAGCTGATCCTTTAGAAACAAAGGTAGAGGTGTGGAAAAGGAAAGAATATTATTAAATTTATTATCATATTATTATTATTATAAATAATATTTCTTAAGCAGGTGCTATACCTATAGGCACTTTACACATATTATCTCATTTGAATATTAGTACCATTTGAATAAGGAGAGAGCTAAGATGGTCCTAGATTTCTGTTTACTTGTCAAATCAATTCCACAAATATTTATTAAACACTTTCTATTTTTAAGGCCATGTACTAGAACAAAGCTAAAAAGTGATGTAGCCCTGCCCACAAGAAGTTTACAGTCTAAGCTGAAAGTTGAACCATGAACACAAAAGGACAAAACTGAGGTTATAAAATAATGGTGGCTTTTTGTTTGGCAGGAACTTGGCATGTAAAAGATGAAATTTTCCTTAGAAGACTTTGGAGGGAGTTGGATAGTAATAGCAGGCAACAGAGAAGGAATATGACCCTAGGAATACACAACCAGCATAAGTATGATGATCTTTAGGTAGACAGACACAAGTAGACAGCTTCAGAGACTCTCCTTTCTTTATTTGAGAATGTATGGCAGGGGCACAGCTTCCATGAAGTGCATTGAGATACTGGGGTTTTCAGTAACAACTGTTCAAGTTTTGTTCAAGTTTGAAGGAGCTTCTGTGGCCTGAGCACTGATGATAAGCTCAAGGACTCTATCCCAATTCAGTAGTACTAGAACCATTATTTAAATCAGTTTTGTACTTCCTTCAGTGGTAATGTACTCTGGTACAAGCTAGTATGGAAGAGCGGGGAAATGATATCAGCAAAGATTTGAAAAGCTAACAGTGGCTAGCTGACTAGCCTTAAGTTGGATTTAGCCCCACCCCCTTTCCTTCACTTGCTGTTATTTGGAGTCCTGGGTATTGTACTTTTGAGGGGGAAAATCAGTTAGAAGTTTGTGCAATGTGTTGGTGTTTCTCTGGGAGTCTTATGTGGTCTACAGTTAGGTTCTATATTGTGTGCATGCAATAGTCTGAGAAGTTCCACAGATTCAAACTCAAAGCTATACTTCTGATTCTTCATGAGCTTAATCCCTCATCTCAGGAAAGATTGCCCACCAGTTGGTATTTTCATGACAGAACATGTCACGTGGACAGAAGCTCCAGTACCACATGTCTCTCTGTTCTTCTGTTCATAAAACAAGAAACTCTGGCTCTCTTTGGGATAGATGCAGCCAAGAGCGGCCCTTGCTCTGTCAGAACACTGTCTTGTTCTTGGGACAAATCAAAAGCCAACTTGCATTCGACCTCAGTGCTCTCATCTGCATTACTCTCTTAATTTGTACTGTTCACATCTCCTCCCAGATCCTCCATGAGAACTGTTACTTCTTTGTTTAACCTGTCCCAACCCTACTCTTTGGAGGATAGGATGCCTTTTGAAGTTGTGTGGGATGGAACAATGAGGAGGAAAAAATTTCTCAGATATAATATGCAGCCTCCATGAAGCTACCTGATTTGTAAGTTTCTCATATATTTTGGGAGGCTATAAAATATGAATCAATGAAATCTTTTATTCATTTTGAGCCTTCAACTGATAGTTTCCAGAAGTTAGATAGAGTGTCTCTATCTCATTGACAAATGTATGTTACAATATGAAATCTCAAACTTCACATCAATTATCCTCCTCCTCTATCTCTAGCTGCATTCAAGGGCACACAAGCAGATTATTGAAATGGACATAGCATGCAATCTTAGAGAAACTATTTTATTTTAAAATAAATGGTGAAACAGAAATCAAAACAAATGTTCAAGAGACAAAGATTGGGGACAAAGTCTCATTTAGGGAGTCAGAGTGATGCAAGAGATGAAAAAGTAGGAGTAACAGTTCTTTTTTCAGTGGTTCTAGTCACTATGCTTCTTTTCTAGACAAATTACCCGTAGTTTGACTACAGTATTTTCCTTTTTCATCATAACATTTTCTCTTTGTCCAATTAACTTATGGTGGTAGATGGCAGAAACATCAGTGACTCCAAAATCTCAATATTCTAAAGATCACAGCTTGGAGAGCTGGTTAGATGACAACAAGGGAATTTTTTCCCTTGATGGTATATTTTAAAATTTAAATACCAAATTAAAAAAAGTAGCAAAAGGTACTTCTGAGATGGGGAAGAGATGGCTGGTAATCCTGTTTGTGAAAAGATTCAGGTTTTAGTGAAACCTTAATGTGAACCCACAGTAAGATATTGTAGCCAAAAAAAACAAAGCATGAAATTGTAGGCTACTTTAAGAAAGTATTAGGACTAGGAAAGTGGTAGAGCACTTACAATCTAATCTGATCAGACCACATTGGTAATATTTTGCTCAGTTTTAGAAATCACATTTTAGGAAGAGCATTTATGAGTTGGAAATTTCTAGAGGTTGCAGATCAATACCTTCTCTGCAACTAAGATTGAGGCTTGTTCAGGTTCACATAGCCAGTTTATGTCAAAGGTGAGATTTATCTTGGTCTTCCTGGCTTTAAGGCCAGGACTCTATCTACTGTACCATATTGCATCACTGCACTAATATATAAATTGCAAAAGACGTGCAAAGTGAAAATGTAAAAGGATAAAAGGAAGATCAAATAAGCAATATTTTAAATATTTAATTATATTCTTTAACTATAAAAAATTTGTTCTTAGTACTAAAAATGGCATTAACGTTAGTTAATATTATTAATAATAAAAAATTAAATGGGAGCAATGTAATTGAACATGTTTTTTTTTAATCTCCATGTAATTTCTATGGGATAGGTTAAATTTGCAAGTGTTAATTTATTACGAATTTAATATTCAGTTAATAGAGGCTGTGTAGCTAGCCAAGTAGGTAAATTGCTTTTAGGGAAAATGCTTTTTTTTTAATTAAAAAGTATAATATCACAATCAAATTATAGGTCATAACAGTCAGTGAACTTAACAGCTTTACAACAGGATATGTTTCTTTTCATGTACATAGATGTTCACTATTTGTTGTTGTTTAGTCATTTCAGCTGTGTCTGACTCTGTGACCCCATTTGGGGTTTTCTTGGCAAAGATACTGAGTGGTTTGCCATTTTCTCCAGCTCATTTGACAGATGAGGAAACTGAGGCAAACAGGGTTAAGTGATTTGTGCGGTGTCATACAGCTAGTAAGTGAGGCCACATTTAAACTCAGGTCTTCTGGGTGCGAGACCTAGAGCTTTATCCACTGTACCACCTACCTTCCCCTTTAGATACTCACGATAGACAATGCAAAATCGAGCAAAAGTCTCTGATGTTAACTTAGAAAAGAAATCACTATAAATATATTCCTCTGTGGCTCTGCTTGACGAATTATCATAAATGGATTCAATGTTCACATTTGAATATCTGGGTTGTGGTTTTGTCTGGTTGTGAGGGACATCAAGGGACATCAAGAAGACCAGTTTGCTTTGACCATAAAGTCAAGGATGACGGTCATGTATAAAAAGACTGATAGTTTGGGATCAGTAGGTGAAGATTTTACGTGTCAAATACAAGAGCTTATATTTGATCTCAAAGAATTGAGAGAAAGCCATTGGAGTTTATTGGGTAAGGGACCAACCTGGTCACACCTGCATTTTAGGAAAAATCACTTTGCCAGATGTCTAGAGGGTAGATTGGAGTGAGAGGAAACTTGAAGTAGAAGGACCAATTAGGAGGTTGTTGCAATAATCTAGGTCAGTGGTCCTCAAAATCTGACCCACCCTGAGATATTTTTAGGAATGGTGAGATCAAAACTACTTTCAAAATAATACTAAGGCATTATTTACCTGTTAAAATATCCTAATTTTCTAATTGCATATCTGTGTGGTACTGGATTTTCTTCATATACTTCAACCAAAATAGTATAAAAGAACAGATTGAATTCCAAAGCAGATATAAGATTCTAACTGTCTTCTATTAAGCTCCAGCTCCTCTACTAAGGGGCCTCATCCCTGAAAAGAAATTTGCAAAAATATGTAAAACAATACCACCCTTCTCACTACTTTTTTGTTTTGGAAAATATTTTTTTCATAAAAATGTAATATGTTTGTATTCTTATCTTAAAATGAATTAAATACTTTAAAATTTTATCAGCTTTAATTTCTAATATGGCAAATATCCATATACATGACCAACAAAAAATGAAAGTTCTTTGGGATCCTCAATGATTTTTAAGAGTGTAAAGGGAACTAAGATCAAAAAGTTTTAGAACGCTGATCTAGATGGTAAGTGATGAAGGTTTGAGCTACGATAGTTGTTATATGAATGGAAGGAAAAATGGAGCCCAAAGATGGTTTAGGAAAAGAAAAGATAAGATCTGGTGACTTCTTAGTTATTTGGGGTACATGAAAGTGAGGAATTGAAGATGGCTACAAAGTTGAGCAACTGAATGGCTGGTTGCAATTGATCTCAGGAAGGCCTGACTTCAAAAGGTTCCTGAGAAACTTATTAACTGCAACTTTAGGCAAATCACTTAACCCCATCTTCAACTTTCCTATCTGTAAAATGGGGATAATAATTATATCTAATGGCTATTGTGAAAATGTGGTATAAAATTTGTAAAATGTTTTAAATACCTTAAAGCACCATACAAATGCTAGCTGGTTGTGGTGTTATTATCATCATCATCATCATCACATCATCATCATCATCATCATAACTGTCCAAGGTGTTGATTCCTAATTCCCCAGTAGAAAAAAGGAAGTTGGAAGCTTGAACAGTAGTGGGAGAGACCAGGGTGAAGAAGTGGTTAATGGATAAAGAATAGGTATGGTTGTGTAGAAGACAAGCCCAATGATTGGCTATTGCTCTGAGAGTATAATGTGACATCCTTCAATCATTTAATAATACATTCCTTTAAATCCATTAAATCCATCCCCCATTGGACCAGGACTGTATGATTCATGATGGCCCCATTATCTCTAAAATCTTTGATCACTATGATGTTTCTAAAGGAAACAGTGGCAGAGGAGAAAGGTCTTAGGATTTGGAATCTGAGGAGTTAAGTTAAAATGACAGCTCTGCATTTTATTGCCTGTATCACTTCATAGCTAATGTGTCTCAGTTTTCTCACCTGTAAAAAGAGGTGATCGGAATTCATTAATTGGTTTCTAAGATTTCTTCCAGCTCTAAATCTGTGCTCCCCTCATCTCTGATCAGGAAAAACTTCCTCATTCTTAAACTTTAGTATATCAGTATAAGATTTTATTTGTATCTACAGCCTACAGTAACTTTTTTAGGCTGAAATGGCTACCTAGTGAAAAATGTGCAAACTCATTTAGGAACATGATTGACTCATGTCCCTTAAGTTTCAGAGGTATGATTCAACACAGACTATTTGGTACATTCTTATTGGATTCTCACAGTTAGTTATGTGAGTTCTGTGCCTCTTCTTCCTCATAGTAAATTGATAAATATCTCTCATAGGAGGGTGAAAGAAAATTGGTTCTGCGTAAGAAAATTGTGGACTAAAGTAAATTGGGTAAAAAGTACCTTCAGATAATGCTTAAATGCATTATTTAAATGATATAACTGAGGTTTCAATGTAGTAAGAAAATACTAATATAGCCTATTGGGTAAATTATCTTGTAATTAATATATATTTAAAATCTGCAATGAGCTAATCAGTAATTATAGTCTATCAGCAAATTGGTGTTTTAACATGTGCATTTAAATAAGTAAATTATAATGCTGTAAAATGCCTAAATATTTATTTATTGTATTTTGATGACTTGAATAAATTTAAGATAGTATTTTGCTAAATGGTTAAAATATGATCTTAATTCCCTTTTTTCCCTCTTTTGGTTATGAGTTCTGAGTTGTCTCTTCCAAACCAAAATTAGAGAAAGCTGAAATTTGATATTTATATATAGGTGAAAGCATACAATATATATTTCCACATATCAATTTTTCTCTGGAGGTAGACATCGTTTTCCTTCATAAGTCTCTGGTGGTTTATTTGAATGATCATATTACCCAGAGTAGCTTTGTCATTCACAGTTACTTTTTGAACAATATTGCTATTACTGGGGCAGAGCCAAGATGGTGGAGTGAAAGCAGTGACTTGCTTGAGCTCTCCCCCAAACCCCTCCAAATACCTATAAAAAAATAGCTCTAAACAAATTCTGAAGCAGCAGAGCCCACAAAAAAGACAGAGTGAAACAAATTTCCAGCCCAAGACAACCTGGATGGTTGATTGGAAAGGTATCGTGCTGGGCTGTGTGCAGGAATCTCTCTGCTGGTGCAGGATTCTCTTGCTTTGCCTGCTTGGATCTGGGTCACAGTTCTGGGGCAAGGAGGAGCGCTGGCATGGTGGAGCTTGTAGTGGCTGTGGAGAGGAAATCTTCCTCACAGTTCCACGGCAGAAAAGAGTGTTTGTGGTGACTCATAGAGCAGAGCATAGGCCAGGAAAGGATGAAACACCTCACCCTTGATCATAGCACCTGGGAAGAACTGAAAATTTACAGGTCCCTAGAAGTATCTCTGAGAACAGCTGCACAAAACCCCCTGAAGCTTGGGACAGTACATTCTCCACATTGGAAACAGACTCCTACCTTAACAAACAGTTTATAAGTCAAGTAATTGGCCAGGATCATGATCAAGCAGCGCAAAAAGAGGCAGACTATATTATCTTACTTTGGTGACAAAGAAGATCAAAACACCCAATCAGAAGAAGACAACGAAGCCAAAGCTCCTACATTCAAAGCCTCTGAGAAAAATATTAATTGGTCCCAGGCTATGGAAGACCTAAAAAAGGATTTGGAGAAGCAAGTAAGAGAAGTAGAGGAAAAACTGAGAGTGATGCTAAAGGAGACCCCCAAAAATACTGAAGAAAATGACATTAAAAATAGCCTAACTCAAATGGCAAAAGAGGTCCAAAAAGCCAATGAGGAGAAGAATTCTTTAAAAAGCAAACTTGGCCAAATAGAAAATGCCCTAAAAAGAAAATTGGCCAAACGGAAAAGGAAGTCCAAAAGATTACTGAAGAAAATACTCCCTTAAAAATTAGAACACAGCAATTGGAAGCTAGTGACTTTATGAGAAATTGAGACACTGTAAAACAAATCTAAAAGAATGAAAAACTAGAAAACAATGAGAAATATCTCATTGGAAAAACAACTGACCTGAAAAATAGATCCAGGAGAGATAATTTAAAAATTATTGGACTATCTGAAAGCCATGATCAAAAAAAGAGCCTAGACATCATCTTTCAAGAAATTATCAGGAAAACTGCCCTGATATTTTAGAACCAGAGGGCAAAATAGAAATTGAAAGAATCCACCAATCTCTTCCTAATATCCCCAAAGGAAAACTCCTAGGAATATTGTAGCCAAATTCCAGAGTTCCCAGGTCAAGGAGAAAATATTACAAGAAGCCAGAAAGAAAAAAATTGAGGTATTGTGGAAACACAATCAGGGTGACACAAGATTTAGCAACTTCTACATTAAGGAACCAGAGGGCATGAAATATAATATTCCAGAGGTCAAAGGAGATAGGATTACAACCAAGAATCACCTACCCAGAAAAATGGAGCATAATCTTTTTCAGGGGAAAAAATGATTATTCAGTGAAAAAAGAGGACTTTCAAGAATTCTTGATGAAAAGACCAGAACTGAATAGAAAATTTGACTTTCAAATACAAGACTCAAGTGGAACATGAAGAGGTAAACAGGAAAGAAAAATCATGAGAGACTTATTAAGACTGAACTGTTTACATTCCTGCATGGAAAGATGATATTTATAACTCATGAGACCTTTGTCAGTATTAGGGTAGTTGGAGGAAAAAAATTATATGTATGTATAGATAGATAGATAGATAGATAGATAGATAGATAGATAGATAGATAGATGACATAGGGTGAGTTGAAGATGTAGGGCTCATATCTGGAGAATAAAAATAAGGGGTAAGAGCAGATTATACTGGGAGAAGGAGAAAGGGAGAGGTAGAATGGGGTAAATTATCTCACAAAAAAAACAGAAAAGAAAAGGCTCTTATAGTAGAGGGGAAACAGGGGAAGGTGAGAGGGAATGAGTGAATCTTATTCTCATAGGATTTGGCTTAAGGAGGGAATAACACACACACACTTAATTGGGTATGGAAAGCTGTCTTACCCTACAGGAAAATAGGGGGAGAAGGGGGCAAGGGAACAGGAGGATGATAAAGAGGAGGGCAGATTGGGAAAGGGGGTAATCAGAAGCAAACTCTTCTGAGAAGGGACAGGGTCAAAAGAAAGAATAGAATAAATGGGAGGGAGGGATAGGATTAAGGGAAATAGAGTTAGTTTTTCACAGCATGATTACTATGGAAGTGTTTTGCATGACTGCACACTTATAACCTATATTCAGTTGCTTGCCTTTTCAATGAGGGTGGGTGGGGAGGGAGGAAGAGAGAAAATTTGGAACCCAAAGTTTTAAAAACACATATTTTAAAAAAATGTTTTCGCATGCTACTGGGAAATAAGAAATACAGGAAATGGGGTACAGAAATCTATCCTGCCCTACAAGAAAGCAGAAGGGGAAGGGGATAAGGGGGGGGATGGAAGGGAAGGCAAACTAGGGGAAGGGATATTCAGAATGCATGCCATCTTGAGGTGGGGGGAGGGGTGAGATTGGGTGAAAATTTGGAAGTCAAAATTTTGTGGAAGGAAATGTTGAAAACTAAAAATAAATAAATTTAAAAAGAAAAAAATAATATTGCTATTACTGTATATAATATTATTTTTTTCTGCTCATTTCACTCTGCATTATTTCATGCAAGTCTTTCCATGTTTTTCTAAAATAACCTGTCCATTCGTTTCTTACAGCGCAGCAGTACTTCATCACAACCACATACCACAACTCACTCAGCCATTCCCCAGCTGCTGGACACCCCTTTCCTTTCCAGTTCTTTGCCACCACAAAGAGAACTGCTAGACATATTTTAGAACAATTAGGTTATTTTCATTTTACCTTGATCCCCTTGGGAAACAGACTTAATAGTGATATTGCTGGGTCAAAGGGTATGAACAGTTTTATAACTCTTTGGGTATAATTCCAGGTTGCTCTTCCAAATGGTAGGATCATTTTACAATTCCACCAATTAGTGTCTTGATTTTTCCATTTTGTTCTCTCTAGCACTCGCATTTTATTTTTTAAAAAATTAACTCTTTTCTTACTTTTGCTTCATCTATTTCGAGAAATTCTAGTTAAAATTGTGCCTGATCTTGTAGTTCTTCTTTAAGGTTTGCTTTTAGTTGTTTTGAAGTTATTCCCTTCATCTGGGCTTGTGTCTTGAACGTTCTTATCACCATAATAGTTTTTGATAATGGAATTCTTTTTTATTATTTGTTTATTCTTTTTCTTTCCTTCTTTTGGATGAGGCAATCAGGGCTAAGTGACTTGCCCAGGGTCACACAGCTAGTAAGTGTCAAGTGTCTGAGATTGGATTTGAACTCAGATCCTCCTGACTCCAAGGCTCTATCCACTGCACCACCTAGCTGCCCCTTATTTGCTTATTCTTCCAGACTATTTTCTGACTTCAGATTTTATGTTAGCATTGGTCTCTGCACACTTCTTGAAAGAATGTCTTGGGTGACCTTGTGTCTTCCTGTTTCTGCTGCTTTCTTGGGAACATTGAGAGATATTATTCTAGGATCTCAAGGACAGCTCAGTATAGGGACCTGTAAGTGTTTAGTGCTCCCAAAGTGTTATGATTGAGGGCAAAGTCTGATCAATGACCTCCTGTTCTGAGCCTTATCAGTTCCTGACCAAGATTTGGATCTAAGCAACATAACTGTCAGCTTGTTCCTGTGTAGTAGACTGCTGGTGAACTCAACCAATCTCAGTCAGCTGGAAAGCTCTATTGCTTCAGACTGACAGAATTTCAGGCTCCCCTTTGGTCTGGGATTCCTGCCCTAGTTATCCCACCATGGGCTTCAGACAAAGTTGGAGGCTGACACTAAAAACATTCTCTTATCCTGGGGTGTAAACACAACTACAACTTTCTTTTGAATTTTTTTCCTTTACCCTTAGGTGCAGGTTCCCTCCTCACTCTATCCTGGATCTGTGGCCCAGTACTGAGTAGAGAGAAAAAAACTTGACAACTGGCACCTGTTTTTATATCTTGCACAAGGTCAACCTCCTTTGTGTGGGTCTGGGAACTTTTCTTGACCTGGTGTATAGTCTCTTCCGATGCTGGGATAATCCTTTATGACCATATCAGGTTAGACCAGATTGCCAATGTCCACAGATTTCTCTGTCTTCCTGCCTTCCTGCTGACCTGGAAAACTGACTCATGTAATTAGCTGTATTTCTTTCTGCTTCTCTGTGCCAAATGTCGAATATTCAGATAGAAAAAGTCACTGTGTTCCTCGGTATTACTCAATAATTTTATCTCCATCTTCTCCCTTCCCTTTTGAAATGCTATGACAATAGGAAAAGCTGATAGTTAAAAGATACTTCTGCTACTATGACTGCAGGATCCAGAAAGGTTAAAAATGTTGACCACAGAGGGAGTGAACAAAAACAGACAGAAATGAATTTGATTTAAGCAAAAATTGGCTTTTTATTCTAGTATTCTTGATTTTTTAAATGCTCACATTTCAAATAAAATACATCTGATTTCCCAACAGTAATATATTGGGCAGACATCCTATCTTGTTCTAGTTATACATTGATAACCTTAATATGTCAACCATGCTTGACTTAACCCTTAATTGCAGTAATTTTGGGTTTCAAAATCTAGGAGGATGACAATGAGTGATCAACCTCCTGATGAAGATATTTGATTCTACCTTATTTGTAGAGTGTAACAGATTATATGATAATCTATTATCTGGGTACTGAAGGGGAGCCATTAGCTGTCTCCACAGAAGAAAAATTAAGATTCTCTTTCCAGTGTTCATTTTTCAGCAGCAAGCTGTCACTTTGATGCATGCTCACATCCGATGTTGTTCTTCGTATTTCTGATTAGTGATAATGAGGCCACATGAACACCTTTATGCTTACTTCTAAGCACTCTGGAACAGCTGTCCTATTAAATACCTTCAGGAAGCACAGCACTACCAGATCTACAAAATAAAACAGTTATGGTTCAAAACAACTCTAGCTTGCCTTGTATATAATACTTTCAGGTTGCAAAGCACTTTCACATGCAATAGCTCATTTGGGCTTCACTCCAGTCTTGCAAGGTACACAATAGTAGTGTGATTTTTCTCTATTTGTAAACAAAGAAACTGGATTTCAGAGAGATAAAGCTACTTGACCAAGGCCACACAGTAAATTACAGAACATGTTGATTAAAGTGAAAGTGTTATTTGGATTAGGTACCTAGAAGAACCAATCTTGATTTTCCAGAATAATGAATAATGATCAGACCAAATCATAGGATGTTAAGAGCTAGAACAGATGATAATCTAAGATGAGTTCTCCAAGCCCCTTATTTTGTGAATGGAGGAAACTGAGGCCTAGAAAGGTGAGGTAACTTGCCAAAAGCCATCAAAAGCCGTCACTCACCAGAGGCAGAACATAGAATCAAGTCTTCTGACTTAAATCAAGCCTTCTCTTAATTATACCTTTCTGGGTCTTGAAAATGACCTTGAGAATTTACTCTCTGTTCCTTATCCCATTTTCAAGTTTGTGTCACTTGACCACCGGTAATCAATTTAGAAATTCCAACTACCCATCAATTGGCAAAGATAACAAAATAGGCTGAATGTTTTGAGGTCGGTTTTTGTTTTATTTGTTTTGTTTTGTTTTAGTTTGGTTTGGTTTTGGTAAATTTGGTAAAGTAATTTGGTAAAGTAGAAAGAGCACTGGTTCTGGAGTAGGAGGACCTGAGTTCAAGACCCATCCTTGGTGAGACAGTTAGGTGGCTTTGGTGGATACAGTGTTGGATTTGGAGTTAGGACAAACAGAGTTCAAATCCAACCCCAAACACTTACTAGTTATATGACCCTGGGAAAATCACTTAACATTTTTCAGGGTCAGTTAAATCTGTAAAATGGGGGGGTGATAAAAATAGTTCCTATCTCACAGAATTATTGTAAGGACCAAATGAGATGATTATATGTAAAACAGTTTATAAACCTTCAAGTGCTATATGAATGTCTATTGTTATCATTTAATAAACAAAAAAGCATTTTCTCAAAATTTTGCTTCAGAATTTAGTTTATATTCCCATCTCAGTATATATTCACACTTGTGGCATTAAAAAAGAAACCCAGATATTTCATGGGAATTTACAGCTTTCCTCCCCTGACCACTGAAGTCCAAAAAGTGAAGAAACCTGAGGGAAAAGTATTCAGAACTGAAATTCCCCAAATATTTCACCTATAGCAAAATTAATCTTTCAGATAGTTTTCCTTTTCAGTTGACCTAAATTGATCATTTGAAGAATTATCTCTTTTCTCTTGGTGTTAATGACCAATACTTTCCTAATCTCTCTATTTTAGTAGAGGGTACCAACTATATGTCCACTCTAAGTACAAAACTTAATACTGTTCAATTTTAATGATTCAGCTTGGTTTTTGAGGTATTAAGAAAATACACTTCTCTGCCCTAATTACAGGAATAAGGTGTCTATGAGTGTGAAATATCACACATCCTGACATAAAAGATCCATATATTGGTTGGTTTTGCTGAACTTTTTTTTTCCTTTTCCTTTTTTAATCTTAATTACTAGGGAAGTCTCATAGAGAAGGGATGGGATATGTTCAGAAATCCGTGGAATGTAAAAGCAAAAGATAGCAATAAAAAAAAGATATTGATTTTAACATGATAATCATGTATATCAGTATTTTTCTCTCAATGCTGGATAGATCCATCATAAAGAAAAGCAAGATAATATAAAGTTCAACAAATTAGAAAAATAGATTTGACCTGACCTTTGATAATTTCTACATGGGAATTTAAGAATATATGTGTGTGTGTATGTATGTGTGTCTGTGTGTGTGTGTATTTATGTATATGTGCCTATACATATACATATAAATATATACATAAACACATATATCTGGACCCCATTGCATTTTTATAAAACCTCATCATACACCAGAGTGTGGAGTCATTTTAAAAATGCTAAAAGGCAGAAACAACAAAATAAATATATCCCCAACAGATGATAATGCAATACAATATTAATGCAGAGTGAAGATATGAGCTATATCTAACTGATTTATAGAACTAGATAAATTCATTTAGATGAACAAAAGTTATAGGATTACAAGGAAAACAATATAAAAATTGTGAAAGAAGGGAACATAGCATTAATAGACCCCAAATTATATTGTAAAAGCAGCGGTTATATAATATATTTGGTGCTGAGCTTTAAAAAAGCAGAAAAGTAGATTAACTTTTAAAAAAAAAAGCTTGATGAGCAAGAAACCAAAGCAACAAAAAATAATACCACAGTTTTTATAAACCTAAGAACATTTCGTACCAATGGAAGGGTTCCCTTTTTTGATAATAATTTCTGGAAAGCAAATTATACTTTACATCTTTATTCTCCCTTCCATAGTAAGTTCCAAAAGGACATGTGATCTGAATATAATTACAGACCTATGCTTTAGAAAGGGAAAGGAACAAAAGGAAAGCTAGTGGGGAAAGGGCGGAAGCCGGTCACAGCTAGTAAGTGCCTGGAACTCAATTTAAACTGTAATCTTCCTGACTTTTGGCCCAGACTTATACTCCACTACCTACCAATGCTAGGGAAAATCTGGCAGGTATGTAGAGGATAGATTGGAGTGGGGATAAACTCAAAGCAAAGCTATTAATGAGGAGGGCATTGCAATAACAAGGCAAGGAGGGATGAGGGCCTGAATTAAGGCAGTGACTATATGATTAGAGAGAAAGAAAAGGATTTGAGAAGTGCTATGGAGACAATATCTGGCAACTGATTGAACATGTGGGGTGAATGAGAATAAAGAATTGAGAATGACAATGTGGTTCTGAACTTGTGTCACTTGAAGGATGGTGGTGTTCTAAATGGAAACAAAGATGTTTAGAAGAAGAAAGGTTTTGGAGGAAAGAGAATGAATTCTGTTTGGGACAAAATAGATAATTTTCATTACACATAATTAAAAAGCTTTCATGTGAGTTGTGTTGATGAAGATTGAACAATAAAAGAAACAATAGAGTGAGAAAATACCTTTGCATCAACTATCATCAATGAAAGTTTGACATCGAAGTTATATAGAGAATATACACAAATATATAATTTTAAGACCCATCCCCAATAGGTAAACGTCTAAAGGATATGGGGAAAAAACTGTTTTCAAAAGAAAATTTGTAAACTATAAATGACCCTTTGAAAGTATTCTCCAAAGCAATCATAGTGAGAAAAAATAAATTGAAACATTTTAAGATTCTATATTATTTTTAAAATTAGTTAAGATGATAAAAAACAGAAAAAGTCAATTTTGTAGGGCCTGTGGGAAGAAAAGTAGAATAATATATTATTGGTGAAGTTGTAAAATGGTGTAGGCATTCAAGATAGCTGTCTAGAATCATGTAAGAAAAGAGAATACCATATCCATAACATTTGACTCAGTGACTTCTCTAATTGGCACATTCACCACTGAAATCAAAGGCGAAAAGAAAGATCTGATGCATACCAAAATATTCGTAGCAATACACTTTACAATAGGAAAGAAAAGGAAACAATGCGGATAGCCAATGAATGAGGAATGGCTGAAGAAAACTGATGTATACAAATGTAATGGAATATAATTGTGCAGTAAGAAATGATGACTATGAAAATTCAGAGAAACATGGGAAGGGATGTTATAAAATAAGCACAAACAAAAGAGTAACATGAAAAAGGCTATAGATGTGTAATTGGAATGTTCACTCAAAGGAAACTAAATTCTGATTAAATGAAAAACCAAAAATAGCCCTGGAGAAGAGATAAACATACATCAGTATTCATAGTAGAGAGGATGGGACAGAATATTGTACATATTCTAAGATGTGTTCGTTGTATCAATGTGTTTTTGCTTAATTGTTTTTCTTTGTTATAACTGAGGTTTGATGTAGAGAGAATAAAGGGGGGAGGTATTCTTCCCCACCCCCCTCCATACGTTGCTGGGATATAAAAATGAAAGGTAGAAATAAGATGCATTTTTTTAAATTAAAAGTCATCCTTCATTTCTCCAAGCAATCAATAAGATACAAAAGTGAAATGTGAATTAAAGAAAAGTAATTTTTAAAAGAAATACTAAAAATAAATAAATACTCCTATGGGTTTAGGAATAGAAAATTCCTGTCAGTGAAGAGAAAGTTCTAGGGGAGGAAAAAAAGAAGTGGAGGAGATCATGCTTGTCAGGAGAAGATGGCTACTAATCCAGCATCAAATTCTTTTTAATACTGGCAAAGTATGACCTTCTGGATTTACAAGAAAGCGAAGTCTCTTGCACATCAAATATCACTCTGATACCTGGATGTTTCATAGCATCAGATTCATACTGCTTAAATTCTCTTTGAAATCTCACACTGACTGTGAATCTCAAGTTTTTAAAGTGCTTTGCCTAAACACATTTGCTAACTTCCAGGACTGGCAATCCTGGAATCATCCTAGAAGCTGTCATAAGCATCAAAGTCTCTCCTCAGTATAACCAGGCTCTCTCCTTCTCTGCCACCAGGACGTGTTAGCCATCCTGCCTTCCAGCTACTCATCTTCTGTTAGAAAGAAGGGAAAGAGACCCTGGACACAAGCTGAAGACTACAGAGGGGAAAAAAAGTGGAAATGAATATTCCTGATTTTATCAAGATATGTAAACTGGGGTTTCTAATGCTAGTTAATTACAGCCACCCAAAATATAGAGACAAATGATTTCAGTTGCTACGGAAGGGAGAATTGGAATTCAAAATGGGATCCTTCCCAGATTAATGGCGACAGTGAAGTATCAGCCTGTTAAATTGGGAGAGCTCCTATGCCCAAGTTGTTTATTTATCTTAATGACTTGTCAACACAATTCAGCTGCTGAAAAAAGGAAACCAGTATCATAAAACTAAGACAGTCAACTTCAATTTTTGAGGGATATTTGAAGTGGGGTTTTTTTGTGAACAATTCTGTTCCCAAAAGACTCAAACAATTCCAGTGATGAAAAATAAATTATCTTCCTAGACCAGGAAAACAGTGTGTTATATTTGAAAACTAAGGAAAACTGGGAGACAGCGATCTGAGCATGATCAATTTATCAGTTAAGCTAGCAGTAACCAATAATTGAATCAATGGTGTCTCTCAGTGACCAAAGACCCCAAAGTAGGACTCACCAGCTTTAATATAACTTTGGGGAGTACAAACTTAGACAGGTAGCAAAGACAATACAGTTGGTTACAGGGTGAACAGCATCATGGGGGTGGGGACAACATGAGTGGTTATTTTTTTAAAGCAGGCTAAAATATATGGGGCTAGTGACCACCCCCTTGTGACAATTAAGGTATATTAATTGTTTTATGGGATCCATCAGCATCTTGCAGACCTTGTTAGCTGCCCTAAGTTAGCAGACTCCCCGGCATTTAGAAGGTTTGTTAGAGAGATAAAGATTTTACAAGGATGTACAATATACCTTTTGAGGATGATAATAAGTTAACTTGTAGCTAACCCAGAGGAAAAGTTGACTCAGAGATGGAGAAATGTTGACTGAGCAATTATACAAAATGGAACACTAAAACAAAATAGGGTCAATTGCAGAATAGACTCAATTATTAAGTGATAGAGAATAATTATAATTTCTTCATTCCCTCCTTTGATTTAGTAAGGAACATATCCTCAATGATATGCCAACTATCTAACGGATATGCCAAATATCAAATGACATCCTAGGTGTCCTACTATGATGAGAATAGTGTGAGACAGAACAGAGACAAGATTGAATTGCACATTGAGGGTCCATGGGGGGTAGTCCCTTTTGGCAAGTAAGCCTTACAGAGACAGCAGTGCACGAGGAAGGAATGAAAGTGAAAAGTGCCCATTCAGTCTCTTTCCTGGAGACTCATTCCCAATGTCCATTCCATTAGCACATCATATCTTGGGGCTCAGATGACTCATGCAGTCTTCTGGTTTCTCAAAACACCTTGGGCTTTCAGGAATGTGCCTATTCTCAGATCAGCTTCTCCTAGATCTGCTTCTCTGATCCAGATTACTTGAAAAGATTCTTAAATGTTTCTGCTAAAATTTGCCAGTTACAAAACTCAATATAGTTTAGTATAACCTCTTAAATTTTACTTTTCCAATAACTGGATCATTTGGTAAAAACTAATTCAAACCTTATGGTTCTAATCTTACATATGAATATACAACTATTAGCAGGCAGATGACAAGCCCAAATATTCATTTACTTAGTTGCTTAGGGTATGGAAATGACTCTAATTTCAGATTGAAAGCAATAAGATTTTACATATTTGCATCCAATTATAGTAACTTAGAGGTGTTCCAGTATTAATCTATTAAATAATAGAATGAACATTATGCTCATAGCTTCTACTCACCACCTGCCTTGATTATAAAATTTTGCTACAAAAGGAAAAAGCAAGGATATGTTTATAACAGCATTAAAACTGATTCTCCAGACCTAAGCCTAAGGGCACGGAATGACTCAATACGTGTATAATAGCATAAAGCATCCTTGATTCTGTTTGATTTTCAAGCAAGAGTCATAAGGGTAGCCAATGGTATGACAGGACATCACAGCCAGGCACAGAATTAAACAAGCAGGAAAATTATTGTATGGAAAACTGAGTCAAGAGGGTTTACCTCAAGGTTGCCCTCTCAACTGTTCCCCAGGGACAGAAATACACCAGTAGCAATTCATAGGCCATGAGCTACCAGCATTTTTCTTGAAGCAATGAAACATTGGCTTAATACCACACATATACCTGAAAATAAAGTTTTAAAAAAAGCAAGGAAGAAACAAAAGAAAATTCATAGTCCCAAAGATTTAACCTTAGACACAAAGTTTCACTGATCATAACTTAAGGCTGGATATAGTTATTATTACTCTGATGTTGATGCAATAGGTGATAAGCCAATAAAAGTTTGCCAGACCTCTCATACACACAAAAATTTCACCTGATATTCATTTCTTGGTCTTTTTCCCCTTCTTCCTCGGTTTAAACTAATCCTGAAATAAAAATCAATCATTAGAGATTAAGAAAATAATTACAATATGGAATTCCTAATAGATAGTGAATATATGATCATTCAGTCAGAAAATACTGGCAGTAATCTCTGGACTAACAGATATCCGTCTCTTAAAGGCATTCTACATTAACCCCTTAAACAAAATTAGATCTCTATGACTGCAGTCTGTTAAGTTAGTTCAAAATATAGCTTTAATACATATTGTTCCAGGTATAACTTAATAATTTTCATTAAAAATGAACTGAGAGCATTCCTGGGAGATGGTGGAGTAGGTCAGAAAATTCCAAGCTCTCCAGATTTCCTCCACAAACAAGACAAACTAGCACCTCAGGGTGATCATAAAATGGCAAAAATAAACAAGAGTCTGGGCAGAACAGTGGTCCTTCTGGGACACTCAGAGAAGATCCAAAGAAAGATTCCAGGACGGAGATTTGGTTCCAGGCTAGCTCCACTGAAACAGCCAGCAGTGAGCCCTGGGGGCAACTGGGTTGAGAGGGAGCCTCAACCACAGTCACAGGAATTTTCAGGACAGTGTGGGGAATTGGGCGTCTAAGCAGGGAAAGATGGAGGGAACCTCCTCTGACAGGGGATGCCAGGCCCAGCTATGTGGCCAAGATGTGGTCCTGGGTGAAAAGGAACCTGCACACACCCAGGGAATGCAGAAGCAGTAGGGCCAAGATGCTGCTGGCTTTGGGTACTTGCAGGAGAGCTGAGTTCTTGGTCTCAGTTCCAGGTCAGAGGGGAGAACTGAAGGTTATAGCCACTGGAGGGTTCTCAGGGAGCAAAAGTGTTTCCAGCATACTGTGCTGGGATAGGGTTGGGGGTGAGAGGTGAGGGGGTTGTGGCTTGGAGGAAGAAAGGAGTGCATATGTTGGGCCCAGGACAAAACTCAAAACATGACAGCAAGGAGGACCTGAGATGAAAAGCACTGCCCCCACACTCTAGAATTAGAGGTGATTATAATAACAAGCTGTTAAAAATTTTCAAAAAAAATGAGCAGGCAAAGGAAAAAGAACCATAGACAGTCACTATTGGAATAGAGAAGACTGGAGTTCAACTTCAGAGGAGGATACTGAAGCAATAAAAGTCTCTCCTAACCCAAAGGGTAACGTCAAACAGTCACCTGCCCAAAAAGAATCCATGGAAAAGCTCAAAAAAGACTTCAAAAATCAAATAAGAGAGACTGAGGAATTTTTTTTAAAATAAGAACAATCCAAGAAAAATAAGATTATGAAAAGAAAATCAATCAACTGGAAAAGGAGATCCAGAATCTTAAGGAAGAAAACCACTCCGTGAAAATTAGAATTGGGCAAGGGGAAGCCAATGCAGTCATAAGAAACCAAGAAATAATAAAATAAAATATAAAGAATGAAAAAATGCAAGAGAATGTGAAACATCTTATAAGAAAACAACTGATCTGGAGAACAGATCAAGAAGAGAAAACATACGAATAATTGGACTACCTGAAAACTATGATCAGAAAAAAAAATCTTGAACAATAATGCAAGAAATAATTAAATAAAATTATCCTGAAGTGTGTGAACAAGAAGAGAAAGTAGAAATAGAAAAAATCCAATTACTACCTGAAAGAAATCCTCAAAGGAAAACCTACAGGAATATCATAGCCAAATTCCAAAACCTCCAGGTTAAGGAGAAAATGTTACTAGAAACAATAAAAAAACAATTCAGATATGATAGAGCCACAATTAGAATTACACACTAAAAGACCACAAGTCTTGGAACACTATATATTGAAGAGCAAAAGAACTGGAGTTATGGCTGAAAATATCATATCCAACAAAGTTAAATATAATTCTGAATTTTGAAAAATGGACATTTAATGAACTGACGGACTTTCAGGATTTTATTGCAGAAAGAACAGAACTTAATAGAAAATTTGACATACAAGATACAAGAGAAATATAGGGTAAACATCAAAGACTTATTATAAGAGACTCAGTAAGGATGAATTGTTTACTTTTTATATGTGGAAATGTAAACCTTATGTCTAAGATTTTCATTAGTAATTGGGTAGTTCAAAAGAAAGAGTAGGGTAGAGCTGAGTATGATGTGATTCTAAAAACCAAAATTATGTAGGAAAAGGGAAAAAGGTTAATTATCTCACATAAATGAGGTGCAAAATGAAGTACTGACACAGAAGAATTAGATGGGGGAGATGGGGAGGAGAAGGAATTCTGGAATCCAATTCTCATCAGGAAGGGGTTAAGGAGGGAACAATACATATATATCTACAAGTGTATAAAAGTTCTCTAAATTCAGAAAGAAATAAGAGGGTAAGGGGTTAAGGGGATGAGGATAAGGGAAGGATTCTCAGAGAAAAGGTAGGTTAAAGAATAGGAGGGCAAGTTATCAGGTACAAGTAAAGTAGAGGAGTGAGGAGGGATAGGAATGGGGTGAAAAGGATAGTGAGGAAAATAGGAAGGAAGAAAATATACAAGTAATTATAGCTTAGAATGTGAATTGGATGAATTTACCTATAAAATGGAAACTGATGGTATATTAAAAATTTGAATTCAACAATATGTTTCTTTCAGGAAATGCTATAAAAATGAGAAGTACACACAAATATAAAACAAAGGTCAGGAATAGAATTTGTTAAGTAAAAAAGCAGGGATAGCAATCATGATCTCGGAGAATGTTAAAGCTAAAATCAGATTTAATCAAAAGAGAAATAGGGAAACTACACTTTCAGCCATATTAATCAATAGTTTCAGACCATATAAAACAACTAGACAGTATAAAAAACATAAGAGTATACCTGCCAAAACAGACACAGGGACTATAGAAATATAAACACAAAGTATCTTTTTATGCAAACAAAGTTAGATCTAAATAATTGAAGTAATATTTATTGTGCATTGGTAGGTAAAGCTAATATAATTTAAAAAAAAATGACACTCACCTAAGGTGCTACCCACTTTCAGAGAAACAGATGAGAAGTGGAAATAAGCGTAATACATATATGTACTTCAGTGTATATGTATATATATATATATATATATATATACATATATGTATATATATATATACATATATGTATATATATATATATATATAATATACATATGTGTGTGTGTGTGTGTGTGTGTGTGTGTGTGTGTCTGTGTGTGTGTGTATCTGAGCTTAATTATAGCCTTGTGGGGATGAGGGGAGAGAAAGGGGAAAAAAATAAAGTAAAAAGTACACAGCAGAGGACAAAAGAAACATACAAGGAAGCAAAGAAAAGATGGACAGCTCTCAACACATGCAGTATTCACTATATAGGTTTTCTTTAAATGGAAATTTATGCTTTATATTGAATCCTCTCATGTTCTGCTGTGTATAGGAAGTTTTTTTTTCTTGTCTTATTTTGTATTTAAGTTTAAAATAAATTTTAAAAATAAATTTTTCGTTCTCCTCCCTTTTTCAAGGAGTGTTGTAATGGAGGAGGGGATTCTATTTTCTCAGTAAACAAATTCACTTGCTTTTTCACAGTGCTGATAAGATTTTATGACCCTGCTCAAGCAGATGGTCTCAAGAAACCTGGCAAATTTGCAAAAAAGGAGATTCTTAGGAGTTCTTTCTCTCTGTTTACCTTTTCCACAAAGTAAGTAGTTATTATTATTCACTTTTAAAATATACCCAATTAAATGTCCCGTGTGTCTTAACATTATGAAAATAGCATCTATAATTAATAATTATACAGTATCTGAACTAAAAGGAGTTAAATTCTCCAACAGTACTATCTTATCCTTCCCTAAAATAGCATCTTTTAAACAGTGGTTTATCAGAATTTACAATACAAGAAATTTAGAAACACAATAATGACATTCACAATATCATGAATTTAAAACATGAAACAAGATGTATTACTAGTCAAATGATATTAATTTAGTCAAATGCATTTCCAAATTATCTTACATAGAAAATCATTCATTCTATCACAAGAAGCTTAAAAATGTGCAATTCTCATAGTCAGGAAAGGTACTATTGCAAAACATAGTTCATTAAAGACCCAACCAGTCAAAAGCTAACATATGCATTGGCCGAATCTGGGAAGGCTGGCTGTTACTGCATGCCGCTTTAGATGCAAAACCAAGAAGACAGGAAGTAGCAATAAGTTCTCACTAGATATCCTAAAAGGAAGATAAACTTATTGTAAAGAGAATCACATAAATCTAATGAATCTCACATTAAAATGACTAGGAAATACACATAAGGCTTTACAGATTGAAATTCACAACTGTTATTCTTAGGTCAGTTCAAAGTATTCTGGGCTAAATGTTATAAGCCATTGTTGTTAAAATTTCTTACTCTACTATTCTAGGTGGAAGGCTGGTAAGGTATTATGATTTTGGGCCCAGACAAAAAGGCTTTCAAAAGTCTGGTCTCACTCAGACAGGGTACAACCTTACCCACTTACTCAGCCAAAGTCCTTAAGAATTTGACAGGGATTATGGTGTGCCAAGGTATAGAGTCCAGTGAACACAAAGAGATTCAATGCAATGATTCCTATTTGCACAATATAAGAAAACACTTTAGGTATAATATGGTAGTCACAGTTAAATCATATTATACAATTATCTCAAATGGAGCACTGAGAATGAAGTAATCACAATAACCAACATTTACATAGTCTTGATATATGGTATGGGCAAGGCACTGGTCACATTTCACAAACAACTGTTTCCTATGAGCAACCCTGAGCTTATCTAACTTCGATTTTAACAGGGGAAAAAAACCCTAAAATGTGTTAATTTACTCTCCTCTAAGATAACTGATTCCATTGTAAACCTTTTCTTACAACAAAACAGGTGTTTCTGATTTTAACTTTACTAATCAATAGATTTATATCTTTGTCCCACAAACTTCTTCACATTTGCCTAATTATTTCCATTCTGAGATATTTCAAGGACATTTGTATATTTACTAGCAAGTTTAGGAACCTATATCTCATTATCTTAACTCAGTCTAAACAACTTCTTCCCACAAATTAGAAAGGTTTGCTCTGTAGTTTTTCATCTTAGAACAATTACCTAGTATAGTAAGATAAGGATTTTACAATAAAAATAATATCATTATACATTATATTTCTAAATAAACAATTTTCAAACATCACATCATTATTTTAACAAATGAATCTGTAATCCAAAAGAATTCAGACTAACAGAGAATTTACTTTTCTAACAATATCTTTTTCATATTAATGTATTTTATTTTCCCCAATTACGTGTTAAAACAATTTTTAACATTTTTTTTAAAAGTTTTGAGTTCCAAATTCTATCCTTCTATCCTCTCCCCCCCCCCCGAGATGGTAAACAATCATATATAGGTTATGCATGTGCAATCATGTAAAACATTTCCATATAGTCATTTTGTACAAGAAGACAAATAGAAGAAAAAGAATGAAAAAGTGGAAAAAATAGCATGCTTCAGTCTATGTTCAAACAATATTAGTTCTCTCTCTGGAGGCAGATAGTATACTTCAACATTAGCACTTTAGGATTGTCCTGGATCATTGCATTGCTGATAAGAGCTGAATCATTCACAGTTGATCATCACACAATGTTGCTGTTACTATGTACAAGGTTCTCCTGGTGCTGCTCACTTCACTTTGCATCAGTTCATTTAAGTCTTTCCAGGTTTTTTTTTTTCTGAAATCCACCTGCTCATCATTTCTTTTAGCACAATAATCTTTCATCACAATCATATGCCGCAGCTCGTCTACCATTCCCCAACTGATGGGCATTCTTTTGGTTTCCAATTCTTAGCCGCCACAAAAAGAGCTGCCATAAATGTTTGTATACAAATAGGTCCTTTCCCCTTTCTTGGATATCTTTAAGATAAAGACCTAGTATTAATGAATAAAAGGGTATGCATAGCTTTATAGCTCCATATAGTGCAAATTGTTCTCCAGAATGGTTGCAACAGTTCACAACTACTAGTGTCTCTATTTTCCCATATTTCCTCCAACATCCATCATTTTCCCTTTTTTTTGTCATATTAACCAAGTTGACAGGCATGAGGTGGTGCCTCAGAGTTGTTTTAACTTGCATTTCTCTAATCAGTAGTGATTTAGAACATTTTTTCATATGACTATAGATAGCTTTGATTTCTTTATCTGAAAACTGCCTATTCATCTCGTTTGACCATTTATCAATTGTGGAATGACTTTTATGTCTATAAATTTGACTCAATTCTGTATATGTTTATGAAATGAGGCTTTTATCAGAGATACTTGTTGCAAAAAAGCTTCCCCCCAGTTTTCTGCTTTCCTTTTAATTTTGATTGCATTGCTTTTGCTAATGCAAAAACTTTTTTAAATTTTTCTATAATCAAAAGTATCCATTTTATATTCTATAATGTTCTCTATATTTTTCTTGGTCCTAAATTCTTCCTTATCCATAGATCTGACAGATAAACTATTCTATGCTTTCCTAATTTGCTTATGGCATCAACCCTTATGTGTAAATTATGTACTTATTTTGACCTTATCTTGGTATATGGTGTGAGAGGTTGGTCTCTACTGTTTTCTGCTATACTGTTTTCACATTTCCCCAGCAGTTTTTGTCAAATAATGAGATTTTTTTTCCTGAAAATATTTCTAGTATAATGATTTGTGAAGTTTATGTTAGTCATTTCACAATCATCAATCATTTGGTTTTCTCAACAACTCTGGAGGGAGGCACTATCTTTATCCACTTTATAGATTAGTAAACGGAGACAAAACAACTAATCTCATCACAAATTTCCTTAGACTGGAGTGTAACTCAGGTTTTCCTGGTCCATGCATTTTCCCAACTCTTTGTCTAATCCTAATTGAAAAACACGAAGACATAGAGTGCCAAAAAAAAAATTCTTTTCAGGCAAATAATGGGATTTATATTTTAGTTATCCCCTCATCCAGCCTAAGAGGCCAAATAATAGAATTTCACTAGACCTTTCAGTTCTCTAGAATCTGAAAAATGACAATATAGTACTTTTGCCTGATTATTGCCCCCTCAATTTTTGGAGTCTTCATTGAGGAAAATATATATATATGTGTATGTATGTATGTATATATATATTTTTTTTTTCCAATGCATTGTCCTCAGGGGATTTACCCAGGCTTATGTATTGCCAATTATTTCCACATTATCTCCCTGAACATAAAACTGCCCATCAAGACAGACATAGACAGACAAAACTGTAATTTTTCCCCACAGGGGTGCCCACCTTAAACTCAGAAGAATTTGGGGCCAACAGGGTGGGGCCCTGCATGCAGTCCTTCATGGAAGAAGCAGCAGGTGACAAATGCCAACAATGAGCTCTTAGGGTTTTTCCTCAGAGGGCTATTTCAAGGACCATTTTCCCCCTTTTCCTCCCTTCTGGGTCACCAACTGTTACATTTGAAAATTAAGGTAAACCAAAAGACAGTGCTCTAAGCACAATCAATTTATTAGACAAGCTAGCAGTAAATAATAAATTGAGTCAATGGTCTCTCTTAATGACCAAAGATCACAACTCACTAGCCTTAATATAGTTTTGGGGGGTACGGACTGGGGTAGGGAGCAAAGACAATACGATTGGTTACAGGGTAGACAGCAGCATGACAGAAGGGACAGCAAGATCGTTATTTTAAAGAAAGCACACTAACACACATAGGACCAGTTACCACCCTTTTCTGACAATTAAGGAATTTTAATTGTTTTATGAGACCCATCAGCATCTTGCAGGACTTGTTAGCCAATCTGAGTTAGCAGAATCCCTGGCACTCAGAAGGGTTTGTTGGGAAGATACGAATTTTGTAAGGATGTAAAATATATATTTTGAGAATGATGGCAGGTTAACTTAGAAGAAAAACTGACTCGGGAATGGAAGAAATGTGAACTGAGCAATTATACAAAATTGGGCAGTAAAACAGAATGTGGTCAATTATAGAATAAAAACAATTATTAAAATGATACAAAATAATTTAATTTCCTCGAGCGACAACAATAAGGCAAAGTTATAAAGTGTTTTATAGTTTGCAAAGTAATTTTCATACATTTTATCCTCCAGAAACCCATTGAGGTAGGTACTAGCAGTACTCTTGCCCCATTTTGTAGATGAATAAACTGAGGTTCAGGGTGGTTAAGAGATTTGTCCATGAATACTTTTCCTTTAAAAACAGCTAAACCTTCACAGTCTTAGGCAGAGTAGGTTGCTGCCTTTGTGGTACGATATGAGAAGTAAGGACAAGCTCTCCAGATCCCACGTACCTCCCCTTGTCCTAACATGGGGCTTTAAACACATACTATGGAATGACTCCTTTGGCTAAAGTCTTTAAAGACTCTGCTTTTTTTTCCCCCTGATAATGTGACATGGAAGAACAAGGGATTATTTTTGGTCACTATGGACAAACTAACTAAGGAGCAAAGATATTGAATGCACTCAGCCTCAGAGTCAACTGCTTACCTTTACTCTGGGTCAGGAACTCTGGTGATTGTCTAATGCCAAAGAATTCCTTTCTAGTTGAGGTCTAGGGAAGTTTTTTAGCTAAAAATATGAGCCCATTGACAAATGTATCTGACTCTCAGAAAAGCTGAATGTCATCTAGGTACCATGAAATTTTGATAACTCTCAAAACCAATCTTTCGGTATCCCTTGCATGTCTTGAATTTTGAGACAAATATTACTTCAAAAACGTTTCTTTGAATTTCATAGCAGCTCCTTTGAAACATTGTTTGCATACATTCAATCACAAATTTATTCATTCACCAACAAATTTTCTTTGAGTGACTAGTACATACAAGACTCTGTGCTAGGTACCAAAGGAGACCTAGGAATTACACATAGTTCTTCCCCACAAGGAGTTTACAGATAAAAGAACATAATGAATTCTAAGATTCTATATATGTCCATTTGTTGCTGTCTAGTGGGGGAATTGAAGTAGGAACTGAACCTGATTTGATTGACATAAAGAGCTCCTAGGTGAAGAAACCCTTTCTACTACTGAAGATCAGTATATTCTCTGCAATTTATAGGCTTAGAGATTTGTTAAGAGCCCTGGGAGGTTAAGTGACTTATTTGCCTTAGGTCATACAATCAGTATGTGTCAGAAGCATGACTTGAATCCGGGTCTTCTGGCTCTCTGTGCATTATGCCACAATTGCCTCTTGCCTACCTATGCTTCAACACAGAATGTGAGATGTGCAATGAGAGAAGACCAAATTGCTTTGAGAGCTCAGATGAAGGATTGACCATAGGTGAGAAGAGGAATTAAGAGAGGGCTTAATAGAGGAAGGTAATATTTAAGTGGAGTAAAACCTCCCCTGGAGAAAATGAGAAACCTAACAGCTGCTAAACTGATATTTCTAAAGCATTGTTCTAACCGTCCAAATCTCCCTTAGCTTAAGAAGCTTCAATAGTTGCCTGTGGCATCTAGGATAAACTATGGACTCTTCAGTTTGTCATTTAAAGCCCTATCCCACGCGTCTCCAGCCTCTCTTTCCAGAAAGTTGCATATTACTCCCCATAACTCCCCACTCTACATTCCAGGAAACTCTTCTTCCTTATCCACACACAAGATTCTGTTTCTTGTCTCGATGCTTTTGCATAGAATTTCCCCTTGCTTTTCTCTTTATCTCTGTCTCTTGGAAACCCTGCCTCCCTTCAAGGCTCAGTTTTAGTGGCACCTCCTGAAAAAGGACATTCCTGATTCTCACAGCTAGTATTTCTCAACATTATCGTCTGGAAACTGCTTTGTATTTATTCTTTATATATTTTGTACTTATATATACATGTTATTTCCCCTTTGTATAATGTAACCATCCTGAGGGGTAAGATTTCTTTCCTTTTTGTCTTTGTATCTTCAATACCCAGCAGAGCTTATAAGACATATTGGCATCATAGCCATAGAGCTTAAAGGGACCTTAGAGACCATCAGTTCCAACTCTTTTTTTTTTTCAGATGAGGAAACTGAAATATAGAGAGGTTAATTGAATTGTTCACAGTCATACATGTAATAAATGAAAGAGGCAGGATTTGAATCCAGGTCTGCTGACTCTAAATCCTGTGTTCTTTCCACAATAGTATGCTGCCTTTTGTTGACTTGAATGAAATTGACTAAAAAAACCCAAAAAAACCCAAAAAACAAAAAGAAAAAAAACTAAGTCTTGAGGTTCTGTGGATAATTATTTAATAAGATTATGTTTTGTAATTCTATGCCATGTCCAATCCCCCACATCACAATAACTTTGCCCCATTCCATTTCCCTTCTTTTGGAGATTCGTGCTTCGCAGTATGATTTCTTGATTGAACCTAAATTATACGAGCAGTAGAATTATAATTTTTTCCGCAACCCTTCAAAGGTTTCGTATAATCCAGGAAGACTTAGCTGATCTCTGGTGTACAACAAGTTGGCCAATAAAGCTGACTATGTTAAATTAAAGTGTTCCACTTTCTAAAGAACCTTAGGTCCCACGTGAATAGAAATCAATATTTTCATCCTAATCAATATGAATCTGTGCTACCAAAGTTTACTTTTAGCAAAGCTCTGATGAAGGCAAAGTCTGTCTTAATCACTTTATCACCCTTCATTTAAGAATTCCTCTACTCCTTTCTTTGGTTTCTCCTAATGCTGCTTTGTTTATTCCTCTCTGGCAGCTTCCTCCTCCCCCACCCCTTTTCTCACTCTGTGCCCCACCTTTACCCTAGTGCTCCCTAGCTCTTTAGGTAATCTCTCTTCTATGTGTCAATAGGTGGTAATGGGTTAAACGTTTGCCCCCCCAAGTTTTTTTTATCTCTCAAATGGTGATAATCTATTTAATTCACTGGAATATTATAAGGAACAAATGAGGTCGTTTCTATGAAAGGTTTTTTAAAAGAATTACTCATTGTGAAAAAGTAAATCATTTTCCTTTTCACTAGTTAGAAAGGCCTTTTGATCAGCCTTCTTACTCCATGGATATCTCTGGTCACTGAGGATATTCTATATTTCTTTGCTGGCTATGCACAGATAAAAACCTTATTTTTAAAATTATTGTTATTACTGGGGTGTTCAGGGTGTTCAGGGAGGACCAGCCCCTCTTGTATGAGAGCTTGACAATCCCCTTTCAGGGCTGTTCACCCTCCTTTGATGTGCATCTGTCACCCCACTCTCATCTGTGGCTCCAAGAAGCTGTAGCACACACAGCAGCCACAGCTGGGTAAAACTGTCTCAGGATGTAGGCTAAACCAGGTTGAAGGTAACCAATTAGCTTCAAACCCTTGGTGAATTAGGAGGGTGTCTACTCCAAGCAAGGGCAGATCTCCCCCAGCAGAATGGGTAGATGAGAGTAATTTATTCCAATGGTCATGAAGGTGGATAAAGCAGGCTCTGTGGACCACGTAGAGGCTGGTCAAAGATCAAGACACCCAGGTCATCCACTGCATTCTGGGCCATCTCTGGTCACCTTGACTTGTCTCACTGCTCGACTTTGCTGATTCTGGATGAGAGACGGAGTCTGAAAACTTTGTGTAACTCTGCCTCACTTAAATACAATTCATGCACAAGTCAAGGTATTGCCTGTGAGGCCATCAGTCCTCTTTGAAAAAGGACAAACAAGGCATAGACCAACATCTTACCCCATACACCAAAATAAGTCAAAATGGATACACAATTTAGATATAAAGGCTGCTACTATAAACGAGCTGGGAGAGCAAGGAATAGTTTACCTGCCAGATTTATGGAGAACAGAAGAATTCATGACCAAACAAGAGATAGAGAACATTTTGAAATGCAAAATGGACAATTTTGATTACATTAAATTGAAAAGTTTTTGCACAAACTAAGCCAATGCAACCAAGATTAGGAAGGAAGCAGAAAAACTGGAATTTTTATAACCAATGTCTCTGATAAAGGCCTCATTTCTAAATGTATATAGAACAGAGTCAAATTTATAAGAATACAAGTCATCCCCCAAATGATAAATGGTCAGAGGATAGGAACGGGCAGTTTTCAGAAGAAGAAATTAAAGCTATCGATAGTCATATGAAAGAAAAATGCCCTAAATCACTATTGATTAGAGAAATGCAAATCAAAACAGCTCTGAGGTACCACATCACACCTATCAGATTGGCTAACATGACAAAACAGGAAAATGATAAACGTTGGAGAAGATGTGGGAAAACTGGAACACTAATGCATTGTTAGTGGAGTTGTAAACCAATGAAACCATTCTGGAAAGCAATTTGGAACTATGCCCAAAGGGCTATAAAACTGTTCATACCCTTTGACCCAGCAATACCACACCCAGGTCTATATCTACAAAGAGATCATACAAATGGGAAAAGGACCCACATGTACAAGAATATTTATAGCAGCTCTTTTTGTAGTGGCAAAGAATTGGAAATTGAGTGCATGCCCATCAGTTTGGGAATGACTGAAGAAATTGTGGTATATGAATGTAATGGAATACTATTTGCTATTAAAAATGATAAGGAGGCAGACTTCAGATAAACCTGGACAGACTTATATGAACTGATGCTGACTAAAGTGAGCAGAACCAGGAGAACGTTGTACACAGTAACAGCTACATTATGTGATGACTAACTTTGATAGACTTATGCCTTCTTAGCAATGCAAAGATCTAGGATAACTCCAAAAGACACATGATGAAAAATGCTGTCCATATCCAGAAAAAGAGCTATGGAGTCTAAATGCAGACTGAAGCGTATTATTTGCTCACTCTCCTTTTTTCTTTTTCTTTTTTTTGTTTTTGTTTCTTCTTTCTCGTGGTTTCTCCCATTGGTTCTAGTTCTTCTTTACAACATGACTAATGTGAAAACAGGTTTAATATAAATGTATGTGTTGAGCCCATATCAATTTACATGCCTTCTTGGGATGGGGGGAAGGGAGAGAGGAGGGAAAATTTGGAACTCAAAATCTTTTGGAAGTGAATTTTGAAAACTAAAAATAAGTCAAACAACAACAAACACCACCCCCAACTTACCTTCTCTAGCAGTTGCTTCTGAGATAACATTAAAAGGACTCATAAATGGGCAGATGTAAAGGAGGGGCTTCCCCTATAGTAGTTGATATAGCCACAAGATGGAGTCACAGATGATGAGGATTTGATGTGTTAATAAGCTGTCATACCTATTATTTCCTTGCAAAGTATGAATACCTCTATTTGATTAAATCATAAGGAGCAAGACCACTAGTTGGACTAAAACAGTTGGCCACATCCTGACAGGGCCTAAATTGCTCTAGACACAGTCAGATGAGTCATAGAGCCAACCGTAAGGATAGAACTTCACTTTCTACCTCTTAGATGAAGGGGGGAGATGATTTTCTTCCTCACCTCTCCCCCACATGCCAGTGAGCAGTGAAGCTACTTGCCCAGAAGGAGACACTTTGGTAGCTGGAGAATCAGTTTGAGAGTGTTTGAAGCACAGGGAGCAGAAATCTAAAGATATAGGGGGCAGTCACTTGAGACAAGAAGTAGCTTTAAGGAGCATAATCACTGATAGCAAAAAGAAAATGGGGTCTGGACTCAAGGAAAGGCTTGCCCTGGCAATTCAGTCAAGCTGCAGAGAGGAGTAGATCTTGGAATCTCAGTTGAGTGACTCTAGAAATATGCTAGGGATACAAAGAGGCAAAAGAAGTCCCTGTCCTCAAGGGGATCACAAATACGAGAAAGACAACAAATAAATATATACAAACACGCCTTTTACAGGATAAATTGGAAATAACTAAGGTAGGAAAAGCACTAGAATTAATAGGGGTTGTGAAAGGCTTCCTGTAGAAGGTAGGATTTTAGTTAATATTTAAAAGAAGTCAGGGAAGACAGCAGGTAGAGATAAGGGGGGAGAATATTCCAGGCATGAAGGACAACCAGAAAAATTGCCCAGAGCCAAGAGATAGTATTTTTTGTTTTTGTTTTGGCTAGGCAATGGGGTTAAGTGACTTGCCCAGGGTCACACAGCTAGTAAGATTTATGTGTCTGAGGCCGGATTTGAACTCAGGTCCTCCCGAATCCAGGGCCAGTGCTCTATCCACTGTGCCACCTAGCTGCCCCAAAGAGATAGTATTTTGTTTGAGGAACAGCAAGGAGTCAAGTGTTACTGGATTGAAAACGATGTGGTAGGAGAAAAGTATAAGAAGATTAGAAAGGTGGGAGGGGGCTAGGCTATAAAGGGCTTTGAATACCAAGCAAAGCATCTCATATTGGATCCTGAAAGTGGTAAAGGAGCCACTGACTTTACTGAGTAGAGGGTGAAATTGTCAGATCTGCACTTTAGGAAAATCACTTAGTGGCCAAATAGAGGATATGTCAAGTGTGGAGAGATATGAGGCAGACAGGCTCACTAGCAGGCTATTGCAATTATCTAAGTGTGAGGTGATGGAGGACTGCACCACGGTGGTGGCAGTGTCAGAGGAAAGAAAGCAGAGTATTCAAGTGATTGTGAAATCAACAGGCCTTGGCAACACATTCTGGGGCTGGGAAAAGGTGGGTGGAGATAGTGAGAAGTTGAGGATAACGCTGAGGTTGAGAGCCTAAGGGACTGGGAAGATGGTACTGCACTCTGATAACCCAGAAGACCTGTAAAGTAACAATTATTGATTTCCTCTCAACAGCATCATCATCATGTCATTCTAGTGTATGGACACTGGGATACAAGTATTAGGTTAAACTGGTGATGCAAGGTGTTTTGGGCTAAGCTGACTTTATCCTTTCACCAAAGGACACATAGTTTCATCACCAAGAAGAACGCCCTGACCACCGAGGCCATGCTTGTGCTGGTCCAAAGATCCTAAAAATTCAGCCATCAGCACATGATTCACAAATTACTCTGGAAATTGTTACTATTTTCACCAGTGTCATTGTCTTTATGATTCCTCCGTTAACACCCTTGTGATGTCATAGAGGCGCCTCTGGTTTCCCAAAGGATATGCCAGTGTAACATAAGTTCTGCAAGTGTTGTCAAGCTGGTCAGTTTTGATCTGGGTCCTAAGAAAAGTTGTTTCTTCTGTAAGAAGACAGCCTAAGGAGCAAAGGTGTATTACTAGCAGGTTGGCCACTAGGTGATGAATTTTTGACATGGTAACCCTTTGGAACAAGTAAAGATATGACATAGACTCTAAACCTTTGCAGCCCTGTTCTATTTTTATAGAGGAGTGCTATGAAGTGATATGAAGAATCATCTAGCTTCTAGATCATTTTATAAAGATTAATTTAATTGTTGGTTCTCTAAATGATATATATCTTTGTTCAGTGAAAAATGATTTTCCATTCTTCTGAAGGAACTCATCCATATTCCTAAACATACTGTTGAGTATATATTAAATTAAAAAAATAAGGTAAGAGCAGTTAAATCGATGGATGATTCCCAGGTTCTCTTAAGAGAGATAAGTAAAAGTGTTCCTGGGGTAGTTTCACTGCATACACAAAACCAGGAAACATCATTCTTGGTCGTCATGGTCTTGGCCAATGATAATAATGAACACAGGCAAAGAAATACCAAAGAAGGTAGTTGTAGTTTATGGCACCAACTTCTGTTAAGAACAATGAAAAAAATAAGAAACCCTATAAAGAACTTAATATGATCCCCGAAATCAAGTCAAGGCATACCTTGAAACCCAGAAATTTCAATACAAGTTAGGCATAGAGGAATATGGCATAGATACACATGTTGGAAAATATGGGTCAAGATTAAGAAATCAAAGATTTCAAAGGCTTTATGTTACTCACAAACCTCACACCTGAATGTCATGGATATTTTCTTCAACATGAGACAAAAGTGGCACTGTATATGGTAAGCTTCAAAGAGCATTTAAAAAAGTTTAAAGCAGAAAAAAAACTGAATTTTAACATATAAGAAATAACTGCTGTAAATCCTTTCAGAATTTCAGAATGATATCAGGTAACTGGATATAAAGTCAAAATTAAAAATGCGTTAAGAGAAAACATAAAGGTGAAATTACAATGATCCCAACCCAAACAATTTAAACAAGGTTTTGACTTTGAAAAATGAGAAATGCAGAAAAATATAGATATTCTCTTTAATTGTTGCCATTACTTAGACAACTGCTTAACTGATATGAGAAACTCTCAAAATGGCACCCCAAAAAAGCACAAAAACTCTTTCAGGCACTGATTCCTGTTCCAACTGGAGAGACCCAGAACAGCATCAGTTAATAATGCAGTTCATTTGAATATTATTATGGAAGAGAAGATAAGTGATAACAAGCATTATTGCTGCACAAAATAATGAAAACCAGTGCAGGCAGAAACAAGTTTGCAGAGAGTTTGATGTGAAACCCAGCTAAGCCAATCAATCCTGAGAGAATTTATAAGTGAAAACAGAAGGAAGACAAGTTCACGTACAGTAATAGTGCAGCTTTACCAGCATTTCCAACATGTTCTCTTCTAACCACTGATGGCAGGGAAACCACGACAACGAGTCTAATTCCTCAGTACCCAATGTACTATATGAGTAAATTAAAATGGTACTGGAAGAAAATGGAAAATAAAGCTGGAAAGAATTTCCGGACCAGATATATGGGTACAGAAATAATACATAGTGGAAATGATACAATTTTTAAGAAAACGGGGTATTCTTTTCCAAGATAAAAAGGAAAACTCTAAAAGAATGAAAAAGATCACTGATGGAATTTTTTTAAAATGTTATTAAGAAGATGGACTCCTCAATGGTTTCTACATTCTAACAGATTCTACTGTACTGTAAGGGTTTTGAATATATTCCCCAAGACAGACTTTGTCTGCTACTAAGTATGAAAAATCTCTGCACTTAGTTGGCCATCAATTAATGAATATCTTTGTTCTTGGCAACACATTAAAAAAAAAGAAAATTGCTAAACGATTTTTAATCTAACATGATACCCTTCCATTTCTGACAGTATCAGAGTGTTAGAAAAAAAGGGGGCGGGTATTAGAACTACAGTTCTGAGATGGCCCATAAACATTGATTTCATTCTTAGTACTCTAAATCTGGGATTCTTATCCAGTGGAACTGAAATATATCAATATCGCCAAACAAGGTATGGAAGTTGAAACTTAATGAAGAAGGATCACTCAGATTATTTGTGAAGAAGCAAATGAAGAAACTGACATTCAGTTTTATCATGTATGCAAAGACAACAAGAAATCCATGGCAGTTGGTTACCTTAGCTGACGGTGGTCTTGATCAGCACAAGTAAAAAGGACCTCTATAGAAATGACTTATGCAATAACATCTCTTTAAAAAGAGGAGGAAATTAGACACTCTATGAAGAAACTGATTAGAATGTCCAAATAAAATAAACATATTCTTTCATACTAAAAGTTTCAATGCAAAGGTAGGCATAGGTAAAGATGAACAAATTATAATAAAATTTGATTCATGATCAAGACAAAAAAAAGAACAAAAATATATAATATGCTCTCATGCTTAAATATTATGTCTATATTCCTCTTCAAGAAAATCAGAAGCTACTAAATATTTTGAAAATTACATAGCATCACAAAAAATTAAATTGACTTTTTTTTAATGGGCTATATAACTGTGACCTAGATTGTTATTGAATTGGGGGAAAGGTTAGAACATTCTACAAGAGTCAGGAGAGCTTGATATGGAACTTTGCTTTAGAAATGAGGTAAGAAGAATGATATTCTCTCTTCCTCTGCCTCTCCCTGTCACAGTGAAAAGTACTGAATTTTTTGCTTTTGAAGAGCTTCCAAGATAGATTTTCCAGATGACCTCCTGGTCATAAGAGACCATTATCTATAAAGCCCAAGCAGCAGAGAGAAAACCTAAAGCATGAATTCACCTTCCTATATTTATGTGTTCCATCACCACCCTCTCCATCCCTGATGCAAAATGTCTTGTCCATGGGGAGGGGATTCATCCTTGCATTACCCAGCCACTACTAATTTATGAGCCCTAAATCTAGTTAACCTTTAAGAGCTAAATTAAAGGAAAGAGTTCTATCTGTCCGTGCAGAGTTAAGTTCCTGGGTAATCTGACATGGAATGTCAATCTCAGTTCAGCAGGTAATTGCCACTTCTCCAAATTGAAAGGTAGAGACCTGGTCGGAGCAAATTGGCTGAAGTTCACAGCATTTAAATATACATTGACATTCAGATGGAGCAAGGTGGAATGTGAATGATTCTGGCTTTATCTCAAGATAAAGGTGAAGCTTGTTTCTTCCCCATTGGTGCTGTGCTCACAGAGTGAAGAAAGACACATGTGCTTGGGTTGAGTGATATGTGAGGAGGTGAAAGAAACCTGGCTTTTTGCCCCTAGGCCTTGGGAAACACATGTCCCAGCAGCTGCCACTTCAGTTACACCCAGGAAACATGGTACTCTAGGTCTCTAATCCAGAAGAGAGAAGTAAAAAACAGGGTTTGATAGGTTGTGATGGTAGATCAGTCGAAAGAATGATGAATTTGGAGTCGAAAGTTTGGGCTCAGCTCCTGACTGCGATTTGTTACCTGTGTATGAGATTCAACAAAGTATGTCTCCTGTCTGGACGACTAGGTGGTGCAGTGGATAGAGCACTGGGTTTGGTGGAATCTGGAAGTCTCATCTTCCTGAGTTCAAATCCAGCCGATACTTACTATCTGTGTGATCCTGGGTATGTCACTTAACCTTGTTGGCCTCAGTTTCTTCATCTGGAGATGAATGAGCTGGAGAAGGGAATGACAAACCATTCCAGTATCTTTGTCAAGAAAAACCCAAAAGGGGTCATGAAGAATTGGATGCAGCTGAAAAACAACAATTTTGGAGATGGGTATGAGGTGTTTGGGATGGGGCTGGGGGGAGAGGGGAGAGTAGAGTATATAACCTCCAACGTCCTTTCTAGCTAGTCTGTAATCTTACTAACAAACATAACTAACGTCTTGCTTATTATAGGAAATTAGCTTTGGCGGTGAAAGGGATCTTAGAAATCATATATTCAATCAATCAAGAAGCATTTACTTACTAAGTGTCTTCTGTGTGCCAGTTCCTGTCCTGGGTGATGCAAATAGAAGCACACAGAAAATCAACACCTGCTAGGAGCTTCTATTCTAAAGGGGGAGACAGTAAGTTCACATAAAAACCAAAGCAGCATAAATATAAAATGAATAAATAGAAAGTACTTGAGTCCACGGTACTTTGGGAGGGAGAGTACTGGTTGATGGGGGCTTCAATAAAGGCTTCTTGCTAAAGATGGCACTCGAGGTATATTTGAAAGTGAAAGAGGAACTCATGTGGTAGAGGTATGGAAGGAGTGCATTCCAGGACATTCCAGTATATTTCACTTTTCTCATTTTATGCATAAGGACATTGTGGCCCAAGACATCAGTCGACTTGCCCAAGGTCACAGTCATAGCAAGTAGCAGAGCCATGATTTTGCTCTGAATTCAGTAGTATTTCCATTAAACCACACTGCCCAAAACAAACAAATAATGGAAATTTGATTATTTCTATGATACACTACAACTCCTTACAGATGGCTCCTGGAGGGCAAAGAATTCTAAAGAAACAGTGAGAAAGGTTGGAGAAGAGCCAGGAGCACTGACACTCAGTGAGCTACTCCAAGACCCCAATGCAGCTTTTATTTTTCTTTCAACTGGTGCCACCTCACTTTGGACTTTCTCTTTCTGCAGTCTTGACATGAGATGAAGAAAATTGGGTCATTCCTTCCTTTGTCCTGGGGTTTTGACAGAAAGAAACCTTTTCTTTGATTTATTTGAGGCATGGATAAAAGGAATCCAAGCTTCCCACTCAAACCTCTGGGAATCTGCTTTCAAAGCTGAGCTAGTGGGAACTGCATGCACCAATGCTCTTACAAGGGACCTGCAAACCTCAGTTTCTTTTGCACCAATTTGGGGTTCTTACTTTGCATTTATAAGCCCACAGGCTTGGGCAGTACTTAGAATGATGATACCGTGGAACTCAAATTCACAGAAGTACTGCAATTTATTCCGAGACCTGGGTTTCAGAAACTTTATCTATAAAGAATAGAAAGAATGCTGCATTGTAGAGTGAACAGACTTTCTAACTTGGAAAAGAAAAAGTAAACAGAATCATTTCACTTACACCTCCAAAACAGGCCTGGGAGTACTCAGCACCTTGGAATAGCTGGTACTTTTACTATTAAACACTTCTTTGTCTTGAATTCACAGAATTTCAGAGCTGCCAAGGACCTCAAAGATTATCTAGTCCAATTTTTGACAAAATAAAGAATCCTCCCACCTAGTTCAACAGGTACCGGAATAAGAATCCTCTTGTTTAGTATTTCCAACAAGTTTCTAATATGATAGGACCTAGTTAGGCTCAAAATCTAAGAGACTCCTTAAACCTTAAATTTTTGGGTAAGGGCAACTGCTACTTTCTTGCAACATTCAGAGCCAAAAATTGACAGTTTGCCTTCTCAAACTGTCTGCCAGGCTGAACTATCCAGTTATTAGCACATGAGTGTCCCAAATAGGCCATGTCCCAAAGCTCCTGATGGCTGAGTCAGCCTATTTTCAAAGCCCACCAATGTTTCTTGTTGTCAAAATTTCTCTAGTCAATTATATTGAAGGGGCACTGACCACAAATATCCTGTGAGGCTTCTCAGAAGTTTTACCTCTATTGCTTATGTTTAATATATATATATATATATATATAATAAAAAATAAAACAAATCCACACATCAAAGATTGGTTGTGTCAGAGCTGACTCATGGAGACATGACCCATTGCTAGCTGAAAGCACAAACTGAGAGTGTTTCCTAAGGTGACTTTTTTATATTAGAGTCAGATGGATGGCCATATCACTGCTTCGCACTCACTCCCAGTACTCTGATCCTTTGATTCATCAGAGTATCAGTCTGTCTCAGAACAGAAATAAAAAGTGTTAGAACTTGACTGTGTCCCCATTTTGGGGTGATGTATCCTGAGTTATTCTGCCTGAAGTGAAGTCATACCCATTGCTGTTCAGAAGTTTTCAGTCATACACATGTATAGCCTCTATTGCTTGCCCTCTCAATGAGGATGGGTGGGGAGGGAGGAAAGGAGAAAATTTGGAACCCAAAGTTTTAAAAACAAATGTTAAAAATTGTTTTCACAAGCACCTGGGAAATAAGATATACAGGCAATGGGATATAGAAATCTATCCTGCCCCACAGGAAAATAGAAGGGGAAGGGGATAAGAGAAGTGGGTGGGGGAGATAGAAGAGAGGGTAGATTAGGGGAAGGGGTATTCAGAGTGCATGGCATCTTGGGATGGGGTGAGGGATGAGATGGGGAGAAAATTTGGAACTCAAAATCTTGTGGAAGTGAATGTTGAAAACTAAAACTAAATAAATTAATAAATAAAATTTAAAAAAAAAAGAATTTCAGGAAAGACTCAGGCCTTGGAGCTATAATCTTTCACTGGGCCTTACCTGCTTTAATCTGCTATCTTCTTGGTCTGACCATTATAAACTTTTAGTTGATTTAATCTTTCCCCCCCCCACTTGAGAGTATTTTTTTTTGCAATTAAATGTAAATATAGTTTTCGGCATTCACTTTTAAGAGATTTTGAGTTCCAATTTTTTTTTCCTTTCCTCTCCCCTTCCTCCCAAGACGGCAAGCAATCTGATATAGGCTATACATGTACAATCATATTATATGTTTCCACATTAGTCATGTTGTGAAAACAGAATCAGAACAAAAGGGAAAAATCACAAGAAAGAAAAACAAAATAAAAAATAAAAAACGGTGAAATAGTAAAAAATAAATAAATAAAAAATCTTTATGAAATCTTATTGTTGAAGTTTTTTAAATGAAATTATGTATTTTCATTTGATTTGTTTTTATACCACACATTCTTTAAGATTAAAATATTTTTCTCCATTTAAACAAAAGTTTTCAGTCATGACTCTTTGTCACCCCATTTGAGGTATTCTTGGCAGAGATAGATGCTAAAGTAGTTTGCTATTTCTTCTTCCGCTCATTTTATAGATGAGGAAACTGAGCCAAATAGAGTTAAGTGACTTTCCCAGAGTCACACAACTAGTAAGTGTCTGAGGACAGATTTGAACTCAGGAAGATGCATCTTCCTGACTCCAAGCCAACATTCTATCCATTGTACCACCTAGTTGCAACCCGTTACTTTAAATAAATGGCTAATAGAGTCTTGTTCCTGAACCTTTTACCTTGTCTGTACTTGAAGAGCTCCAGTAAGAGGAACCCTACTTCTTCTTGAGGCAACTTACTGTATTTTTAATATGTATATATGTTTGTAATTTTGGAGGCAATGGGGGTTAAGTGACTTGCCCAGGATCACACAGCTAGCCAGTAAGTGTCTGATGCTGTATTTGACCTTGGGTTCTCCTGACTCCAGGGCCAGTGCTCTCTATCCAGTGTGCCACCTAGTTGCCCCCATTGCATTTTTAAATAGCTACAATCATTCAAAGAGGAATCTCTTAAAAGAGACAGTAGACTTGTTCAGCTGGTCTCAGAGGGCAAAGCAGTGGTCAATGACTGGAATTTGCAGTCAGTCAAAACAAGTGGACTGAGCTGCTTTGGAAAATAAGTCTTCCTACCACTGAAGCTCCTGAAGGAAAGAGTATATCAATCATTTTCTGTGTGTATCCTTATACTCACATACCATTTTACTGTACTTTAAAAAAAAGGATGGATATGATATTCATGGAAACTGATGCAAAGCGAAGTAAACAAAACCGGAAAAGCAGTATACTTAATGCCAACAACAATGTATCTGAAAAGAACAAGAGCAACTAAACTGAAGGCTATGAACTTACAATGATTAAGTTTGGATTCCAAAAGAGATTAAAAGGAACCTAACCTTGCCTCTTTGCAGAGGTGGCAGACTATTGGTGCATATAAGATCAAACTTCCTACATAGAGGTTATTTTTTTTTCCCTTATAAGGAATTTCTTTCTTAACGGAGCAGAAATACTTTGGAAAATGTAGGTGCTATAAAAAGAAAAAAATCAATAAAAATTACTTCAAAAATCTGTTCAGAGATAAATATAGAAAGATACCATGTATACCAAAATATGTATAGCAGTACATTTTGTAGTAGCAAAGGACTGGAAACAAAGCAGATACTTATTAACTGGATAACGTCTAAAAAAAAATAAGGTCCCCAAATGTAATGGATTATTACTATGCTATCAGCAATAATGTGATAAGTACATCATGGGAAGAAATATGAACTGATGCAAGGTGAAAACAATGTACATGATATAAATGGAAATAATGATAGAAATAAAGAAAAAATAAACTGAAGGTCTTTGTAATTAAAATGATCAAATAGCCCGCAAGGAGAAGAGAAAATGTACTTCCCTCCCTTCTTGACTTTCCAGACTTCCAAACCATGTCTTTGTTGCTGTCTCATACAGGAACTTCCCTCATCAGTGGGGAATCTCCTCACCTTGGAATACCCAACTATCCCCACCACCACTAGCACCAGATAGGTGCCTTTCTCCCATTAGCAATTTGCTCCTGGGGACTCCTTTTTGTGGAGCAGCCCAGGCCAGCCAGCTTCCATTCCCCTCCCAGCTCTGCTCCTAACATTCTGGCCTTCCAAACCATGCCCTGACGCTGTTCATTTTCATCTCTCCTGCCCCTACTTGCACTTTTTACTTTCCTTTTTGTGAATGGTTTTCACTCATTAGAATGCAGGCTTCTTGAGGATAATGATTGTCTTCCTTTTCATCTGTATTTGCATTCCCAGCATTTGGTATGATGTCTGGCACCCAGTAAGTATGTAATTTTTCTTTTATTGCTTCGTGCTTTGAAGAGATGGAGAGTGGGGAGGCAATGAGAATGTAACATTATGTAAAATCTCAGATGTAGTTGTGTTGTTTAGTTTTGCTAAACTAATTTTCCGCTCTCCATTTTTTTTTTCTTATTAGGGAAGGCCATCTGGGTACAGAGAAAGGGAAAGAATGGTTTGAAAATAAGGGTGATGTAAAAATAACAGATAAAGTCTGGCAGAAATTAGAAACATACTATTATCCTATACCATATACCAGGTAAATTCCAAATGATTTAGACATAAAAGATGACATCATAAAAAAAAAATTAGAGGAGCAAGGAAGGAATCACCTGCCAGATCTACAGATAAGTTAATGACCAAATAAGAGATAGGGATGATCACAAAAATTAAAATGGATAGTTTTGATTACATAAAATTACAAAAGCTTCTGCACAAACAAAACCAATGCAGCTAAAATTACAAGAGGAAGGAGATAAATGGGGAAAAAATCAACACAGCAAGTTTCTGTAATAAAAGTCTTGTTTCTAAAGACTTTAGCTGTTTCTAAGCTACATAGAGAATTGATTCAATTATGTAAGAATAAGTGCCACTCCCTCCAGTTACTAAATAGTCAAAATATATGAACAGTAAGTTTTTAGAGGAAGAAATCCAAACTATTAGTAAGTATATAATAATACTCTAAATCATTAATAACTAGAGAAACGTAAATTAAAACTTAGGCTTTCACTTCATATCCCCAAGATAGGCAAAGTTTAAAAAAATGACAAATACTAGGGGAGCAATGATAAAACAAGTATATTAATTGACTATTGGTAGAGCTGTGCATCGGTTCAGCTATTCTGGAAAGCAAAGCTATCATACCGTATATACGTTTTGATGTAGAGATATAACTATTAGGCCTATACTCCAAAGGGATCAAAGAAAGAGGAAAAGGACCTATTTGTATAAAATTATTAACAATTGAGTTCTGTTGTATCAAAGAATTAGAAATTGAGGAGATACCCGTCAGCTGGGAAATGACCAATATATGACAGGTGAAAGTGATTGACTATTAGTGCTGTAAGAAATGATGAAGTAGATGGTTTCAGAGAAACTTGGGAAGCTTATATGAACTGATGCAGATATTCTTTTAAATTTCCATCTTACTAAAAGTGTTTCAGTCTAAGACAACACGTAGTATAGTAGGAAAAGTCTTGTATTTCATATTAAGGGGCTTGGGTTTGCATCCTAGACCTGCTACTTCGTCCTGTGTGACTATGGGGAGTCAATCAGCCTTTCCAAGCTCCAGTTTACTTATCTAGTACTAGATGATTCCTGACTTTCCTTCCAGTCCTGAATCCTACTAACTATTTTTTGGCGCAATTCTACATGGAAGCAACTAAAACATTTTCAAAAATAAAAAAGCACAAAGGTCAATCTATTGCTCAAGTGTTTTGCTCTACTTTAAATGTTCTCCTTTCCCCATCCTTCTCCCCATTTCCCCAAGCTCATTTTTTGTTGAGTAAATGAATGAATAAATTAAAAGGCATTTGTTGAGTTCTTTCTCTCTGCAAAATACTGTGTTAAGCACTGCAGTTACAAATAGAAAAGTAAGTCAGCCCTTGTTTTCAGGGAGCTCACATTCATATTAGGGGACACAATGCACAAAAGTGGTTTCACCTACAAGTCAGATGGAAAGGCCTGTGGGACATAGGCTACAGCAGCAAAACACAGAACAATGTTCTTATTTAGTCTTTTCTCTTTATCTCATGAGAAAACATATTTAAAATACTTTGTAAACCCAGCTCTACTTGCTATTTCCATTAAAAATATTATCTCTGTTCCTAACACTGAACCATTTAAGAGTGCCAAGGACTTTAGTGACGAGAACTACCTTTTATCCTTCAAGAACCAGCTAAAATATAGCCTCCTGCAGGGATCCTTCCCTGATCTAGCCAGCCAGTAGTGAGATTTCTCTCCTTTGATCCTCTTATAAACATGTATTTTTGATCTCCTTGCCTCAAGTTTCTCTCCATTCCAATACATCTTCCATGAAGCAGCTGAAGATTTTTTTCCCTAAAGCACAGGTCTGACCCAGTCGCCCTCATACTCCATAAACTCAATTCCTCCCTGTTACTTCCAGGACAAAATGTAAAATCTTCTCTCCATGAAGTGGCCTGTTGTTACATTTCCCGTCTTCTTATCTCCTCCACATATTCTATGACCTGACTACACTTGCTTAATTGCTGCTCTTCACACCCAACACTTCATGCCTTTACACTAGCTGTTCCCTACTTCCCCAGAGGCTCTCCCTCCTCACTTTCCCTGTTAGGTTCCCTGGATTTCTTCAAGACTCAACTCAAATCTGACCTTCTGTAGGAAACCTTTCTGCCTTTCCCTCCTGTGCCTTCCCTCTGAAATTACCTTCAATTTACATGTAAACTCTATGACTTTATAGCCAAGGTTCTCTGGACATGGAGTTCAGGCATCCCCTATCATGTGAGTGGGAGTAGACTCCTCTGACTGGCTGCCTGAATCTTTTCAGTGACTCCTATCTGCTGTCATGGACCCCATGAACTAAACCGGGAAGAAAGAGGAAGGACTATCTTTTCCCAGAAATGGGCCTGAGGTTGTTTGTTTCCATTATGTGTTGTTTGTCATCAATATCCCTGGCCAGAGGTGATCCTGACCAGACCCAAGAGCTCTGCCATGGCGACCTTGGAGCCAAGATTGCAGGTAGGATAGTGCAACCAGTCAGGCCTCCAGGGAAGCCCTGAGAAGCCAGGGTGCTGGGGACTTGAACCTGAGGTGGATTGTGCCTTGGATCTGTGACTGTGCTCTATGGGAACTGAGCTAAATTAATGAACCTTATCTCCTTCCCCTACTCAGGGACTGAGGTGGTACAAAGGAGGAGGGGGATGATGCTTCCCATATGTTGGGAAGTATGTTTGTATATTTGTGATTATACCATTTGGAAGTAAATATTCCTTTGTAAAAAGCTCCACAGTTGTACTTATATAGTTATTCGTATGCTCACTCCTAGGGGCAGCTAGGTGGGTGGTGCAGTGGCTAGAGCACCATTCCTGGAGACAGAAAAACCTGAGTTTAAATCTGACCTCAGACGCTTACTAGCTGTGTGACCCTGGGTAAGTCATTTAACCCTCTTTGCCTCAGTTTCCTCATCTACAAAATGAACTGGAGAAAAAAAATGTCAAACCAATCCAGTATCTTTGCCAAGGAAATCCCAAGTGGGATCATGAAGAGTTGGACATGATAGAACAGCAACTTGCTCACTCCTTCCATTAGAATATGACCTTCTTGAGCGTGAAACTATGCTTTTGCCTTTCTTTGTACACTAATTAGCACAGCGAGTTAATGCTTGGCTCATGGCAAACACTCAGTAAATACCTGCTGATTGACTGATTCAGTGTTTCCTTCTATTAGTAAGTTATGTACATGCCTTATCTCTGTTCCTTTGCTGTAAGATCCATGAAGTATAGAAGTATTTTTTATTTATCTTTGTATTTGCCAAAGAACCTGGCAGAGAAGTCTTCGTACTATTTAGCAGATGGCCAATCAATAGTTTTTACATAATAATAAGTCAGATTTATATCACCACATACCTGAAAAGCAATTTTTGTCTAACAACCCCTTTATGTAAGTTTGCAAGGACATTGTTATCCCAGTTTTATCTATGAGAAAACTGAGGTTGACAGAAAATCTCAATCTAGTCACCACCTCCGTAACATGGATCATAAATATATCATTATCCCCATAATGACTCATGTCTAGTTCCATTTATACTAAATGGCAAATCTGGTACTCGTACTGGAACCCAGCTCTTCTAACTACGTCACATGTTCTAATCACTATACTACCTCTTGACTCTTAATTAGATAAGAACTCACCATAATGCTGCAGATCATGTGGCTAGTGGTTGGGTATCTCTAGGTTCTGGATAAAGTATAAAAAGCTCAGGATTATGTGAGAGTACTTAATGTTAAGCAATATTTGCATAACTATCAATTCCCTCTACAAAGAGTTCCTCTCTTCCATCTGACAATCTGTGCTAGCCATTAATTATTTAAGTACAGAATTAGGAAGTTTTAGAATTTGAAGAGGGACCATTTGGCAGAGAGTTGCTGAGGAAACTCTTGGCAGGTAGAGATTGGTTTAGAGGATCTCCGAAGTTCTTTCCAGCTCTGAGATCCTGTAGCCCGAAGTGAGAGAAAATAATTGTGTTAAATTAGCTTTGCTCTTTGAGCTTGGCCAAATCTTCCATTCCCACTGAAAACATTTTAGGTTTCTCAATACATATGAAATCACCAGCCCTAGCATGTTTTTTTCAAAACTACAAAAAGATTTTGGAGTGGTCATGTGCTCACAGATATAGCCTCAGTTATGCTGGATCAATTTTTTGAAATCACATTATCACCCCTCATTCTTTTGAACAGCTCATGGAATGAAGCTGATCATGCAATGTCCACAGAAGCTTTTAAATAATTGTAAACAAAAATATGAATATACTTCATTCAGGTTGAAGAATGCCAGCTGAAACAATAACTAATTAGAAATAGAAAAGATTGAGGGGACAATATGAGCAAATTCAAGATCTGCTTTATAATTGAAAAATATTTTGTTTCAAATATGGGCTGAGAGGTATTTGCCAGTCTCTTGGAACAAAACGAAAGTCATATTTTCTGACTCAATGACAGTTTAAAAAAAATCAAAGTAAGTTTACAATAGGCTCTATATGCAATCTGTCTAAACAATGGGTGTCAATAAGGGCAAAGTACAATGCCAACCAATAAATCTTCATTCTTAGACCTAGAGAATATGTCAGATTCAATTCCTTTTCAATTTTACTTTCATAAGGGGATAATAACTGTGACTCAGCCTGTGATTTCTTTGGCCTAAGGAATTTCCAGGTGAGGAAACTCCTAACAATGCAGATTGGAACCTTGTTTGACACTTAAGAGTCTTAAAAATTGCCTAGAGCATTGAAAAGTTAAGTGACTTGCCCAGGGTCTGGTCACACAGCACTACGTGTCAGAGGTGAGACTTGACCTCATATCTTCTAAGCTTCAAGGCTAGATCTATTTTCTATGCTATACTACTACCTCTCCCCTTCAACAAGCATTTATTAAACAGCTACTCTGTGTAAGGCAGTGTGGTTCAGTAGAAACAACACTGAAGAAAACAACTCAGTCCCTCTTCTGAAGAAGTTCGCCATCTAGAAGGAAGATGAGGCTTTCACATAACTCACTAGAGTACAAGTTGGAAAATGAATTATCTGGTAGGAAATAAGGTGGGATAGCTAAGGCAAAGTCATGTAATACTTTGAAAGCAAAGCAGAAACAGAAGGAAAGGGTAGGGAGATAAGCAGGGGAATCGCATAATGAAACACTAAGGAAGACATTATATAAATATAGAAAGCATAGTTTGGAAAAAGGAGAGAATAGAAACAGGGAAAGCTGGCACAAATCCATTGGTGAAGTCTTACTATGGAAGAGAAGCTAGAGCTAAAGAAATGGCAGAGTCTTTATTTTGATAAGATCTTAGAAATTACAGACCGGTTGGTTGCTATTCATCAGGTTAAGGTAGAGATTTAAGCCCAGGTCCTCCGACTAAAATTCCAGCATTCTTTCTACTCTTTGTTTCTTCTTTCTAAGGTACTAGCAAATAAAAAAGGGTGTACATTGATGAAGAAGATATGAAAAGATAAGTCAAGAATTACATAAAATGAGAAGGTGTAGAAAGGTAACAATCTGCATCAGGGGAGTGAGTACCTATGCCACTGAGACCACAAACCTATCTAAGTAAGTTTCCCCTTCCAAAATTAGGGTCAGGAATTCGTAGTCCTGAGGGGAAAATCGTTAATGATATCTTCATATCCTGCTAGAGTAAGGTAATTGTGGACTTTTAGAACTGGGAAGAACCTTAGCAAACATTGGTAATGTCATATTTATGTGGCACTTGAAATTTTGCAAAACACATTGCATACACTAACTCCTCAGACTCCAGCAACAGCCCAGGGTGATAGGCACTATAGTTATTCCATCTCTGATAATATATAAATTCCTAATATTATAACTATCACACCATGCTGCCTCTTCTCTCTGCTTTACTCAATTTAAAGATGAGAAAACCAGAAGGGGAGAGGGAAAGGTAGAGACATTTATATAGCACCTACGCTGTGCCAGGCACTGTATTAAGTGCTTTGCAAATATTATCTCACTTGATTCTCACGATACCCTGCGAGTACGTGCTATTATTATCCTCATTTTACAGTTGTAGAAACTGAGGCAAATAGAAGTTAAGTGACCCACCCAGGGTTAAACAGCAAGTGTCTGAGGCGAGATTTGAACTTTGATTCCGGTCCCCACTCTGTATCTATTGCACTACCTAGCTGTCTCAACTGAATCTTAGAAATTAAAAAAAAAAAAGACATGTCCAAGTTCACACATTTGGTCAGAATTAGTCCTTCTCTCCTTGAAGGAGAATGATTTTCTTTGCTTTCTTGAATAGTACCAAGGAACCCACCTATCCTTCATATATTTCATTTTAAGTTCCCATACCCTAAGACTCCTAAAATTCATGAGAATCTGAATGCTATTTCACTACTGACAAAAGTTCAAGACAATCATTCCATGGAACCTGTAAAGAAGACAATCTATGATCTGCTTCTTACTGATACGAGAGGAGAAGGCCATTCAAATAAATTCAACACGTATGTTAAGCATTTACTTTGTGCAGAGTGCTGTGCTAGGCACTGGGTATATAAATACAGCATTAAAATAGTTCCTGGTCTCAAGGAACTAGCAAACCACCAGGAAGCATTAGGAAAGAGTAACTATCTATTATCTAAATGTCTATTCTGGAATAAAGATTTACCATTTATACTTTCTTCCATCTCCTTGTATCAAAAGAATGCAAGTGACGAGTAGGGGAAAGAGGTGTAAGTGCTATATAAATGGATTTAGAGTCAATGGAAGTGGGTTTAAATCTTAGTTCTGCTACTTACCCAAGGTCACTTTCTCTTTCAGATCCTCAGTTTCTTCATCAATAAAATGATGTGGTGGACAGAACTAGATCCCTTTCAGGTCTGTGCCCCATCTTTTATTGGAGGAGGCAGGGCACTTTATTCCATTGTGGCTAGAAGTGCCTCCTCTGTCAAAAGAGTCCAAGAATAGTTTAAGAATAAAGTATAAACTGTGGAGAGGACCAGCAGCAGATGGAGTGTTTGTGGGCAAGCATGAGATTGAGCATGGATGGATCTATGTCGACACCTCCAATACCATGCTTGTGTTCAAGGTAGAGTAATATGGGCTAGCTGATAGCAGAAGTAGGTAGATTTGGAACAGGTTCAATGATCTAACCCAAAAAGTTGTCCTTGTTAGATCCATGTCATTTTAGAGAGCTATCCACTGTGGAGGGCATAAACAATCTGTCCTTGGTCCTGTACTCCTCTTTATTTTTGTCAGTGACTTGTATGGAAGCATAGAAATCATGCTGATCAAATTTAAAGATGACTCAAAGCTAAGAGGGGGTGGCTAACACATTAGAGGATCCAAACAGATCTTGACAGGTTATGAAGATGGGTTGAATCTAATTAGATTTTTTTTAAAGCTTCAGAAGTCCAAGATGGGGAGGTATGACTACCATTTCATCTGGATATTATTTCACATGAAAAAGATCTGAGGACTGGTCTACAAGCTTCATAAGTCAACAGTGTGAAGTGGTAGCAAAAAAAAAAAGAGCTAGGGTTCTGTTAGGGTAAGTTGAGAGAAACTGTGAACAGAAGGAAGAAGATAGCCCTATTGTGCTCTACCCTTCTCAGGTCAAATATGAAGTACCATATTCAGCCCTGGCCATCCATTTTAGGAAAGACATTGAAAAATTGGAATGCATCCCAAAGCAGAAAACTAGAATTGTGAGGAGAAGGGAGAACATTAACTACGAAGACCATTTGGAGAAACTAGGAATATTTAGGCTAGAGAAGAGGAAACTTTTGTGTAACATGATAACTGTCTTCAGGTACCCAGGAGTGTTATAATCGAATAAAATAATATATATAAAGTACACTGTAAAACTTAAATAACTATGCGAATGGAAGTTATCGTTATTGTAACTACCCCATTATAATAACACCCTTAAAGAATGACCCATCCTACATGCTGGGTGTGTGTGTATGTGTTTGTGTGTGTGTAAGTAGGAGAATACCAGTGCCTTGACAACACTATGCTGGTTATGAAGGCCTGTCAGGAACCTCAAAACACTAATATCTGTTGATACCATGAATTGGAATAACATGGTAATAAGCATTGTGCACCTATATCTAAGAGTCAATGAAATAGGCACTAATATTGATTCTAATCAGATACCTCTAGTGTAAACATTTTTATGTCTTAACTTGAAGATCAGAAGAATTGGTGCCATTAGATTATTGGCTGGCTCTACTTAAAACCATCTGCTAACCAACTTTCCATGAAGGATAGAAAAGTAAATGGGGGCCCTTTGTGTTCTTTTACAACAAGAGGCAAGAAACAAAGGAACAAATCAGAAATACCAATACCATACCTGCTGGAAATGCTTCAGTACAGATGACGCTAACTGCTAAAGCAGACAAGAAAACAACCATACCTGAACTGGTCTGAAAATAATACTTTCTTCATGTGCCAATACTATAGCATAACTAAACTAGCAGTCAGTATTAGCAGTTCTGGGCGAGGGCTTTGTACTGCCTTTTGTCAATAGTACCCTGAGCTCCCAATCACACAGCAGCATCATATTGTTGATGAGATTAGGGTGGAAATAAAGCTGCTACTTAGGATGCTATCAGGGAGCCTATAGAGGATGAGCTTACATCTTAATCCCTTTATTCAACCTCAGAAAGCAGCAGTTTTATCCACTTATGCAACAGACAACAGAACATTGAATATAAAAGGATAATAGTGGGATAGTGACTTGTCCCTGAACCATTTCTATTGGAACTTCCTCAAAAAGATGAGAACTTTCAAATCTTCTTCTTCATCATCATCATCATCATTATCATCATCATCATCATCATCATCATCATCACTATAGCACTTTAAGGTTTGCAAGGCCCTTTACGCACGTTTGATCCTCATTTGATCCTCACAACAAACCTGGGAGATAGTTGTTTATATTAATCCCCATTTTATAGATGAAGAAACTAAGGCAGAGTGAGATTAAATGACTTTGCCCAGAGATGCATAGCTAGTAAATAAATGCCCAAGGTAAAATTCAAACTCTGGTCTTCCTCAATCCAAGCCTGGAACTCTATTCACCGTAACACCTAAGTGTCATAATTAGCACAATAACATTCGTGTAGTACTTTAGTACTTTATGATCTGCAAAGCACATTACATACATTATCTCATTCGAGTTTCACAGCTATTTCTTTATGTTCAGGGCCTCTATCTTATTTCATCTTTATACTTCCAGTACATTCCTTTCAAACTTCTATGACTTCTAGTACAGTGCTTTGCATAGAGTAGATGCTTAATAAATATTTGTTGTTAATTCCCTCCAAAATTATTTTGCACTTCCGTACCTGAATATATATTTACCAATAGAATATAAGCTCCTTCAAGGCAGGAGCTATTTCATTCTTGTCTTTTGTATGCTCATAAAATTAGCAGCTTAGTGAATAATGACCGAATGGATGAATGAAACTGAATAAAAAGTAATAAGCTGAAAGTCTACAACATCATAGATATAGAGTTGTAAAGGACCTTAGATGCCATTGAGTCTAAACCTCTCATTTTTTTACAGATGAGGAAACTGAGACCCAAAGAGATTAAATGCTTTGTCTAGAGCCGTGCAGCTAGGAAGCATCTGAGGCAGAATTAGAACTTGGGTCTTCCTAATTTTTAAGTCTCTCACTGTACCCACAGTGCTAGCTATATAATAAGTGGGAAAAGGAAAGAAAAAGAATGGACTGACAAACTGGCTAGAGGGCATAGATGTGGTAATAGATCACCAAGACTATAGCTATTAACAATCTCCTATGAGAATCAGCAATGCTAATCTTGATTCTAAGCCCAGATACCTCTAGTGTAAACCCTTTTACATTTCTATGGTTTAACTTGAAGACCAGAAGAATTGGGGGTAATGTCCAGAGCAGGGGTGGGGAACCTGCTGCCTGGAGGCCACATGTGGCCTTCTAGGTCCTCAGGTGTGACCTTTTGACTGAATCCAAGTTTTACTGAACAAATCCTTTTATTAAGGGGATTTGTTCTGTGAAGTTTGAATTCAGTCAAGGTCTGTAAGTGAGGACCTAGAGGTTCACATGTGGCTGCAAGTTCTCCACCCCTTGTTGAGAGTATTTTGAGAGCTAGGAGAAAAACGTTTTTATTAATCCCTCTTTAAGTTTCTAAAAGAAAACCATACAGATGCACTTCAAGCTCCAGGGAATGATGGATGTTGGGCTGATTTTTGCACTCTGATATTAAGAAGAGAGTGTGCTAGAGGGGAAAAAGTAAGGCTAGAAATCTGAAGAGCTGGGCTCTGGCCCAAGTTAATTAGTCCCTGACTTCCAATTACCTTCCTAAGTTTCATTTCCCTAATTTGTAACAGGAGGGCTACTGGATCCAGGGATTTTTAAATTCCTTTCCAACTTCTATGACTTTATTTCTTCCTCTGAAGAGGTATTCCATCCTCCCCACAGAGTTGCTTTGAACCCTGAGTTCCCATTTAGGTAAATAAAACAGCTTTGTTTGATATGGGACAGAGACGAGGTGTGAAAAATTAATAATAATAGCAATAGCTTTAAAGTTTGCAAAGTATTTCACATACATTATCTCTTTTAATTATCCCCACAACTCTGTGATGTAGGTTCTATTATTATCTTCATTTTAGAGATGAGAAAACTGAGGCAGAGAGTTTAAGTAACTTGACCATGGTTATACAGCTAGTAATTGTCGAAGGCAGGATTCAAATGCAGTCCTTCCTCACTCTAAGGTCAGCAGTCTATGAACTGTACAACATTGGCTCCTCTTGCTTCTTTTTGTAATGAAATGAGAATTATTAGTTCTAATAATGGGCAGTTCTCTGACACTTGTAGGAAGAGGCTTGGAGCTGCCATTCATCTGTTTTGCTATTGCCTTCTAGAAAGGAAAATGGCCTAACCTTTGAATCTGTTTGACTGATGGTTCTCTCAGGCAAAAGAAATTGAATTTTGATTTATAGGATAAGGTAGGGAAATGTGTGTGTGTGTGTGTGTGTGTGTGTGTGTGTGTGTGTGTGTGTTTGAAACTTGAATTTAATTGGAATTAAGCCTTTGAGGATATGTCATTTATTCTGTGTGTGGCTTCCTTTTAGTTTAATATCTCCTTCACTTAAAATATAGAAAAACAGAGACTGGAGGGATGCAGTGACATATTGGCTCATGCAATTACTCAGATAATAATGAGGCACAATAATGCAAAATGTTGATTTCCCCCTCTGTTTCCTGTAGCCCAGATGTTTTGAATAGGCTCCAATGATTTCCTCCTCTGCCTAGGGTTAAAATCTAATCTTCTTAGCTTAACAATTAAGGCTTCCTATAATCTGTTTCAAGTCTGCATTTCTGGCTTTGTTTTTCATCACTGCTCAACATAAACCCTCATTTCCCTCTAGGCTCGTCTCCTCATTGATCCCCAAACATGACATGCTCATCCTCGACTCATGCCTTTACTTCTATTATTCACTCTGCCTGGACAGATTGCCACCACCACCCCTTCACCAAGACCACCACCAATTTGTCAACATCTCTCTTAGAGCTCTCAGAGCTGAACATAGAATTCCAGGTTGTGGTCTGACTCATTCACGAGTTAATAATTGAAATTTCACTGGATATGCTTCACTAAAGGGCAATTCCCTTTGGGACAGGTAGCACTTTAAGTCATTATCAGTCATAAACTCTTGTCCTTAAGGATGTTCAAATCCATCAGTGTACTAAAGATAATAAGAGATTCCTGGAATTCAGAGGTTGAATGTTGAGTACTTGCTAGGGAGTCAGGAGATGGTGACTTCTGTGTGTGCCTCATACCCTGACTCTTGGGATGCAGCTATGGGGTTGGCATTAGAGTTCAGCCTCACTCAGAAATCAGAACTTTGGTTTTTTTACTGCAGACCTGAGAACCACCCACATTTCTCTGAAATCTTTAACTCAACTGTTGACGAATTTGCTAATATGAACAATCTGCGTGACCAGGGGTAGGTTTGGGTAAATCCAGAGCACAAAGCCCTCCCATGGTATAGTCTTGCTGCAATCCCTAAAGCTCATCCTGAGGCAATGAAACCAGCATCTAGATTGGATGAAGTCACTTAACTTCTTTGGTCCTCAGTTTCCTCATCTGTAAAATAAGTTTAGCCAGATGATTGATAACATCACTCTCAACTCTAAATCTGTGACACTCCCCTTCAAGAGTATCTCCTTGTTCAAATTATGCTTCCCATGGAAGGGGTAATATTTAGTTACCAGACATTGATCTGAACGATCTGAATTGTCAGAAAGCTATTATGTATCTGGTTTGGAGTAGAGGGTTACTGCCACCTAGCCTGGCCTCTTCAAGCAGTGCACAAACACAGGTTCCCAGTGACAAGATTGTCAGGAAGATATGCTGACTTTATTCAATTAGTGTTTCATATAATATGAAGTATTATAAATATGACAAGAAATCTAGCTATATTATTAAATCGTGGCAATATGAGCAAGACACATTTAAAAAATAAACTAAAACAACTAAAAGTGCAATAAATCAAAACTTATTTTACAGCGCATCAACACATAATAATACAATAAGCATATAAATCTTTTTAAAAAGCAATCGTCTCTGAATTAATACTTTGTGAAAGATAAAGCAGTCATGTTCTGCTATGACAAAGTTAAAAGTTTGTATAGCCATTGCTTGTTCTGTTTCATGCCCATAAAACACTGTTGTTGTTCAGTCATTCAGTTGTATCTGCCTCTTCATGGTCCCCATCTGTGTAGTTTTCCTGACAAAGATACTGGAGTGGTTTGCCATTTCCTTATGCAGTGAATAAGGCAAACAGAGGGTAAGTGACTTGCCCCAGGTCACATATCTAGTAAGTGTCTGAACCAAATTTTGAACTCAGGTCTTCCTGACTCCAGGTCTGGAGTCCATCTATTGAGGATCTAGCTCCCTCCATAAAGAGAGCCAGATTTTCATTATTATTGGTGGTGGTGAATTCTTCACAAAGAACTGGCAAGCTGCTTTTGTTGTTGTTTGTTCAGTCATTTCTGACTCTTCGTGACCCAATTTAGGGTTTTCTTAGCAAAGATACTGGACTGGTTTGCCATTTCCTTCCACAGCTCATTTTACAAATGAGGAAACTTGAGACAAGCAAGGCTAAGTGACGTGCCCAAGGTCACACAGCCAGTAAGTGTCTGAGGCCATATTTGAACTTATATCTTCCTGACTTCAGGTCCTGTACTCTATCCACAGTGCCACCTAGCTGTCCTCCATAATATATACATATATGCTTTTTCTCTTTCATATATGTATATACATATCCATACATTTGTATGGATACACTATATACAGACATACATACATATATACAACCACACACACACACACACACACACACACATATATATATATATATACACATTAATATACATATGATAGGGTATATACATAAGATTCCTCCCTTAAAAAAAAGTTACTTCAAACCACCTGACCAGAAACGGAAAATAGATGAATCAAAGAAACAGATAATAAACTTGTTTAAAAGGAAAGAAATGACAGGCTTGATATGTCATAATGATGTGACCTTAGTTAGCTGGGCGTCTTCTGGAGCACTCTTTTCTGAAATCAGAGCAGCTTATACTCTCTTGATTTGACTCAATGATAATTTTAACTTTCAAAAGGTAGATAAATCAAAGGAAAACTTCTATTTTAGACTTAATTCTCACTAATAAGGAAGAACTGATTACTGAAATAGAAATGATGGGAACTTTGGGAGCAAGTGATTTCTATGTACAATCTGTGAGAGAGAAAAAGGGGAAATTCTGACATACTATAAGATGTACCTTAGATCAGGGAAGGCAGGTTTCACTGGGTTCAGAAAAGGCATAGGTAACTACATGAACTACATGAACATTAGTTCCGTGGGGAAGTCATCCCAAGAAGGATTGGAAACTTTCAAGAATGACATTTTAAAGGGGCAGCTGGATGGCGCAGTGCCGGCCCTGAAGTCAGGAGGACCTGAGTTCAAATCTGGCCTCAGACCAAACACTTGACACTTAATAGCTGCGTGTGACCCTGGGCAAGTCACTTAACCCCAATTGCCAAAAAAAAAAGAATGACATTTTGAAGGCTCAAAGAGAAACAATTCCAGTGAAGATGAAGGTAGAGAGCTGTATAAAAAGACAAATGTGTATTCATATTTACCCATCCGGATTTAAAAAAAAAATACATGGGAAAATGGAAGCAATGACAGGTAATAGAGGAGGAATACAAAAATATGGTTTATTTTCAAAAAATGTCAGGTGTGCTAGCTCTCAGAATGACCTGATGCTTGTGAGAAAAGCTAAGGAAAGCAAAAAGGTATTTTGTAACCATATTGAGGAAAAAAGGAAGAACAAAAAAAGTGTGGACTGCTAATTCCTATTTTGTTTCTTTCTGCTTTCCCTATCAAATAGAATGATCTTTGAACCAGAAAGGATATGAATATGAAATGAAATCTAAGGGAGCTTAGGAAGATGGTAAAAGAAAGTAAGCTACCCTTGATGAAGTCAAGTCACTACATGCCCACACTACTGCAAAGTACTGGAAGAACTGAAAGATTTAATTGCTAAGCCATTGTCACTAATACTTGAAAAGGAGAGAACAAAAGAGGTATGGCAAAATAGCAGAAGAGCAAGTGTTACTCTGACATTAAAAAAAAAAAAAGAGGATGGAGTCCATGAACTATACTCCAATGAGGTTGACTTTGATTTTTAGTAAAATGCTAGAGTATATTAATACAGGGAATGTTCTCAAATATCCACAAAAGGAAGTAGTGATCTTAGAGACAACATAGCTTCATAAGCAATAGGTGATATCGGACTACCCTTAATTCCTTTTATTGTTTGTTTGTTTTTTATCCATTTATTTGTCATATAGGCATGAAAAGTCATTTCAAATAACAAGTGTTGGAGAGGATGTGGGACATTAGTGCATTATTGGTGGACCTGGGAATTGGTTCAGCCATTCTGGAAAGTGATTTGAAACTCCAAAGTTACCAAACTATACATACCCTTTGACTCAATTCCTTTCTTCTTTCTTGACAAGGTCATTAAACTAATCAATCAGGGACATATTGTAGATATAATTTACCTAACTTTTTTTTTTGGGGGGGTTAGACAATGGGGTTAAGTAACTTGCCCAGGGTCACACAGCTAGTAAATGTTATATATTAGTAAATGTTATATATCTAAGGCTGAATCTGAACTCAGGTCCTCCTGAATCCAGGTCCAGTGCTCTATCCACTGTCACCTAGCTGCCCCAACCTAACTTTTAATAAAATATTTACAAAGTCAGGCAAATCATGTGGACAAGCTGGAGTGATGTTGTCTAGACAGTGGTACTATTAGGTAGTACTAAAATTAGTTCATTGTTTGGGCCTAAACTAGTCATTTATGATTAAGTCTTAGCTTAGAAAGAAGTTGCTATCAGAGTGCTCTAGGTATCTACGCTCTCGTGCTTGGTTATTTGGCATTTTTATCTGTGATTTAGATAAAGATGTTGGTGGCTTGTTGGTCAAATTTGCAAAAGAAACAAAGCTGGGGGGAGTATGAGCACACACTGGATAACAGAGTCATTCACCAAAAAAAATAAATAAATCTTAACAGACTAGAACGTTGGGCAACAAACAATAAGATGACATTTATCAGGGATAAATGTCAAGTCTTACGCTCGGGTTCTAAAAATCACCTTCATAATCATGATATTAAATGGCATGGCTAGATGACAGCCATCCATCTGAAGAAGAACAACATATTTTAGTGAGCTGCAATGTGAATACGACAGGACAATATGACTCAACAGCCTAAGTATTTAAAGCAATCATGAGCTTCATTGACAGGGCCTAATGTTCAGTACTAGGGACATGATTGTGCCACTGCAGTCTATCACAGTCAGACTGTATCTGGGTTACAGTGTTTGACTCCAAGTGCTGAAAGTTAGAATTATTGGTAAGTCGGAGAGTATCCAGAGAACAGCAACCAAGATGGCAAAGAGCCTTGAGATCATTTCACAAAAGAATCAGTTGGAATAACTTGGAATGTTTTAGTCCAGAAAAGAGGAGATTGATGAGGGACATAGTAGTTGTGTTTAATTATTTGATAGGCTGTCATGTGGGAAAGGGATTGGATTTGTTTGCTCTGCTTGTCACCAGAGGACAGAACTAGAAACAATGGATTGAAGTTGTAGAGAAGAACATTGAGGTTTGATAGAAAGAAAAATTATGTTTGTTACATTAAAGCTATCCAAAAGTCCTTGAGGAGGAAGGAACTTCCTGCTCCCTAGAGATCTTCAAGCAAAGGTGACTAGATAGATAGATAGATAAAAGATAGACAGACAGACAGACAGATAGATAGATAGATAGATAGATAGATAGATAGATAGTGGATGGATGGATGGATGGATAGATAGAGAGCCATTTATTAAGCACTTATATGTCAGGCACGACACTAAGAGCTAAGGACAGAAATACAAGCAAGCAAGTCCCTGTCCTCAAGGAGCTTAAATTCTATCGAAGGAAGACAACATAAAAACAGGAGCTAGAAAGAGGGGGACAAGCAGTAAGGGGTAGATATGCAACTGTCAGGGAAGAGGCATGCAGGCCTTGTTCTGGGCACAATAAGGTAAAAGATTAAAGCCAGAGGTGCCTGTAGGCAGAATTAAATTTTGTAGTTGAGAAGGTGCAGCAGAGATGGGGATGATGTCCCAAGAATAGGTGGCATAGTTTGAGATGTCATAAAGGGAATTAGACTATAGGGCTCCTGAATCCCTTTCTAACTCTGATATTCCATGAAGTACATCAGGACAGTTTCCACAGATAGAGATGAGAGATTTTGTAGAACAGGAAGTAACACCTGAGCTAGGCCTTGAAGTGACAGCACTAAATAATTATTTTGTTAAATTTCAATAACCTGAGGCCCTTTCAGAAATCCTGTGTGATTTCTGTGTAAAAGGGAAAATATGCTTTCCTTACCCAAGAACTGCGTTGTCATTGTTGTTTGTGTTGAGCTGTGACTCTTCATGACCCCATTTGGGATTTTCTTGACAAAAATACTGGAGTGGTTTGTCATTCCCTTCTCAGTGCTCTAGGCAGCTTTCAAAGACTACAAGTTGCAAAGAAGATGCCAACCTGCATTGATAAAGGCAGTTTCCTCACCTGGAAGGTCCCTATGCAAGTAAAATTACAGATCCAGTTCCTGCCCATAGTCCTCATGTGGCACGTGATCTGTCTTGAAGGAAGCCTGGAGTTTTAAGAGACAGAAATGATGAGGGCATGCATTCTAGGCAAAGGGGACCGTCTGGCCAAAGGCACTGAAGCAAAAGGAGCCTGATCTGTGACCAAGGAATAAGTTAAAGAGAAAGATCAAGTGAACACTGGAGCAAAGGCCCCAGGGTGCTGAATCCCTCCCCTTTCCCCTTCACACAGTCTGAGCATTGTTTTTGCTAGGTGGTTTATTACCCACCAGGCCTCAAAAAAGCATCTTTGACAAAATATGGTTAGAAGCAGCCTGAAGGAATAGAGAGGGCTGCTGTCTGAATAGTTCAGTTGCAGAGTATTTATCACGTCGAGAACATTAAACTAATCTGTCCCATTAGAGAAAGAGCATCATGGAAGCCTAAAGGAAACTTTCATGAAGCCTTTTAATTTGATACCCAAAGCAAGGATAAAAAAAGCAAAAGGAAAAATTTAGATTAGGCAAAAAAAAAAACCACCAACCCTGATAAAAAAGAGTCTGTTTCCCTGCCTCCCCTTTAAATGGCAATGATTTCTAACCCAAAATGTCACCATGGACCCTTTTCACATGGCAGATTCTATTGGTATAGCAAAAAAAAAAAGTCATTTCACCTTCTATAGTAGTTACTTGATATTTCAGCAGTGAGTTTCATTTCTTTACCTTTCGTCCATGCACTTAGCACAGGCCACTGCACATAGAAGTTACTTAATGAATGTCTGAAGAAAGAAAAAAAAATGAGAAAGAGAGGCAGAGAGGAAAGCAGGCAGGCAGAGAGGGAGGAAGTGGGGTGGAGACAAAGGAGTCAGACCAGCAGGCACCAATTGTAGTTAAGGACTTAAGGGAATATCTGACTCAAGTGAGGAAAATGACTCTAGTAGACTCTAGAAGTATTCAGGTATTGCAGAGGTACCTAGAAGGATGCTTTCCCAAAGTAAATGTGAAAAATCCCCAAGATTCCAGGCACAGTGGCCTTAAGCAAAGTTTAGGTAAAGTTTAGGTAAGGTCAACTTGCATGTTTGCATACGTGTACATACATACACATATATGTGCATACATACAAAAGCAAGGTATGTACATGTGTATATATGCATGAGTATAAACATGTGTGTATTTATATGTGTATACACATCCATACACATGTTACCCTACCCTTACCATTGGATTGTCATGATGCCGGAAAATTCTAACATTTTTGAAAGAAATATCGAACTTATCTGGGAGAGTATGCATTTTGAGCCATTATCAGCCATCGACTTCTTAGCTTCAATTTTTTATCAAATTAATCTGAGTAGAGGACTTTATCTTGAGCGGTATGAGATAGAATAATAGAATGTTTTGATTGTATAAGTGGGGAAGGGGTTGGGAGAGAATTCCTGAAAACAACTCATATAATACCAATACCACTTAACCCTTGTACAACTTCTTTGCCATCAAAAGTACCTTCATATGCGTTATCTCAAGTGATCCTCATGACAACCCTGAAAGATACCTAAGGCAGTTAATCATTCTCTCTAGTCAACAGATGAAGAAATTGATGTACAAAGAGTTCCAGTGATTTGCCTAAGGCAGTGTAATAAGTTATTGGCAAAGATCTGACAGAATGCAAATCGCCTAACTCTCAACTCGGTGTTTTTAAAAGGAACAAAATTGCTTAGGTCCATCTAAGGATGTGGTGTAGTGCAATCTGTATTGACCTTCTCTGAGAGAAATATTTCTTAAAAAAGTTATGTTACTGCTTTTGATTGAAGTTACTAATTGATTCTCTAAATCTAAACCAGTGGCCAGCATTCCCTGTGTCAGTGAATCCACAGAGACCCAATAAAAATAGTTAATGTACTTGTTTAATGATACAATCTAAATTACCACCACCTAGATGACTGTGAAAAGGCAGAGGCTCTCCATGTTGTTACAGACTCACAAAAGCTCAGAATGCATGAGGACCTTAGATATCTTCTAGTCCGATTTCCCAATAAATGCCCAAGTTCCTTCTATAGTATCTCTAATAGGTTGTCTGTCTATATCTAGACTCTGTACCTAACAGGTGGTCACTCTACCTGCCATCTCTAGTATGCTTACAATTCATGCCTTCTTTACCTTCATCTCTTAAAATGCCTACTTTTCTTCAAAGATTCAGTTCCAGTGCAACATCCTACGTGAAGCCAATGCTAATGCCATCCTTCCCCCAAAATTACATATGTCTATGTATAATTATATATGTATGTGTGTGTGTATATGGGTATAATTTGCTTATCTGTGGACATTTTTCCCTCAGTAGAATATAAGCTCCTCGAGGGCAAGTATTATTTATTTTTTTTTCTTTACGGCCCTCATAAGGTCATATTCTGAGTGGTACAACTAGGTGGCCCAGAAGATAGAGCATCAGTCCTAGAACCAGGAAGACCTGTGTTCAAATGTGAATTCAGGAACTTTTTGACTGTGTGACCTTGGATAAACCACTAAATTTCTGTTTGCCTCAATTTCCTCATCTGTAAAATGGGGATAATAATAGTACCTACCACTCAGGGTTACTGTGAGGATCAAATGAGGTAACTGTAAAGTGATTAGCCTAACACCTGGAACATAGTAAGAGCTTTGTAAATGTTCGCTATTATTACTATTATTATTATAGTGTGGTAGTGATCCTAGATTCACAGCTCAGGCTCTCAACACCTCTTGCCTAGACTATTGAAATGGCTTCTTAACTGGTCTCCTTGTCTCATCTTTCCCAACTCTAGTTCATTCCACACAATACTGCCAAAGTAATTTTTCTTAAATATAAGCTGACCATGTTACTTCTCTACTCAATCAACCCCCATCGCTCCTGATTATCTGTAGGATAAAATATAAACTCTTCAGCTTTTAAAGCCCCATGTAACCTGGCCCTATCTTTCCATATTCCTTGAATATCACTCCCCTTCCCCCACGTTCTGCCTCCCAGACAATCTGGCCTTCTTTTTCATTTCTTCATACCCAACACTCTGTCTCCTGTTTCTGCACCTTCGCATCGGCTGTCTCACCTGCCTGAAAGGCACTCCCTCTTTGCCTCTGCCTCACTGAACTGTTCTGTCCCTCTAGACTCAGTTCAAGTACTGCCTTCCACACCAAGCCTTCTGGATCCCTTACCCAACTGCTAGTGCGCTTCCCCCAAACTACCTTGTAGTTCATTCATTTGTATGTATTTGTGCTCGTTTATTTATTATGGAAAGGCATTGGATTTTGTAGAACAAAATGCCACCTTAAATTTGTCTTTGATCCATACATTAAAGGAATTTAAGATTCTTTGAAAGACATACTGATAGAGATACATATATTAAAAAATGTTCTGATCACAAACCTCAGACAAGAACTAAAGGAGGGGCATGTATGTTTACCAAAGGAGCTCATTATTGTGACAGAGGAGAGCCAAGGTCCAAATAGAAGAGAAAGTCTGTTTATAGTGAAGTCCTCCAGATACTCCTCCTGTTTACAGGTGACATTTTACAGGTTGCATCAAGCCTCCTTGAAAAGGTCCATAATGTTGACCCTTCACAGAGAATGATCTTCAAGAGATGCAGCATGGTCGTTCCTCTTAGCATGAAAATAACACGGTAAGTAACCTTATGTTTACTTGACTCCACTTTAGTTAGTGGCACCCTCAAGGATACACCTATTTCCCCTTAAAAATTCTAAACTTAATAAATAACATTAGTATCCCCATGAACAATGCAGAACAGGAGGGAATTGTGTATGAAACTGGGATATACTTCCACAGACAGCTGATCTTAATAAGGGCAAAGGCTAGCAACCTTTGGTCCATTAGGTGCCACTTCAATTTCCCAAGGTATACATCTCCCAGTCCTATGCAGACACGCATCTATAATATTAACACAATGTACATAGACAGAGACAGTTTGATTTAATTGCCCCATCTCTAATCTATTGCACTTTCTTTGGTGAGTTCTCTCTGCTCGCCAAATCTTGATTTCTAATCTGGGCTTCTCAGAATTTTAATTGATGAAGAGATCGGTGCAATGGTGGTTGTTGTTCAGGTGTTTTCAGTCATGTCTGACTCTTTGTGACTCCATTTTTGGTTTTCTTGACAAAGATACTCAAATGCTTTGCAATCTCCTTTATAGATGAGGAAACTGAGGCAGTCAGGGTTAAGTAAGTTGCTCAGGGTCACACAGCCAGCAAGTGTCTGAGGCCAGATTTGAGCTCAGGAAAATGACTCTTACTGACTCCAGGTCTGGCACTATCCGCTGTACCACCTGGCTGCAGTGGAAATAGCACTAACTTTGGAGTCAAAGGACATGAAGATGAAATACTGCTTCTATTATTTCAGTAACTTTGCAGTCATGAGCATAGGAGAATGGTGCGCCTACGTATGTAACCATAGATAAGTCACATAGCCTCTCTTTTCTTTCCTCATGTATAAAATGAAGACATTGTATTAAATGACCTCTAAGGTCCCTTTCATCTATAAACCTGTGATATCTGCTCTGTGGCCCGAAATGAGAGGTAAGGTAACTTTCCATGAATTGGGCTCATCAAACATAACCTTTCAGGCCATCCTAGTACACCTTCCTGAAGCCTAAATCCATGCGAAATCTGCTCTTTCTGAATCTTCTTTGTACATTGCCAAATAAGCAAAGGCCCCTGTCCCTTTGTGATACAGGAGTACATTTTTATGCCTTTAGAGAGAGAAAAGGAGGACTTTCTGACAGCTCCTGTTTATGGCAGTCATTCAAATAATTAATCCTCAATTAGCTTAAGGTACATGAATACCTTTTCCTTTTGGCAAGGATGGCACTGAAGTGGGTATTTATGTAAATGCAGGGTCTAAAGAAGCTTCCAAGGTCTCTGATATTACTTGGTAACCATCCCAGTTTTTTTGTTTTGTTTTGTTTCTAACAGAGCTTTCCTAACCCGTCCATTCTGAGCCACAGTTACAGAAACATCATCTCCCACATATTTCCAAGCTAAAAGCACAGCCAGTCTCTCAGCCCACCCAAGAAGTATCTCTTGTTTCTTATCATTTCTGTCACCAAAGACTTCAAACTTTAGTAAAAAGGGGAAGAGGGGGACAAACAAGGATCTTGCCTTGGGTTTCACAATGGAAGCAACCTTTTGGGTCAGATTTCTCTTTTTAATCCTGAAGTTAAATGCAATTCTCAGTTTATGAGAAAGGACTGGAGATAGGATTGAAGTGAAGATCCTTTGACTCTTCAATCACATATTTCTAACAGAGATAGTCTAGATTCTCCTATGTTGTAGGAGGGAGAGACAGAGATAGAAACCGAGAAAGAAAAAAGACAGAGAAAGACAGATAGAGAGAAAATCAGGAAGATTTATTTGCCCAAAGTTCAAGCACTATGTGAATAACCCCAGGCAAAGTCCCTTAACCTCTCAGGTCCTCAGTTTCCTTATCTGTACTTGGTAATCTCTAGTTGTTCTCAGCCCCAAATATGTTATTCCCAGCACCGCAGTCCTTTAGGAACCTGAAAACCTGCTTTACTCTCCCTCCCACCCATCTCCCATACACATACATATGTTCACATAAAGAGGTCAATGGTCAACTCCAAAATTTTGTTTCTTGCTTCAAAGAAAGGTCTGAAAATTGCATGACTTCCAGACCAACCACAGAGAAGTCGGATCGCCTAACGTTGAACTATTTCGGTGATGACGATAGGCTCTCAAATGAGCTAGGCATTGAGAATAAGTGGCCAAATATATTTTGTAAGACCAAAAAAAAGGGGAGGTACACGGACTGTTTCCACACTAAGAAGGCAATACCTTAGTCAGTGACTGCTGCAATATTTTAAATCTTAAAATTATCCTGAAACAGTCATTCTACTTGCTAGTGAAGTATTCTATGCAAACATAAATTTGAAAACTCCCAGCACTTGCCTTGTCCTTCTTATTCAACCTTTGTCCTATTGATGAATGTCATTCTTTGCTCTAGTCAAGTTAGTATCCCTGAGGCCATATTGATTTTTGCCTTTTTTCCTTATTTTGCTTCACCATATTTGCTTCACCTCTGCATCCACTCTTGTTTTCTCATCCAAGTCTTACTTATTCTCCCAAGTTCAGCTAAATCCATCCCCATAAAACTTCCCTGACTACTTCAGCTAGCGTGGTATACTGGAAAGACCCCAGAATTTGAATTCAAAGACCTGGGTTTGAATCTTCTCTTTGTTATTTTTAACTACCTGTGTGACAGTCTTTTTCCTTATCTGTAATGGCATTGACAAGTGAAAAATATACGCAATGTAAATGAAAGTATTCTTAAAAACAACTCAGAATTGCTGAAAAATTAACAATGGCCCCAGAGAATAGATGATGAAACACATCTCTCTCTTCATGGCAGGAGGAGTAATATGGTACGTGTTTGTAGACATGGTTATTTGGTTGTTTATGCTTAATTTTTTTTTGCACAAGGGAAAGTTTATGCTGGAATGACAAGAGGAAATGCATTTCAAGAAAAGTCAGTGACATAAAAAATAAGAATATCAATAAAATTTATTTCAAGAAAATTGAAAATTGAACTGGATAAACTTCCAAGGTCCCTTCCAGATTTATGATTCAGTCCACTTTGATTTCTCCCTTCAAATTTTGCCCCCAATGACCTTTTTACTGTATATCCTTTAGTCTAGCCTTAATTCTATACTTGCTCATATTCTCTGATGGTTCCATGGGTAGGACTCCTATCTGCCTAATTAAATTTTCTGAAAAGCCAGGACAGAGTCTTCTTTTGTAGTGCCTGCAGAGTCTAGTATAGTTGGGGCACGACTTCCAGAAGTTTTCAGGATGTTCCATAAATCAAAGAGTCTTCCCAGTGAGAGCACTATCTGATTCATATCAACTCACAGGGAAAAGGACAGAATAATTAACAAAAGAAATTGATATTTTCAAAGCTTTCCCTTAATTTTTAAAAATTCATTTTTAAAGCTGCCTTTAGAAAACAATTGAGTCAAATCAAATCTCCTTGAGAATACAAACAGCTTTATGAACAGTTCCAAGCACTGTAGATCTAAGAGCTAAGTCGAGACCACAGTTCACCTAGTTACCCAGGTTTGATTGTAGAGAAATTGATTCAATACTTTGGTTCTCAGTTTTTTCTTCTGTAAAATGACAGCTTTGGGCTATATAGCATCATAAGATCATAGGATTTGGGGATGGAAGGGACATCAGAGATCATATTGTTAGCTCTCTTTATTTTACAGAGAGGCATCATGCTGTTGGGGAAAACATCCTAGACTTGAATTCTGGAGACCTGAGTTTGAGGCATAGACAATGTGTAAAGCTGGACACATCATTGAACCTCTCTGAGACTAAGTTTCTTTATTGTAAAATGGGAACAGTAACACCTCACTACCTACCTCAAGGGGTTATTGTGAAGAAAATTCTTTGTAAACCTGAAAGCACCATAGAAAGGTAAGCTCACCTATGATCCCATGGTCCATGAGGAATAGAATTTGCAGTTTTATTTGACTCTGTGCTTCAGAGAGCAAATACACACAGAAATGGGTGTGTAGATAGATAGATAGATCTATAGATAGATAGATACACATATATATTTGTAGATATAGATATATATATATATATAGATGTATGTAATCATATTGCAGCTTCGTGCCATCTGTCATCATTCACAGACAAGTATGGAAAGAGCTAATAGTAAGTTAATAAACAAGTGCCTTATGTAGTTTCCTCTGCTTATCTTCAACTTCCTTATCTTCCCTCTATTTCAGATGTCAACTTGCCTCAGAATCCAGCTCAGTCGATTCAGAGAAACCTCGTGATTTGGAATAATTTCATAGCATTGCCATAGCAACATAATATGATTCCCAGATACTGGGAATATCAGAGTGTAAAGTAATGGATGAGCATTGTATAGCTGGATGGAAAATTTTGTCATGAACACAAAAATAGTGTGAAGAATAATGTACAGGAGTGAGGGAGATGGAAAGAAAGTAAATCTGAAAAGGTTTTTTTATATATGAAAAACTGATGATTTTTCAATGATAAATGACAAGTCAAAAAAAACTTAAGAAAAGTGGTTAGTGATAATTTAACTACAGTAACTAGAAGGCAACAGGAATAGTGTGGATTTGAAGGACAGTAGTTGAAAATAAAACAGAAATGGCTTGGAGAAAGATTGATGATAATCTATCAATGATCTAAATATATCTTTCTCTCCTCCCCCAAGTCACCTTGGGGGCTTTACTGACCATGAGATCACGAACTTCACAATTTTGTCTTGACAAACTCAAAACCTTTGGCGAATGTGCATAGACAAAGCCTTAAACAGCCCTAGATAATAATAATGGTAGCTAGAACTTATAATATTGTTTTAAAGTTTGCAAAGGTCTTTACAACTCTCATCTCATTCAATTCTCATAATAACCCAAGGAAGTAAATGCTATGTTATCATTCTTCTATAGATAAGGAAACTGAAGTAGACAGAGCTTAAGTGATTGGTCCAGGCTCACATAGCTAATGAATGTCTGAGGTCAGATTCTAACCCAGGTCTTCCTGACGTCAGATCTAACATTTTATTCACTGTGCCACCTAGCTATCTAGATCTGTATCTCAGTCACTGAGATACTCTGGGCCTCAATTTTTTTTTTCCTGTAAATATTCCAGAGGAGCTAGCCATGATCTTCCAGTATGGATAGTCCTTCCTTTGAAACAGATAACAACTTATTTTGGACTGTCTTTTCTGTGAAGCTCTGCTGTGCGCCTTCTCACAAATTCACTACTGGAGAAAGGCTGAAACCTTCCTCAAGTTTCCCTATTTCCTACCTCACTCAGAATTCATCTGGGGTACTATGTTCATCTCTGGTTACTACATATTAAGAATCTGGATAAGCTGGAAACCCAGCAAACCATCAGCCTTTCCTGTATGTCCATGATTACTCATACATACTTTGGCTAGTGAATTCGGCATCATACCTCTCACAACTTGGTACATCTGATTACTCTATTGAGACAGCAAAAGAATGCCTGTATTCATGTCAAATCTGAATCACATAGTAATATTTGTGAATATATATGTATGCATATATATGTATGCATATATATATATATATGTATTTATATATATATTTCTGCTTAATACACTATTCTTCTGAAAAATCTCTGACGTACAAGTACAATCTCTGATGTAGCCCCAAATCCCAAATAAGCAATGCTAATTCATGCAATTCCTTCAGATCACCTATCAGTTCTAACCTTTTCCTCTTCAGTCTTCAATATACGTTCACTCCTTTGACCATTCTCTTACTTAGCCACTTTGGGTTTCTTGTTAGTTCCTTCCCACATACATCTGCTTCATATGATCATTACTGGCTACTGAATGAACTCATCCCCTTAATACTGGAAGAATTTTAAGAACCTAACTTCCTCTAGCTCCTTTTTTATGGCAATCAGTCTTATTGTAAACTTGAATCCTTCATACCTTGGCTACTTTTCACAACCTTCTCTCCCCTCCCTGAAAAACAACTTAGCAGTGCTCTTTTTCACATTTGCAGCTTCTTCAGATTAAATAGCTGAAAGGCAGGACCTTTCCTGGCCCTACACCAAGAATGAGACACTTTGACTTAGTTCTGGGAATTTGTGATTAATCTGGGGTTGAATTTTCCTTCTTAAAATGAAACATTCTGCATTGATCACAGACAGCGGGAGAAGGATAATTGAGTGACTCATTTTGCTGTGATTCCAAAGAAGTCAGTAAGTGGAAACTTTTGTCTATAGACCATTGTTTACCTAATGGCTTTCAATACCCTCAATATAATCTTTCTCCCCTGGGGTTCCCTGAAATGAGAATTCAGTCCACTTTTTCCTGTACCTTCAAGAACAGTCTTTTCTGGAGTGGGGACCATTTTTAAGTACATTAAAAGACAGGAGATTTGGATTCCAGCTCTGTTCAAACTCTTATTAGCTTTGTTGTGTTACTACTGTTGTTTAGTCATTTTCAATTGCTTCTGACTCTTTGTCACCCCATTTAGAGTTTTCTTGGCAAAAATACTGAAGCGTTTTCCCATTTTCTTCTCCAGCCCATTTTATAGATGGCCAAACTGAGGGTTAAATGACTTGACCAGGGTCACACAGCTAGTAAGTGTCTGAGGCCGGACTTGAACTCAGGTCTTCCTGACTCCAGGCCCAGCACGCTATCCCCTGCAGCACCTAGCTGTCCTATCTTATTAGCTGGATGCCCTTAAAGAAGTCTGCTAACCTCTCTGGGCCTCACATGACTCATCAGTAAAACTGGGATTATGATAATAATTTCCTAAAGGTTGGGCTTGGATTAATTTGAATAATCAGTAAATCACAGAACCCTAGAATTTTTGAGTTAGAAGGGATCTCAAAAGTCTTCTATTCTAACTTATATTCAAAAGGAATACTTATAATGACATACCAGGCAAATGATCTTCTAATCCCTGTTTGAAGACTTCTGGTTGGGATGACTGCTACTTTCTAAAATAGTCCAGTATACTCTGGGACAACTCTAAATGTTCAAAAGTTTTTGCTTTTGTTTTCCCCAGACATTAAGTCCAAACGTGGCTGTTTGTATATCTGGACCCCATTGCACCAGGGCCAAATAAAACAGGTTAAATAAATTTTCTATATGAAGCCCATTTGAACACATGACAGTACAAATACTTGAACATATGATGAACTTCATCAACTCCCCCCACACACATGCCAAGACTTCTCTTCTTGAATCTAAAAAAAAAAATAATAATCTCCAATTTCATCAACCAAAATCTCCCTATGACCAGGATTCAAGGCCCTTCACATCTTTGTTTTCCTCTGTTGTTCTCCAGCTTATAAGTGTCCTTGAAGTCCCTTCTAGCTCTGAAACATGATTCTATGAGTTTTAACAATCGACAGTATTAGAAGTTATTTTTCAGCTTAACAATCAGTCAAAAATGTAACTGCATGAATAATTTCTAGCAAGGTTTGCTTAAAATGCTGAAGCTCTTCCAAACTCCGACTCATTTGTGCTTCTGTGTACTCGATTTAGAGACATAACCAGTCTCTATGTGTGTAGAGCTCTGCTCCCACATCCTGCCATATGGAGCAGGCATGCTTGTCCTTGGCAATGACCAAGTATAAATCCCACATTGCCTCAAGGTCCTCTGACGGTCTGGCCACCTATCCATCTGATGTTTGGGATGACCTTGGGTGCATTTGTCTTGAGAAAAGGAAAATTCTGGAAGACAACTACTAAGAGTTTGCCTTCCTTTTAAAACCACAAGAATAAGAGTTGGCTCTCTTCCTTTCCCAGTCACTGCTGCGAAGTAGCACTAACCTTTTAGCTCCCAGTTCTCCCTCCCTTACTCCCCTCCCTGTAGACTGTTTACTTAATGGCTAGAAGTCCTCTACCAATTCTTCTTGCCCTAGGTAGAAATCATCCTAGTTATCATTCTGCCTTGGTTCATAAAGAGAAGAGTAGACCTTACTCTTGAAGGACGTGCAAACCAAAGTTGCTTTGAAACTACTCCCTAACTGCATCATTGTATATTTCTCCCTTCTGCCTCTGCCTGGTAACAGGCTAAATAACAATCTATATTCATTTATTCCTCAACTTTTCCAGCTATTTAAATTGCTATCTTCAAAATCAGACTTGAAATAGCTAGCTTTTCTTGGAATTAGGTCTCGGAGCTGTGAGAGATCTGGAGCAAGGGAGAAGAGGTCCTCACATTTATAGCTACTGTCCACTAGAAGACTCTGACCTGTCAAGTTGAATTGGGCCAAAGATGGCCAGGAAAGGGTGAAAATAGCCATTTGAACTAAGGAGGATTAATGCAAATGATATAAATAAGATTAATCAGCACTGTCTCTAGGAAACCTGTTTTGGTTGCCTGAGAACAGAGTCACGTACTAATAATAGTTCCCTTAATCAAAGGGATAGCTCTTACTGCATAATGAGACAAAGAAGGAAATGGGATATTAGCATAGTATGGTACTTTCTTCTTGGTTGGGTTGAGGGAACAAATGCCACGGCCTGATGGTACCACAGCTCTGCCACCTGTCTTCTCTATCCTGGAATGTTAAGGTAAGGAATGGATTCATTAAATCTGAACATGGAGATCAGCTCCAAAGCTTTCCTCTGGAGCCCTACAAATCAATATGCAACATGTAAGGGAGGTCATGCATATTAGTGTCTGTCTGGGGAAGACTAGCACATTTTAATGATTAGAGAAATTCCCATGGCATGGAGAAAAGTGATTCTCACATGGGAAAGTAAAAATGAGTCTTGGGTAGGAAAAAGATCAGTTATTAATCCAAAGGCCAAGCTGGGCCCGTTATCTGAGGGATTACAAGATGCCCTTATATCCAATGAATTGCCAAGTCTTACCAGTTCTGCCTCTATGACATAACTTGTATCTCTGCCTTTCTTTCTACTCACAAAGCCACCACTCTACTTCAGGCCCTTATCACCTCTTGTAATAGCTTCTTAATTGATCACTCTTATTCTAGTTTCTCCTCTCTCTAATTTCTTCTCCACATGGTTATCAAAATAATCTTCCCAAAGCATAAGTCTAACCATGTTGTTCTCCTGCTCAAGAAATTTCAGTAACTCTGAGTTGTCCTGTAGGATAAAATGCAAACTCTTCCTTTTGGCATTTAAAGGTCTTCTAGGTCAGACTTCATTCAACATTTGCCAAACTTACTTTGCATTGCTCTTTTGTATATTCTCCATTTTAGCCAAAATGGCCTACCTGCTCTTTCCTGAACTTCAAATTTCTTTTCCCACATCTACAATGTTGTAAAGGTTGCCCTATGCCCAGGATCCACTCCTTCCAAGCTATCTCCTCTTAAAAGCTTTAAATTCTTTTAAGATTCATCTCAAGAGACACTTAAAAAAAAAGTTTTTCCTGATTCTCCCTTTCTTCTTAGATCTCTCTCCCTTCTCAAATGATCTTAGATTTACTTTTAGTATACCTTATCACTCTAGTAGAATATAATTTCTTTAAGGATGAGATTGTTATTTAGTCATTTCAGTTATTTCTGACTCTTCACCACCCCATTTGGGGTTTTCTTGGCAAAGATACTGGAGTAGTTTGCCATTTTCTTCTCCAGCTCATTTTGCAGTTGAGGAAACTGAGGCCATGGAGTTAAGTGATTGGTCCAGGGCCACACCAATAGTGTTTGAGGCCAGATTTGGACTCAGGAAGATGAGTCTTGCTGACTACAGTCCTGGCACTCTATCCACTGTGCCATTTAGCTACCCCTTCAGGGTAGAAACTCTTTTTTGATTTTCTCTTTGTGGACCCAGTGCTTTACACATATGCATCTTGTTTGAGCTGCAAATATCCAAATGCTATGATAATGGCAATTATCATATTAGAACGGCTCTCAGTCAATGTCTTGTCCACCCTTTCCTCGAAGGGAATACCTAGTATAACATAGCCAACAAGTGAGAAAATACGTACCACTAAAAGAACAAACCTTTTGTCAACATTTAGGGAACAAAATCCAGAATGTGCCACAGAGACTTAAAGGAAAGGAAATGCAATTGTCCTCTGGAATAGGAGTGTATTGCAAAACAGAATTATGTGAATATGTGAAACAGAAGTCTTTAAAATGACCTATTTTGTATTCTACATGGAATACACGTATTCTTCTCTTCCCTAGCCATGACTAAGGATTTCACAAGATAAGTAATGGTTTCTACCTTTCACATACTAGTTCCATAAATCATAAAGGTACATAGTGGAAGAACCACAGAAGGAACAAATGTCTGCTAATTCATTTTTCTAAATTGTTGATTAATGAAAAGGAAAAATAATACCAAAGATGCAGCATAGTAGCAGCAATAGGTGACTGAGTTGTTGTTGTTATTGTTTTCCTGTAGGAGGTAAACACTTGGGGTGGTACATTGATGAGTACTGGTTGGGAGTTTGAAGACCTGGGTTTAATTCCCTGCCCTGCAATTTACTACCTGTCTAACCCTGAACAAATCATATGACCTCTCTAGACATTTCTTCTATAAAAGAAAGGGGATGGACTATGTGATCTCAAGGTCCCTTCAACCTTTCAATCTATGATTTATGATTATACTTTTATAGAAACCCCCCTTTATCAAATTACTGCCCATCAGCAGCGGCCCATGTTTATTGTTCAATGGCTACAGTGAATTAAATTCCAACATGTTAAGCATAATAATAATCAAAGGAGTCAGGAATGGCTAAATCGTCTTAACTAATTTGTCCTGTGACCCTCTGGAATTCTTATAAGTTAAGAATAAGTCAGATGATTTACAGAAATATTTGTTTCTTTAAAAGGTTTATGTTCCCCATTTTCTTTTCTTCCAAGTCAAATCAGCAAGCATTTATTAAGCCCCTCATCTATACTGTGCTAAGACCTAGGAATACAAAACATGAAAAAAAGGGGGGGGTGCAAAAATAACCCTTAAGGAGCTCACAGTCTACTAGGAGATATAACAGGGGAACTACTACCTAGAAACAAGATGTTTATGAGATTATCTGAAAATAATCTCAAAAGGAAGACAGTAGTATTAGGGAGGACTGGGAAAGGCTTCTTGCAAAAGCTAGAATTTTAATGGAGACTTGACTGAAGCCAGGGAAGCTAGGAAGTGGAGATGAGGAGACAGAGCATTCGGAGCATGGAAGGGTAGCCAGTAAAACTCAGAGAAGTAGAGGATTGAGCGCTATGTGTCAGGCAGAGAAAAGAATCCACGGTCACTGGATCATGGAGAGGATTAAGGTGTAAGAAGACTGAAAAGGTAAAAGGGATCAGGCTATAAAGGATACTAAAAACCAAACAGAGAATTTGATCCCAGAGGTAAAAGGAGTTACTGGAGTTTATTGCAGGGGGTAGGGGAAGAAGAGAGGGGATCTGAGCTTCAGGAAGATCAAGTTGACATTGGAGTGGAGGAACAACTGGAGTGGGGAGAGACTTGAGGCAGGGAGACCGACCAGGGCACTCTTGCTATTTTTCTGGGATAAGGTGATAAGAGACTAAACCAGGGTGGTGGCAGTATCAGAGGAGAAAAGGGAGCATGTAAGAGAGATGTGAAAGCAGAATCAACAGGCCTTGGCAAAAGATAGGAATCAAGAATAACAGCTAGGTTGTGAGCCTGGGTTACTGGAAGTCAATAGTAACAGAGAAGTTAGAAGAAGGAAGCACTAGGAGGGAGGGAGGAGCCAATGAGTTCAGTTTGGGTGATATGAAGTTTAAAATGTCTACTGACATGCAGTTCTGATGTCCAAGAAGCAATTGGAGATATGAGACTGGAGATCAGGAAAGACTGTAGGGCTATCTACATACAAGAATCATATGCATAGAGATGAGAATTTAATTGATATGAGCTGTTGAGATCAGCAAGTAAGATAGAGAGAGAAAAGAAGAGGACCCAGGAAAGAGCCCTGTGGGCCACCCACGGTTAGTGGGGCACAACCTGATGGAAGATACAACAAAGAAGACTGAAAAGGATTTGTCAGACTGATAGGAAGAGAACCAGGAGGGAGCAATGTCACAAAAACCTAGAGAGGAGAGAACATTAAGGAAGAGGGTATGATCAACAGTGTCACAGGCTGCAGAGTAATCAGAAGGATGCTGTTTGAAAAAAGGCCATTACATCGGCAATTAAGAACTCATTGGTAACATTGGAGAGAGCAGTTTTGGTTGAATTATGAGGTCAAAAGACAGACTGCATAATTCAGAAGAGAATGAGAAGAAAATAAAGGCCCTGATTGTAGACGACCTTCTGAAGGAGTTTAATCATGAAACCCTTTTTTCCTGGGGTAACTATACCATATAGAGTTACCCAAAAGACTACAGCTGAATTTGTTGTTCAAGCTTTGCTCCTCCATAGAGCGTTTTCTAAGGATAAAAACTTAATGATTATGTTACCTGTTCAGACACTATATGCAAGATATAGATTATTGGGTTCTGGTATAAACGTCAAGTAGAGTTACATTATTACCTCCTAAATGGAGGATACCTCATTTTGCATCTGGTAAAGGAAAAAAAAGATAAAACCAAAGGTCCTGTTCAAGAAAGCTGCATTGCTCTATTCTCTGTTCAGTGACAGGATATTGCTACTATAACCATTAAAATCCAAACACTACTCCTGCAGGATCTAGGCCAGCTAATTCAGGACTTAGAAATCCATGTGATGCATTTGCTTTCCATGTCCACTTTAGCTCACTAGTCTCCATATGCTGACTATCTTCTGTGTAATAATAGTAATAGCTAACATGTATATATAGCTATAAGGTTTACAAAGTGCTTTCCATATATTATCTCATTTTATCCTCACAACAACCTTTGAAGTAGGTGCTATTATTATCCCCTTTTGTAGATGAGGAAACTGAGTCTTAGGGCGATCAAGTGACTTGTTCAGACACAGTGTCTGAGGTACTATTGGAATTTAAGTCTTTCTGACCCCAGGTACCAAACTCTGTCCTCTCTGCTACTTAGTTTCATTGGTATTTACAACTTTACCTTTCTGACTCTTTGCTTTATTTTCTACCCTCCAAAGCCCAAACAAACAGACTTTCTTAATGTTCCTCACATAAAACATTCCATCCTTTGCACCCCTGCCTTTGTACCATCCCCCATGCACGGAATACACTTTGTCCTCTTCTCTGCCTTTCGAAGGCCATGCTGGGCACAACATTGCCATTGTCCAGTTACCTGACATCTCCTGTGAGCCGAATGGGCTGTGGTCTTCCCAAGGGATCTAGCCACAAAAATGAAAAGAGATACGAGAAGAGAGATAATGGGGATGAATAAGTAACTGTAAAGGACCTTAATTTTTTTAAAGAGAGAAGAGACTGTGGGGAAGGGGAAGGGAAAGAGGGGAGAGGGTGGGGCAGAAAGGAAGGAAGGAAGGAAGGAAGGAAGGAAGGAAGGAAGGAAGGAAGGAAGGAAGGAAAGAAGGAAGGAAGGAAGGAAAGGAAAGGAAAGGAAGGAAGAAGAGAGGAAAGAAAGGAAAGAAGGAAGGAAAGGAAAGAAGGAAAGAAGGAAAGGAAGAAAGGAAAGAAGAAGGAAGGAGGAAGGAAGGAAGGAAGGAAGGAAGGAAGGAAGGAAGGAAGGAAGGAAGGAAGGAGGGAAGGAGGGAAGGAGGAAGGAGGAAGGAGGAAGGAAGGAAGAGGAGGAAGGAAGGAAGGAAGGAAGGAAGGAGGGAGGGAGGAAGGAAGGAAAGAAGGAAGAAAGGAAGATTTACTAAGTACTTACTATGTGCCAGCTGATAAATGCTTTGCAAATATTACCTCACTAGATCTTCACAACAACCTGGGGAGCTAGGTCCTGGGCAGGAGGGTATATTGTAAGCGGCTTGGTTGGTGTGCCCTGGCATGGCACCCAGCAAGCAAGCCCTTTGCCCCTTTTATACACAACAAAATGAAGGCAGTTTGAGAAGATTCTATCTCATTCTGATTCCATTGCTCTAAAGCTGTTAACAGAGATGTTCATGGCTAATATGCTGGTTCCCTGTGTATTAGCCTCACGTGGCTTTTCTTGCCAGTTGCTCCTCTCCCATAACTGGCTCAAGATGATCTTGCCCCTGCTTGAAGCAAACTGTGTAAATTGGTTCTATAGAGAGCTGGCAAAGGCAGAGCAATCTGAAGTTGCTGCCAGAAGCTCCAATAGGTATTGGGATTGAGAGGGGGAGATGAGGGGAAGGAGAGGAGATTCAGGCTGTTTTGTGTTCACTTGCTGAGTACAGAACCATGTGAACCACTGAGCTTTCCCACAAACATTGCTATGGCAACTGACAGGTAATTATCTGTTTTTCACAAAGAAAAAAAAAAGGTGTTTCAGCTGGAACATTCTCCCTGCAGCAGCTTGCCTATTTCACAAAGAAGGAAAATCAATGTGTGTACTGTCCATAACAGTATTTTTAAGAAAATCTTCCCACTCTGAACCCTTTGGGAAATAGGGAAATATTTATAAGGATCATTATGGGAAAGGGTCATGAAAAACAACATCATCCTCAACTTACCCTTAAGCTTAGTCATTAAACCTCTGTTCATGCCTTCCCTAAAGCTAATGCAGGGTTTGGAGGTCAGCTTTAAATGCAGAGGCTCTCAGAAAGAGGGGCCATGTTTTAAAGGATGGGCATGCAGACAATAGCCTGGAGGCTGCCCCAAATTGACATGCAAACGTTTAAAGGGACCAAGTCCACCTTGTCTCTTACAACTCCAGTTTCCAATGACCGATTGTGATCCTTTCTTGGCTTTCTTGCTCCTTACCACCAATGTATGAGAGCTCTGGGAATAGAGAGGATGCAAATAGCCTATTTCTGTAATAAGAAGAAAAATGAATTCATCACAAGAGCCCTAAATCCTGTTATATATTTTATCTATATGATTTGGACACATTTATATAAAATAACTTTCCACTCACATTTAATTACATTCCAATTAATAATAATAATAGCTAGCATTTATGTAGTACTTATTTAAATGCCAGGAACTGTGCTAAGTGCTTTCCAATTATTATCTCATTTGATCCTCACAACAATGCTGAGAAGTAGGTGCTTCGACATGGTTTAGGGGTGCTGACATGGTTTAGGGGTGCTGGGACCCTGAAATGTCAGGGTACAGGGCAGCGTTGACTCAAATGAATTCATGCAAGTAATCCAGGTGCTAGGCTGATGGCATGTATGGGAAAATTCAGGGAGTCAACAGATAGCTTTATTGAGGGAACAAAGTAGAAGGGTTACCAGAGCATGTTTCTTGGCAGGAACCAGAGACAGTTCTTGGGCCGACACTCCTGTGTCTGTACTGATTATCAGAAGAATTACAGGGTCAGATCTGTGTGTGCCTGCTACAGGGAAAGGTTTTCTCATGGCAGGGCAGGGCTGGGTTGCTTCCAGAGACATGATCTTGGCCTTTTAGGGTCCAGGTCCCAGCACTCCATCACTATTATTATCCTTATTTTATAGATAAGGAAACAGAGGGAATTAAGTGACTTGCTCAAGGTCACACAGATGATAATAGGTGTCTAAGGCTAGATTTGAATTTAGGTCTTTCTGACTCCAGGCCTGTCACTCAAGCTACTGCACCACCTAGTTAGCCCATTTCTGACTCATTTTAGGTAGCAGTCAGGAGAATAGCATTTGTAATAAAGAACTGCTTTGCTCGGTCTTTATGTTGTTCAGTCATTAAGTTGTGTCCAACTCTTTGTGGGCTGTGGGCCATACTGTCCATGGAGTTTTCTTGGCAAAGACACTGGAGTAGTTTGCCATTTTCTTCCCCAGTTGTTTAGTTTTAGAGGCCTTTAATACTGTGGGGTGTGAGAAACGTGGTTCGGTTGCTCCTTGGTAGGCTTAGGGCTTTTAGCCCAAGCCTGCAGCCGCAACTCACTGCTCCCCTAGAAACATACCTGTGGAGTTCCATCCTCCCTTAAGAAACAAAACAAACTGAGGTGAGCAAAAGGATGCTTATTTGTTTACGGTCCTTGCAAGAAGTGTGTGTGTGCATGTGTGGTACCCCCCCAGAAAAGAAAAGAAGGGGCACATACACTGTATGGAAGCACGAACAAGCCTTTTATGCAGTTAGTTCCTTGTTGTCCCTCCCTTCAGAGTCAGGATTGGTCCCTGGTCTTCCGGGTTGCCATCTTCCTGATACTCCCACTTCCTAACATGTCCCTCCCCCCGCTAATATATGAAACGTGTCTAGTTCTGGGCTATCGCTCCCCTGTGGGTGGAGAAGTTAGTATTAACAAGCCCAATTCACATGCCCACTCTGAGTAAAACTTAACCTTTGTCCTACTGCCAGCCTCTTTAATCAAACAACAAATTTCATCCATTTTTAGCCAATTCTGGAACCTCTGAGCTACTTTTTTTCTCATTTTCCTTATATGGAAACATAATCATTTCTTACCTCTCACAGGGGGAAGCAAGGCCTTTCTAATACATATTAGGATGAGTGTTATTTCCCTTAAATTTCTTGATGACAACTTTATTTTGAAAAATACTCTTGACTCATGATGGAAAATGCTAGCCACATCCAGAGAAAGAACTTCAGAGTCTGAATGCAGATCAAAGCATACTATTTTCACTTTTTTGTTGTTTTTTTCTTTCTTGTGGTTTTTCCTTTTTGTTCTGATTCTTCTTTCACAACATGACTCATGTAGAAACATATTTAATATGATTGTACATGTATAACCTAAAAAAAAACTCTGAGGTACCACCTCATATCTGTCAGATTGGCTAATATGACAGAAAAGGAAAATGATAAATATTGAAAAAGATGTGGGAAAATTAGGACATTAATGCATTGTTGGTGGAGTTGTGAACTGATCCAGTCATTCTGGAGAAAAATTTGGAACTATACCCAAAGGCCAATCAAATTGTGCATGCCTTTTGATCCAGCAACACCACTACTAGGTCTGTATCCCAAAGAGATGATAAAAAAGGGAAAATGACTCACATGTACAAAAATATTTATAGCAGCTCTTTTTGTGGTGGCAAAGAATCGAACATTGAGGGAATGCCCATCAATTGGGGAATGGCTGAACAAGTTGTGGTATATAAATATAATGAGGTACTATTGTGCTATAAGAAATGACGAGCAGGTGGATTTCAGAAAAACCTAGAAAGACTTATATGAACTGATGCTGAATAAAGTGAGCAGAACCAGGAAAACACTGTACATAGTAACAGCAACATTGTTCCATGATCAACTATGACTGACTTAGGTCTTCTCAGCAATGAGAAGACAATGATCCACTGTCTTGGTCAATACAATGATCCAAGACAATTCCAAAAGATTCATGATGGAAAATGATATCCACATCCACAGAAACAACTGATGGAGTCTGAATGAGGATCAAAGCATATTATTTTTACTTTCTTTGGGGGTTTTTTGGGGGTTTTTAATTTTTGTTCAGTTTCTTCTTTCACTACATGACTAATGTGGAAATATACTTTACCTGTTTGCGCACATGTAACCCATATCATATCACTTGCCATCTTGGGGTGGAGGGAGGGAAGGGAAGAAGTGAAGGAGAAAATTTTGGAACTCAAAATCTTATTAAAATGAATGTTGAAAATTATCTTTATTTGTAATTGGAAAAAATTAAATGCTATTTACATTTTCAAAAAAAGAAAAATACTCTTAACTGTTTGCCATGTTTTCTGCACTGTCACACTCAAAAGAGCACAGAAGCAAATGTTGATGAGGCTGAGATTTAACCAGCTAAATGTTCATTAAATAATAATGTATCCCACAGATCTAATGAGAATAAAGAATATATTTCAGAAACTGCATTAATGTACATCTCAGCAAGAGCTGCCATGTTTCATGATCACTTCTCACTGGGAAGCCAAAGTCTGGTTTCACAGCAAGGAGAAAATCACAGAAGTCAAATTGTTATAAGAGTCAGGAAAGCTACTTCTATAAATCCTTGCATTGAAAGAAGCCACAGTTAGAAATATGGATAGAAACCAATGTTTGGCTCTAATCACAACCCTACACAAATCAAGTAAATGGGACATGCAGAGATATAAATGAGAACGAATCAATACCTAGGTCAGGGTTGGTACAGGGGAAAATGTGTGAGAAACGCAGAGTGAGAGGACCTGGGTTCAAATTTCACGCTTGCCATTTACTGACTGTGAAACTTTGAGCAATGCAGTGAACTCCTTTGGGCTGTACTTTCGTCCTATGTACAATTACAGGGTTGATATTGATCACTTCTAAACTTCTAGCTTTAAGTATAGGAGCTTATGATCTTATGAACAAGGCCACTTAGGCCCCCATCTGAACTCTTCAGCTCTAGGCAAATTTAAGTAATCAAAGTTAGTGGTGAGTGCCTATCATTTCACCACAGCAAACTTCTCCTCAACACTGAGTTTATGCTGCTCAGCATTCCCAGCTATGACACTTAATTCAGCTCTCCCCAAACAATCAATCAATCAATTAACATTGATGCCAGTCACTGTGCTAAGTAGTAAAGATACAAAAAGAGACAAAAGACAGTCCCTGCCCTCAAGGAGCTTATAACCTAATGGGGTAGACAGTATGTAAAACAAATATATGCAAAGCAAGCTGCATATGGGATAAATAGGAACTGATTAACAGCAGGAAGGCACTAGAACTGAAGGGCTGGGAAAAGTTTCCTGTAAAAGATGAGATTTTATTTAGGACTTCAAGGAATCCAGGAAAGTAAGTAGTACTTATTCCCTGGGCAATCCCCTCTGTTCAAATATATTTTTGTCCATATTCCTTGACCCAAATGTTCTGGATCCCAAGGTGAGGGCTAACTAATCTGATAATACTGAGTGCTTTTGGTTTAATGGACTTCTCTTCCCAGGTAACACATTTACATTTTAGTAAGTGCTCTCTCGAGATGCGATGACCTAATAAATAATTCCGAAGGTGAGAATTATGAACAGTATCATAGGCCTGTGGTATAATGTACGTTTTTAAGACAGAAGTCCTTTCCACAACCTTTAAATCCAATCCTGCAGATAGTTATGCACTCTGCTACCACTTAGAACAAGTAAACCCCATCCTACCTACAATGTCGCAAGTCTATATGATGGCTCTCATACTCCCAAGCTAAATTCTAATGTTTCCTCTTTTCTTGGCTTCAGAAATCTTCTCACATTCTAGAAGTTAATTGATAAGCTTCAAAATTAGGTGCAAAAGAAAGCTCTCCCAACAGTGGGGAATGTATGCAGAGGACTCTATAAATTGCAAACCTCATGGGACATTTTACTGCTTGTTAGTATTTATTGAAATAAAAAGAATTGAAACTGTAGAACAGTGTGAGATGTAGTAGAAGGACAATGAAACTGACGATTGGAAGACTGGGGTTCAAATCTTGGCCCAAGTCTTAGCCCTTACTAAGTAAAGGGCTTTGAATAGTCCCTTAAGCTCTGAGCCCATTTTATTACAAAATGAGGGGAATTATATCTGTCCTGCTGACCTCACAGAGATGTTGTACAGATCAATGAGAGAATGTATGTGAAGATACTTTGAAAACTGGAAAATATCATCAATATAAGATATTATTTCATAATCCCATTTTTGAAGGCTGGTTTCTTTAGCATCATAATGAATATTTTCTGACATTATTACTCCTTGAATATCTATTTCATCATAAATCTCCAGGTAAATACTCTGAGTATTCTTTCAGTTCATAATAAAAAATCTTTTCATGAAAATTAATTAAACCAAGCAGACTAAGATTCTTTAATTAGGTGGGGATTCCACAGTGATTAAAACAAACCTCCTATGTGGGCCACAAAACTTAACCTGCAGGTCAAATGGAAAGCTGTTCTCTGACATTCTATGCCCTTTCTCTGATGTTAATTAGACAGAAACCAAACCTCAGCCACAGTATTAGTTCTGCCTCAGTGTGCAGGAACAGTGACATTAAATAGCATTCTGGGAGAGCTCTTCTACATGTTTTGTCTCCAATGACTTCACTCACGGCAATGCATTACATCCTATTTCTCGACTCACTGAGGTATCCTGGCACTATCACCCTGGGGTTTGATTATAGAGAGTACTGAAGCAAGTTCAGTCATTCCACACAGGTTGAAGGAATGTCTTCCATGTGCTTACTATTGTCCTGATCTCTCCATTTCCTGTGCACTCTCCACCTCCTAGCTTCTCACCTTGGACTCTGGACTGGGCTGGCATCTGACCTTGTTGGAACGTCTTTCTGGACTTTAGGCTCCCCTAGGGTCAAGCAAAAGATTGCTTACTTCCTTTGTCACTTTTAGCCTTCTTGAACCTCTGCTCTACAATTTAATTCAATGTGCATTCAAATAGAACTGACTTCATGCAGAGCACAATGCTAAAAACTGAGGAAGATATAGTCTCTACCCTTAAGGAGATAAAAATCTAGCTCTTCCATTTGACATTTGGCAATGCTCTGCACTCTTTGGGTTCTAGTTATCTAGTTATTTAGTTATCATATTTGCACATGCCCTAAGGCAGATAAGTATTTTTTTTTTTTTGTGGAGGGGGATGCTAGAATAAAATCCCATGGCCCTTACTCTTAAGGAAATTACAAAACTAAAGCTAAATAATGTGACAAAACAAAGATAACAGACACTGCCACTAATTACAGCTCCAACCAAGCAATCACTGCTGATCAAATTCAATACCACATGGGGGGGGAGTGAGAATAAAAATGAGAAGCCATAGTGCTCAACTAAAATAACTCCAACTTGATTTATTTTAAAAAAGTTATTGATCCTGAGAAATGAGAACTAGATGAAAGAACAGATATTGACTGAGACTATCAGGATTTCCTAAATTAGCTTAACCAATACAAAGCAATAATGAAAAAAGAACCTAGGAACCAGCAGAATCAGCTTGATCTCAACAAGAAGAGAGAAATAGTAATGCAGGGCATCACCAGGAATATAAACATATATGTAAGCACTTATGAAGAATGATGGTGGAAGATTATGAAATGTATGACTTTGTAAAACTGTGAAGAGATAAACAAATTTAAAGGAAGTTCAACAAGAGACCCCATTAGGGGAAAAAAAAAACATATTGAGAGCATTTACAAGTGAATTTAGAAGACCAATAGATAAATGAAAAATGAAAAAAAAGGATATCTTTAAATGGTGTCAATAAACTTTTCTCAATCAACTGAATTAGAGTTCCTCCATTTAGACTGTAGCATCACAGTCCCCAAATTACTACATGAGGAGGCACAGTAGAAACAGCACTACAACATTCAGGGATAGCACAGCCTAAACCAGACAAAGTTAATGCTTAGAAGGTCCATACTGAAGATAACATATTTTTGAAGGATATTGAGGGATTGATTTGTAAGGCATCAGAAAACAGGAAAGCTATCAAAGGCCTAGAAATAATCTTGGACCCTATTATAATTTTTTTTTAAGTGACCAGGCAGTATCAATAAAAACTTATCCACAATTTCCATTCTCTAAAAATATTTGAGAATCACGTATACATTCATCAAGGACATCATTGTGGAAGGCATTGGAAGAGAATGGACAAGAATTTTGCAATAATTATTCTATAGCAGACCACTTCATTGATAATAAAAAGGCATTTAACTCAGTAGATTATAACATTGCATTAAAGGATCTCCTCTAACAATGTCTCTCATGAGTGTGTATGAGTCAAAATTATTTAGGGTCCCTTAAAAGATTCAATACCAGAGCTAAATTTGTTATCAAGAGACACATAGACTGGGAGATGCTATTATGGACAAGGTCCAGCATAGACAACAAATTAAAAAGAAATTTCCTATAGATGGCAACTATTCTAGGTATTCCTGTTTTTGAATAACTAGGATCTTGTTTAATGAAAAAACAATAAAATAGACAAATCATTAGTTAATTTAATTTTATTTTGGGGAGGAGCTAGACAATTGGGGCTAAGTGACTTGCCCAGGGTTGCACAGCTAGTAAGTGTCAAGTGTCTGAGGCTGGTTTTGAACTCAGGTCCTCCTGACTCCAAGACTGGAGCTCTATCCACTGCACCACCTAGCTGCCCCTAATTTGATTTTTTCTAAAGAAGAAAGAAAACCCAGTTACCAGTATCAAAAATAAAAAGAGTCAATATAACACCAATGAAGATGAAATTAAAGCAACTATTAGGAGTTATTTTGCCCAATTATATTTTAGTAAAACTAATCTCCTAAGTGAAGTAGATGAATATTTACATGTATGTGAATTATACACAGTAATACAGCAAATAGAATATTTAAATAACTCTATCTTAGAAAAATATACTAAATAAACTATAATTGAGCTCCCTAAGGAAACAAAATATGCAGGACCACATGGATTTACAAGTGAATTCTACCAAACTATTTATTCCAATACTTCATAAACTATTTGAAAAAAAAGGTAAAGAAAGAGTCCTAACACATTCTTTTTATGACTCAAATATTGTTTTGGTACCTAAACCAAGGAGAGCAAAAACAGATAAAGAAAACTACAGACCAATTTCCTTAATTAATATTTAAGCAAAAATATTAAATAAAATATTAGCAAGGAGATTACAGCAGTATGTCACAAAGATCATACACTATTGACCAAGTGACATTTATACCAAGAATATAGGACTTGTTTAATATTAGGAAAATTATAACCATAATTGACCATATCAGTAACAAAAACAAAAAAAAATCATATGATTGTATCAATAGGTGCAGAAAAAGCTTTTGACAAAACACAACACCCATTTCTATTAAAAACACTAAGAAGCACGAGAACAAATGAAGCCTTTCTTAAAGTAATAAGTAACATCTACCTAAAAACATCAGCAAGCACTATCTGTAATGAAGATAAGCTAAAAGCCTTCCCAATAAGATCAGGGGTGAAGCCAGAATGGCCATTATAAGCCTTATTATTCAATATTGTATTGAAAATGCTAATGATAGCAATAAAATAAGAAAAAGAATTTGAAGCAATAAAAATAGGTCATAAGAAAAAAAAATTATCACTCTTTACAAGTGATATGATGGTATACTTGGAGAACCCTAGAGAATAAACTTAAAAATGAGTTGGAACAATTAACAACTTTATCAAAGTTGCAGAATAAAAAATGAATCCACACAATTCATCAACACTTCTATATATTACCCAAAAAGTCCAGCAGGAAGAGATAGAAAGAAAGATTCCATTTAAAATAACTACAGATAATATAAAATACTTGGGAGTCACCTGCTAAGATAAACTTCAGGGACTATATGAACATAAATACAAAATACTTTTCACATAAAGTCAGATCTGAACAACAGGAAAAATATTAATTGATCATGAGTAGACTGAGGCAATATAATAAAAATGACAATCCTATGTGAATTGATTTACTTATCCAGCACTATACCAATGAAAATATTTTGTAGAGCTAAAAAAAAAAAATAATAAAATCCATCTAGAAAAACAAAAGGTCAAGAATATCAAGGGAATCAATGGGGAAAAAAATGAAGGAAAGTGGCCTAGAAGTACCAGATTTTAAACTATATTATAAAGTGGTAATCATCAAAACAATCTGGTACTGGCTAAGAAATAAAGTAGTGGATCAATAGAATAGATTAGGTATATAATACACAGTAGTAAATTATCATAGTAATCTAATATTTGATAAACCCAAAGATCCAAGCTTTAAGATTAAGAACTCACCATTTGACAAAAATTGGTGGGAAAACTGGAAAGCAATTTGGCAGAAACTAGGCATAGACCAGCTTCTCACACTATATACCAAAATAAGGTTAAAAATGGGTAAATGATTTAGATATAAAAGGTGATATCATAAGTAAATTAGGGGAGCATGGAAAAATTTAACTGTCAGATATAGGGATAAGTGAAGATTTGATGACCAGATGAGAGGATCACAGGAAATAAAATGGATAACTTTGATGCAATTAAAAAGGTTTTGCACAAACAAAACCAATGCAGCTAAAATTAGAAGGAAAGCAAGAAAATGGGGGGAGGGAATAGCAAGTTTCTTTGATAAAAGCCTCATTTCTCAAATATACAGGGAACTGAGCCAATTTTATAAAATTAGAACCATTCTCCACTATAAGGTATATATCCCAAAGGATGAAAAGGAAAAGGGAAAGGACCTATTTGTACAAAAATATTTATAGCAGCTCTTTTTTGTGGTGGCAAAGAAATGGAAATCAAAGGGATGCCCATCAATTGAGGAATGGCTAAATGTGTTGTGGTATATAATTGTGATGGAATACTATTGTGTTAAAAGAAATAATAAACAGGATAATTACAGAAAAACCTGAAGAAAAAAAGACTTATATGAACTTATATGAACCCATACAAAGTGAAGTGAGCAGAACAAGGAGAACATTGTACACAGTAACAGCAATATCATAGGGATGATCAACTGTGAAAGACTTAGGCATCTGATCAAGACAATGATCCAAGGTAATTCCAAAGGATCCATGAGGAAAAATGTCATCTATCTCCAAGAGAGGACTGACAAATTCTGAATACAGATTGAAGTATGCTTTTTTTCACTTTATTTTTCTTCCCTTTTTGCAACATGACTAATATGGAAACATTTTTCGCGTGACTTCATGTGTATAACTAATATCTTATTGCTTGCCTTCTCAATTGGTGGGGGAGGGTTCGGAGGGGATAGAGAGAATTTGGAACTCAGCATTTTAAAAACTGAATGTTAAAAATAAAGAAAGAAAAAAAGAAAAACTAAGTAGATGAAGAATGTCTATTGTTTAGACTATGATATGCAGTTGTATGAACAATCTATAGAGCATAAATCCACATCTTGGACATGCACTATTGAAAAGGTGGGTAAAAAAAAGAGTGAATGAACAAATGAATCAAGAAGTATCTATGAAGCACTTACTATGTATAAAGTATTATAGTACACTCAGGAGAATACTAAACCCAGACATTCCCTGCTCATCATTCCCTGTATTAGAAGAAATAGAGGGAAACAATCTATAAAGGAAGTTTCAGTTGCAGGTTGGATGAAAGGTCCTAGAGTATTTACAGTACAGAAGCAAGGCAGGTGTAATTTTCACTGATGAAACCAGACTTATTTCTGGATATCACAAAGAAGTCCATTTCATCAGTCCGTCGTCGTTAGATCACGACCTTCTTGAGATCAGATGTTATTTTTGCATTTCTTTGTCCTTTCAGAACTTTCCAAGTGACTGATTTCCCATCAGCAGCCTTCTTTGATTTCAGTTCCTCAGAACATTTTACTTCTGTGCAGGGTACCATCTAGTCCCACCCCCCTCCATACACACTTCCAGTTTCCTTTTGTAAATTGTCTTCTGCAGTTAGATTGCAAGCTCCTTGAGAACAGGGACTATCTTTCTTATTTGTATTCCCAGCAATGCCTGGCACACATTAGACATTTCATAAATGCTTGTTGAATTCTTATGCTGAATCATTTTGCAGTGATAACAGATAAAGAATGTAAGGTTCGTAGAGGTCAAGTGAGTTACCCTTAGTCACACAACAGACCTTCCATTGATTTTTCTGTAACTCTTCCTGCTAAACACTGGCTAACCCACAGAACACCAAAAAACCTGGTACAAAATCTATAATGAGAGATTGTAAAGGAGTGGCATAGGAACAACCATGGCCAGCTGTTATTGGTAGGTGATAATTCCCCCATACTACTATCTTAAAGCACCTTTTTAATCCCACTAGAAACTTCTTTCAAAACACAAAGACAACAAGGTGATCACACTAAACATACGATTTCATACAAAGGCACTTTCAAAGGTAGCCAACTGAATCCATCAGTCATTGATTTATTCAGCACTTTTATTAAATGTTTTCTATGTTCAGGACACTATGATAAGCATACAAAGTATGAAATTAAATAAATATGACCCTTGCCCTCAAGTAGTTTAATAACTAGTAAAGAAAGATAAGCTATAAATATAGTAAGTGCCGTACTTCTATTCACCTAATTTCACAACGTCAGTGTCATTCTTGCTGCCTAAAGTTCATTCAATGCACATATCCAATTAATATCAAGCCTTTCGATTTCTTTCTCCCCAGAATAACATACCCTTCTCCTCACTTACACAGATAGGACCTAGTTGAGGTTCTCCTAATTCTCCCCAGGTATATTACAATAGACTCTTGTTTGGTTTCTCTGCCTCAAGCCTCTCTCCATTCCATTTCACCCAATCAGTACCTTCTTTGTGAGGCTTTCCTGGGCTCCCTAGTTGCTAGGTCCTTCCCCTCCAAGGTTTCCTTGCATCCATTTTCTGCATGTTCTATGTATATCAGTATATGTGCATGCCCTCTGCCCTGTTAAGATGTAAACTCCTTGGAGCCAGAGACAGTCTTACTTTTGTCTATGCATCCCCAGTGCCTCGCACAGAACCTGACTCATGCTAAATGCCTGTTGATTGATTGTTTGCATGAAAATGGTTAGTTAGTGCTAGGAGATTTTGTAAATAAGTGATCACTTCAAACTGAGGAATCAGGGAAGGAGCATCTGGCATTTGAACTGGACTTTGAAGGATGAATTGGAAGCAGAGATGAGGGTGAGAGCTTGTCCAGATGTAGGAAATAGCATAAACAACAGCAAAAACAAAAACAAACAGAAAAACACAAACACACACACACACACACACACACACACACACACACACACACACTATAGCGCCTGTTCAGAGGATGACCAGTTTGGCTAGTAACTTGAGACATTGTTGGAAAACTAAATTGGAAATACAAGGCTTCAGATGCAGCCTAAAGAAATTGGTCTTTGTCACCTTTGCCCCTTAGAAAAAAGGTTGTATACTACAAAGGACATTGGATTTTGGAATCAGTATATCTAGGTTCAAGTCCTAGTTCTGATACTTGCTGACTGTGTGAACCTGGGCAAGTCAATTAACTTCTAAGAATCTAAGAACTTCCAAGAACTTCTAAGAACCTATAAATGAGCTTCCTCATTTATAAAATGGATGTGGTATTCACTGTGTGAGCACGTGGGGTGCTGTAAAGACAACACTTTGCAAACTCAAAATACGTATTTAAATATGTTTTATTTTTATTGCCATCTATTCACTCACATACTGCATAAATAATGTATTATTTATAGCAATATTTACTATTATGCCCAGAGGAGAGCCATCTAAAGTTTTGAGCAGCTGTAGGAATAGAGGAGTAATAATGGATTCATTCCACGATTATAAAATGATATATCGAAAGCTAGGAGATACCTTAAAAGACTATCTATTCCTGCCCCCTCATTTTAGAGTTGAGGAGTTGAGGAGCAAAGAAGTCATAAAACTACTAATGGGTCAGAGCCAGAATTACAAGTAACTTCCTCTAACTCCAAATCCAAGTCTTTTTCAATTATACCACACTACCTCTCAAAAAGTCATAGAATATTAGACCTGGGAAGGACCTTCAATGCCATCTAGTCCTACAACCTCATTTCCAGATGAAGAAACCAAGGGCCAGAGAGGTTAATTACCCAACAATGGGCACTCAGCTCATCAGTGGCTGAGCCAAGACTAGGACCCGGGTCTCCTGACTCCCAGCTCAGTGTGCTTTCAATTATCTTGCTCTCTACTCAGAAATGGAAGCATTTGATTTCTGCCTGAGCAACGCTAATATTCTGAGGCTGACAGATCCATCTTTGGAACCATGGATGGGTAACTCGTACTTCAGTAATCCATGACCTACAAATGAGTCCCAGGTCCCACATACCTCTTAGACCTTGGTAATAAGGATATCAGTCAATTTTTCTCTCCTGTTGTGATGATACACAGCCCGCGGACTGACACTCCTAATGCAGGACAGTAGTAGCGCATCAATGAAAACTCAGTGCCAATGATTTTGCCCTTCACTTCATATCCCTGACTGGCATCTGTTCTCATCATTGGCCAATGCCGGCTGATTCTCATGCATATCTGACCTAAGGAGCATGCTGACACTTTAGTTTACTGTTGCAGCTGCTGCCAGTAGAAATAGGCATAGCCAGGGCTTCATTCATTCATTCATTCTTCCTTCATTCTACAAATATTTATGATATGTATATGTTCGAGGCATATTTTGATGGATCTATGATTTCATTAATAGGCATACTCCCTCTTTTGGGGCAGGTAGTAACACATCGATGCTTTCTACTCCTGTGTGATTCTTGTCTATATTTTCCCAAAGATCCTCTACGGAAGATCCACCCAATATTCTGAAGGCCTTCCTGTAGTTCTATTCATATTTTATATCAGTGCAATGTTCAGAATTGTCCATCCCTTTTCCCTTCATAACCAGTCCATTTTCTTTTCACATCACACATTTCCTAGATGATTACTCTTCACCTCATTTCTTGGATATGAGTTATAAATGGAAACATCCTGGGGACTACTTCTAACCATAACATACCTTTCCTTCTGTGAATCACCAGCAACTATGCTTCTTTGGAGACCATAGTAGAGAGAGATAAGAAATGTCCACAGATAAATATCATGTAAAGAAAATATGTGTATAAGAGAAATATAAAGTGCTATGAAATCAGGCAGTGGAGAAATCACTTCCACCTGAGGAGTCAGGGAAACAGAACTTCATCTTGGCCTTGATGGGTGGGTAGGATATAAGAAGGTCGAGATAAGGTGCTATTCTCAGCACAGAAAGTAATAGTGTGGATAGAGCATGGTGTGGAATGTTTATTATGGTGGTAAATAATTTAAATTTGGCTAGAACATAAATTATATCAGGGATAGGAACGTGAAGTCAAGCTAGAAAAGTAGGTGAGAGGTAGAGTTGAAGAACTGAGAATGTTAGACTGAGACATTTAGTTTTCTGGAATCAGGGAGGCATTGAAGGTTTTGGTTTATGTGAAGGCAGAAAGTACCAGTCACCTACATATGTTAGCTGATGGACTTCTAAAGGGATGCCTGTCCAGAAGTATCTCCAATTATTTCCATGGCATAGCAAGTATAAAATAAAGGGTTTAGATTTGTTGTTCAGTCATGTCTGACTCCTCATGACCCTGCAGAACATACTGTCCACGGAGTTTTCTTGGCAAAGATATGGGAGTGGTGTGCCATTTCCTTTTTCAGTGAATCAAGGCAAACAGATATGAAGAGATTTGCCCAGGGTCAGACAGCTGAAAAGTGTCTGAGGCTGTATTTGAACTCAGATTTTCCTGATTCCAGGCACAGCACGCTGTCCGCTGAGTCACCTAGTTGCCTCTTTCCCTTCCATTTCTAATCTGAGGTCCCATCATCTAATGCAGCACAGGTGTCTGAGAGCTCTGCTGGAATTAGGCAGTGATTACAGAATCATACACTGTAGCTGAAAGGACTTTTAGAATCAACCCCCCTCTTTCTATTGAGGAAGAGACAGAGGACCAGAAAAGTTCTATGATTTGCCTAATGTCAAACAGCAAGTCAATGTCAGAACTGGAACAAAACTTGGGTCCCTTGACTTCCAAGTCCATGTTCTTTTTACAACTCCACACTGATTTCCATTATGACTTGAAGGTATGGATTATTCCCATCAAAAATTCTGTTTCAGTGACAATCATCATGCCTTGTTTTAAATCCAGAGAATGATTAACTTGTCCTCCCGCTCCTTTTCAAACCCTTTTCAAAAAAGCAATTTTTGGACCACAGATATTTCACTGATTTGCCCCTCCTGTCTGTGGGGAATTAAAAATATAAAAATAAAAATGCTATTTTTGGCAGCAGACTGCAATCAGCACCTCAGAAGGGTGCCACTTTCGATGCCCTAGCTGATATTGGTAATTAGCCTCTAGCTTCTATCTGTTATCCCAATCTCCGGACTATCTCTGCAAAGGTGATACCAAGTGTCAACATCCCCACATAATAAAACACAACCTCTGGGCTGATGTACCTTTAATCACTTTCATATGATTCTAGAAGACATTCTTTCTTTTATCTCTCCCCACCCTCACCCCCACCCCCACATACACATCTTACCGAATCATTTAAGGTCCAACTCAAAATTCACCAGCTCAAACATTTAAGTACTCACTATGTGTAAGATCTTGCCAAGTGATAAAGATGCAAAGATATTTTTTTTAAATCCCCTGCCATCAATGAGCTTACAAGTTACTGAGAGAAAAATATTGAAACAGATAAGAGACTGAGTGGTATACAGGGACAATAATTCTGGGTTTGGCCTCAGAGGAACTGGATTTGAATCCACCCTCTACCTTTGTGATTTCGGACAACTTATGTATGTAACTCTCAGGGACTCAATTTCCTCATATGTAAATGAAGGTGCCTAAAACAAGTGACCTCTAAAATCCATCCCTGCTCTATATGCAAATGTGGAGCATTGAGAATCACTCTCCCTGATATATTTATTGAGTGGGGGTGGCCTCAAATGAACTAAGACCTGAGAAAGACCTTAATTTAAAAAGGCCAAAGTCACCCACTGCATCCTGGACCATCACCCGTTGTCTTGACTTTTACCTTGCCACTAGACTCTTACGACTGGAGGAGAAAGTGAGACTTATGACTTTGCAGGGCTCTGTCTCACTTAAATTCAACTCACTTACGGGTCACACATCACCCTCATGATGGCATTGGTCCTCTTGAAAAGAACGAAAGAAGAACACTAGTGAATCTTGCAGTGGCTGCACTGCTCGGATAACAGATTGGTTAAAGTTAAAAAGTGTAAATTGATTTTAAAATCCTCAATTTCCAGTCTCTTTTGAATCAGGGTGCTGATTTTGTTCAATGTGGATACCCCCTCATTTGCATATATTTGCATATGTGATGTAAGAGGCATGAACTCCAAGTATGTAAGATAAAATTAAATAAATTAAATTATGTGAAACCTCAAGTTGCTCAGACTTGACAGGTAAGGCCTGTGGACCCCTGAATACTTGTCAGACCATTTAAATAGGAGGCATGAAGATGATAACAAAGCAAGAGTTGAAGCGTTTAAATTTCACCATAGCCCCAAGGGTCAGGAAGAAATAAGCTTGACCGTTGTGTCTATCTGAGATCTCAGTTCCTCAGACTGTGCTATTGAGTATTAGACCAGGAGTCAGAACGACCTGAATTCAAATCCAGCATCACACACTTACTAGCTGTATGGCCCTGAATAAGTCACAACTTCTGTCCACCTCAGTTTCCTCATCTGTAAAATGGAGACAGTAATTGCACCAACCTGCCAGGCTTGTTGTGAGAATGAAATGAGATTATATTTGTACAATACTTAGCACAATGCTGGGTACATCATATGTGCCTGATTAATGTGCTCCCCCTTTCCCAGCCCAATTTAATGTCAAAGATGAAGTAGCACAAATATTTCTTACTCTATCAAACACTGCTTACTCTAATATAGCTATTCTTTACTAATGCTTATAAAAACATTACTTTTCTTTGTATCCTTTGTGGAAGATGGATCAGAGATAGGAGAGCTGCAGTTAGGAAGACAAATTAGGACGTTATCACAAAAGTTTCTGCAAAACACATTTAAGCTAGGGTGAAGAGGAGACAGGTATGAAGAATGTGTATTTAGCACTGACAAGACCTGGAATCAAGGAGGGATCTTAGGTTAAGAGTCTGAGCAACCAAGAATGTGATGAGTCCCTCAAAGGAAAGGAAGAAGCTTGTCTAGTGGAGAAGACAATCACTTTTGCTTTAGACATGTTGAGTTGAAGCTATGGGGACATGTTGGTTGAAATGTCCAGCTGGCAGCTGGGATCATGTGGCCCAATTTCTAGGGAGAGATTATGGTTAGAATGGTTGGGAGATATTTACATAGAAAGGATCATTTAATCCATGGGACCCAATGATTATTGTTCATCCTTTACTTTTGAAGAGGGCCAATGACATCACAACATGGGGGTAAAATAGTGGGTGACGCATGATGTCTTGACTTGCATGTCAACTAGATTTAAGTGAGGCAGAGTTTACCAAGGTAGAAAGCGTAGAGATAAAAGAGAAGGGCCCAGGACAGAGCCTTAGTGCTTGTGCACACACACCCACCCACACCCACCCACCCACAGACACACACACACACACACACACACACACACACACACACCCCTAGTGGACAGGAGATCGATTTCAACTCATCAAAAGAGACCGAGAAAAAGTAGTCAGACAGGAAGGAGAAGAAACATATGATGGAAATGTCACCAAAGCCAAAAAGGAAAAAGTAAGAGGGCTTGGACAACAGTATCAAAATCTACACAGAAGTCAAAGAAGATGAGGACAAAAAAATTCATTAGGTTTAGCACTTAAAATATAATTGGTAAGTTTGCCAATATAATTGGCAGTAATAGTGTCAGTGGAGTAGTGGGGTAAGAAACCAGAAGAGGAGTGAGTGGGTAGTAAAGGGTGGAGACTGTGAATGTGGAAAAGTCTTTCTAGGAGAAAGGCTATAAGATGATGACATGAGAAGACAATAGGATCAAGTCTTCCTTTTGAGGCTGGGAGAGTTAGACATGTTTGTAGACAGCAAGGAAAGAGTAGGTAGATAAGAAAAAAACAGAAGATGAGGGCAAGAGGGAGGGAGTGATTAATGAGGCAAGCTCCTGAACAAGATAGGAGAGGACATGATGGGATCAGATATATATAGAATGGGCGGCCTGCAAGAAGCAAAACCTCTTCTCAGAGATTGGAACAAATGGGGAGGGGGGGGTGAAAATATAGAGGGATTTCAAGGAATGAAGGAGGGGAACTAAAGAAGCTCATTACAGATAGTCTCAATTTTCCCAGTAAAGTAGGTGGTGAGATCCACTACAGAGAGGTGTGAGATCAGTTATGGAAGGGAGGGAAGGGAGGGACTGGGCTGCCCAGATTCTCTTAAGCAATCACAAGATAGTTTCTGTATGGTGTCATGTGCTTTCATCACAAACTCTCTATGATCACTCAAAGTTATGAGGGATTATTCACATCTATTTTACTTTTGACTGATGGATTCAATCAAGATGATTGGACCTCCTGCAATTAATCACTCGCACCCAGTTAAACATTAGCTGCACCCAGCAATACTTTCGACAAAGTCCACAGTACAAAATTGTGAATACCTCTCTAATGACTTGGAGAGCTTGAAGCACGGTCCTTTTCCAGCGCCTTCCCCATTAGCTTGTACTAAAGAGTCAAAATCTTTGTGGCACAGTTCATAAACAAATTCAAACACTCTCTCAAACTCCAATAGTGTTAACTTAACGAACAGATATTGTACAAAATTCTCCCGAGTGATCTCCTGTCTTTGTGCTTGCGAAGGCCTTCCTCCAATCTGAAACAATAAAGAAAAGGACAAGAAACTCAAGCCTCTCATTTTGAAGGGAAATCCTGCTCTTCCTGGGATATCAGAAGAGATGGAGTCAGCCCAACACAGATTAGAGGTTTGGAATCATCCGGAAGGTCTTCACCTCTCAGATGAGAAATCAAACTACCCAGGGTGAAAACTCCCATGATTCCTATTGACATATAGGACCATCCAATTAAAGGCCATCTCTAGGTTTGCCTTTCCCTTTTCAGGACACACCAAAAAGTCTTCAATAAGTACTTTAATTTGCTGGACATGGAGTACAACTCATAAAAGCCTCAGAAAGGAACGAAATACTTGTGTTTGAATACTTGTGGCTTCTTGGTGAGCAGGCAAACGTTATGCCATAGGCCTATAGTCCATAAAGATCTCAGACAAACCATCTGGATTCATGCAATACTAAGGCAAGCCATTTAGGCCTGCTTAAAAGCAAAAAAGATAATTAGCAATGAAATGAGCATTCATTCACTAGCATCGTGTGCCCCAGGCAAACGACTGATACTGGTATATTAGGAATGCAAAATCCATACTTATATCAACTTTTATCTTGTAAAGGATTTAGTAATACCACAGATATTAGTACTTAAGCATTCTAATAAACAAAGAACTGGTCTGACTTTTAAAGGAAACCAAAATATACTGCCCAATTTTAATCTAAAATAAAAGGTATAAATGTTAATTTTTTTTCTCTAGTGTATCCAAGAATAAAAGTTCCTAATAAGGGGGAAAAAAAGAAAGAAAGAAAAAACCTCTCAAGCAGATCCTTCAAAAGCAAAGGGTCTAAAAATCATCCTGAACCATCTATGATGTAGTTCCCCCTTGCCTTCCTCCCTTCCACTCCCTGGGTCATTTCCCTCACTCCCACTTTCACCAGAGGATTGGGTCCCCAGTGGGAGTCTGACTACTCATATTTAAAGTTCTAGGAGGAATTTTAAGGGTTGATGGGGATTCTTGTATTGTTCCTCATGAGCCCCCATTAATGTGCTCCCCATAGATCATCAGTTAGACTTAATTAACTTTTAGAAAGGGTATTTACTAAGCATAGGAACTACTCCCCTTGGGATCATGCACTCCAACTTAGAGAGTACATGAGTCTGAAGTGTGAAGTCAGTTTTCTGGTTACTAGAAGTCCTTCTGTCCCTTTGTGCCATCATTATGAAATTCCTCTTAGGTGTGGCTCCCTGCTAGGCTCCAATGATAAGGACACTTGTAGGGACTTGAATCTCCTTTTCTTCCATGAGATTAGGTTTTCCTTGGTCTGTCCCTTAATTCCCAGTGCAGACAATGGCATCAACCCTGCTAGTCTGTGAACACTCCTGCCAGTGCTGAAGGACCTTCAGGTCTTCCACTTTTTGAAGTTCATAAGGTAAAAACCAGATCAATTCTATCTCTGGATACTGTGTTGCCTTTTCTTGGGAAGTCTTCTATTTGCTTTTGTCATGTCTTTCTCTACTCCCAACTGAATATGTTGTATACCATTAGCTCATTATCTGGTAATATTGTCCATGGGAGTGGGGAGAGATAGACAGAGACAGAGACAGAGAGAGAGAGAGAGAGAGAGAGAGAGAGAGAGAGAATATAAGTACTTTTCAGGGTCTTGGATTTGGAGTCCTTTCTCAAACAACTTACTAGCTCCAAATTAGCTTGCTGCTTCTATATGTAGCCCCATAGAGCAAGACTGATTCTCTTCAATTAATCACAAAATATTTCCCATGGAGTATCATCTGCTTTTATCCAATAACCCAACACCCCTATGATCCTCTCAAATTAATTAACTGAGGGCTTATTCATACAAAATTTTTTTTTTGTTTTATGTTTTTGGGTTTTTTTAAGCAATTGGGCATAAGTGACTTGTCCAGGGTCACACAGCTAGTAAGTGTCAAGTGTTTAGTATGAAGCCAGATTTGAACTCAGGTCCTCCTGACTTCAGGGCTGGTGCTCTATCCACTGTGCCACCTAACTGCCCCCAAAATTTATTTTTGATTGATTGATTCATTAAAAATTTCTTGGTCTTTTCTGGTCAGTTGGGGTTGGGATAAGTTCCTACTGTTATACCCGTAAATGTATGTATTGTCCCCTTCAGACAGACTATAAGTTCCTCAAGGACAGTAGATGTTTCATTTAGCCTTTGTACACCCAATACCTAGCACAGTGCCTGGCACATAATGTGTATTTAATAAATATTTCATGACTTGCTTTGATCCAACTTAATGAGTGCTTGTTTATTGATTGATTCATTCAAGATATAGGCCATTGGAATGGTTTACTCAAAATGAGCATATATTAAATATGTGGAGGGGGATTGGGTAAAGAAGAACACTGTAAGCCAGGCTGCTACTTGCTACACATGAACCTCCATCTCCCAGCTCAGTGCCTTTGAATTTTATACCATTCCCCAAGACTGAAATGTTCTCTTTCCTTATCTTTACCTCCTAGCTTTCCTGACTTTCTTTAAAATTCAGCTTAAATCCTACTTTCTGCAAAAAGGCTTTTTCAGTTTTCTTGCTGAAATTACCTTTCACCTGCACTGTATATATCTTATTTGCATGTATAAAAATTATTTACATGTTGTCTCTCCCATTCAAGTGTGAACTCTTTAAGAGTAGGACCCTGTGGTCATCGCTTTTTTTGAATCCCCACTTTTTAGCTCAGTGCGTGGCACATATTAAGCCCATGATAAATACTTGTTGACTAACAGAAATTGAACAAGGAGGGAGAGTGACCTGGAGGCTTGCATATTAACTCAAAACAGATTTGGGCAGTGGTAGTTGTATAGGCTCATCCCAAGATTTCAGGGAATAAGGCATTCCCACAAGATAACCCTACATTTGGCTCCTGGATAGGCTTGGCATCCGTGGTCCTGGTGCATATAGGTGTCAAGTAATTATTGGGGCTGGTATCTGAGACCGTGGTACTGGGCAGTGTCTTGGGAACTGAGGGCCTGTTACCTGAGGCCCACATCTGAGCAGTGTGAGGTCCGCTGACTAAGGCTTTGGTCCTGGGCAGGACCATCACTCTAATAATGCCAGTGTTTTATAGCCTTCTACCTACAGAAATCCCTCGTGAAAATTCTATTTAATTGACATTCTTTGAGGGGCTGCCTGGTACACTGTCCTAGAAGTTAGGAACTCTTCATTTATGCAATCTGCCGCATATCTTGTCTGGGAAAACATATCCTTTGCTAATCTCTGTAGCTAATCAGTTCATGCTTTGAAGCATGAGATCAGATTATCCAAATTAGCAGAGCTCTGCCTAGTTGCAGAAGTCATTAGTAGTTATGAAGCTTCCCAACCCTTCTTAGAGAGCCAGAATTTTTGCCTAACAATTTTCTACCTCAGCTAGCTCCCCTAAAATTAATACAGGCTGCAGTCATAAGCATTTGTTTTGTATGGATTTTTGATTTTCTTTCTACTAATTTCATATGCAAGTACTTCTTGACAATGTTATTGGATTGCAGGCCAATAGGGTAAAGTAGAAAGGACATTATATTTGGAGTCAGAGGACCTAGGTTAAAATGCTTCTACTGTTGCTATTACATGACCTTAGGGAAATCATATCCATGGAGAAGTGTCAGATGGACCCTGAGCATGGCCTGAACCAAATTAAAATATAATTGGGAAATATTTTTAAAAATAAATTTTAAAATACAATAAAACATAGATAACATTACTTTTAAAACTAAGTCAATATGCAGCCAGCAGGGATCCTTGTTTTCAGTTTAATGGGCCCCATTTGAGTTGGATGCCACTGATGTAGTGGGTAAAGTGCTGGAATTGGAGCCAGAAAGACCTAGCTCCAACCCTGCCTCAGACACTTGGTAACAGCATGACCTTGGGCAAGTCATTCAGTTCTCTGTGCCTCCATTCCCTCATTTGGAAAAAGAGGAAATTGGATTAAATGACATCCATCACCCCTTTTCAGCTCTATATCTATGATCCTATGGCCTTTGAGTCAGGGTGAAACAATGCTGAATTTGGACTCAGGTCCTGGGTTCAGGTCTTTACTACTTACTACTTGTATGATATTCAGCAAATTGTTTAACCTCTTTGGGTCTCAGGTTCACCATCTATATAACAATGGTGGGATATGACTAAATTATTTCTGCGGTCCCTCTCAGCTTTAAATATGTAATCCTACAATAAATGGACCAAAGAGGGACCAATCTGGGAGAGAAAGAGTTAGGCTGGAAATATCAGATGGACTGTCTCACTTGGTGGAGAGAAGAAAGGAAACATAAAAAAAAAAAAATCAGTCTGGCTGGTGAGAAGGGACAAGGGGGAGAGGGGAAGGGGCTAGGGGGTGAGCAGCGGAGAATATTTACTGGGGCATGGAGAATTACCTTCCAGGAAGGAAGGAATGCAGGTATCTGTCAGCAGACAAGACAGAACCAAGGAGGAGAGGGTGAGAGAAACAGCCGCCAGAGGCAGGAACGCGCTAAATGAAAGGAAGCCAGCACTGAGGGGCTCCAACCTGCACATCCATCTGTCCACTCGAGTTCTAGGGCAAACCTCATTAATAAAAGGAGGCACCATGGAGCTCTCCCCCACCCCAGGGCTCACAAATCCCTACTTTTAAATCTGACAGAGTCTGTTCATTTGTTCTGCCAAGGGACTTAGTCTGTCTTTCTCTTTGATTTCTGTTTAAAAACACATATCTCCTCCCCCTCTTCCTTTATTTAGGTTTTATTAGGTTTACAGTGTTATGAGTTTTTATCCCCAGGGGGTGACACTAAATGCATTTGGAGTCAATTACAGGAGAATAGCAATAACTTAACTCCTTGCCTAATTAAACTCCTAAAAGCCAGGCATACTTCTTAGTTATCCTCCAGGGCTGGAGGTCAGAGGTAGAAATAAGCCAAGCTTTCAGTCTGGAGTTTCTTATGGCACATGACGTATTAGGCTACATTTGGGGGGGGGGATTCTCAAAGAGAGAGTGTCACCTGTTTGAAAAGGGAAGGTAGGACTTTTCCAATCCTCAGAAAGTCATTTGTACACCAGAAGATTTTCTTAATTCCTAAATGAGGCACAGGAAAGCCTTAGATAAATGAACTCCGGACATGGAAATGGAAATCAAAACTTTAACCCAAATCTATTTAGGAAAAAACATTTCTACATAACCACGGACTTATTTCAGCATTATAAGATCTCAGAATTAGGACCTCATAGATCAACTAGTCTGACCCATTCCACAACACATGTGTAGCACGTGGTCATTTAACATGTGTTCAAAGACCTCCAGAGGTGGGAAATCCAGCTCCTTTCAAGGCAGCCCATTCCACATTTGGAAACCTCTAATTATTAAGGAATTTTTCTCACATCAAACTGAAATCTGTCTCCCCAGAACTATTTTCCCATGTCTCTAAGCTCTGCCCTCTGGAGCCTGAACAAGTGAACACTACTGAATTCAGCAGGCCCTTCAAAGTGCCAGGTAGGCAGTAAATGTTGGTGATAAATGTTGGTGACAAAAAAGAAAATGAAATAATCTCAGCCTTCAAAAAGTTTAAATTCTATTGAAAGAGATAACCCATAGACAGTTTAAGTAATAAAAAAATACACAAAATAGATATGAATTAATTGGGAGGGGCATTAGCAACTGGGGGGAATCAGGAATGAATCAATGAGAAAGTATTAAGAACATACTATGTTCCAAGTGCAGAGCTAATTTACTAGTCATACAAAAAAAAATTAAAAAAAAAAAGGACAGTCCCAGGCCTCAAGGAACTTACACTTTAATGGTGAAAAGAACATATGTATGGAGGAGTTATGGCCAGAGAAGTGTTCATCGGTCTGAAAATCATGGATGGTGAGGGGAACAAGAAGAAAGCAGGTTGACAGTTCCTTTCTGGAGTCAATGGTAGTGTGGATTTTATCACAATCCTCAGAAAAAAAAATGGAAAGCACAAGAAGGAGTGGGGAGGTTACAGAGTCAGGGTGGGAAATGGCTGGGGTGAAGGTGAGGATGCTTGGTCCCTGGGAGTTCAGAGCTCTGAATGGCTCCCAGGAATGAGCCTGGTCTCTGGAGGTTTGGTCTGTAAGGTGGAGCACTGACAACACCTGGGCTGACACACGTCAGAGAGAAGGTGAGGACTTATAGTCTTTGAAGAAAGTCCCAGGTTCCAAGAGGTGGAAATGAAAATTAAGAACATCCCAGATTTGGGAGAGAGTCTATGCAAACAGATGGAAATGGGACATAAAATATCATGTGTAAAAAATAACAAATAGGTCACTTTAACTGGAAATAACCCATAGACAGTTTAGGTAAATAATAAAGTAAAAAAAAATAGAGTTTAAGAAGAAAAGACATGTGTAATCAAGCTGGAAAGATATGCTTTAAATGCCAAGCAAAGGAGACTTTATAGATTGTCCAGGCAATAGGGAGCCACTCGTTCTCCTTTGGTAGATCAGGAACATGAAGAATATCATATTAGGAACCATTAGAAGGATGAGTTGGAGAAGGGAGACTGTATACAGGGAGACCAATTAAGAGGCCATTGCAATAATCCAGGTGAAAGGTGTTGAGGTTCCGGACTAGCATGCTTATGATTTGAGCTGAGAGGTTACAGATGCAAGAGGCACTGGGAAGGTAGTGTTGATAAGACTTGTCAACTTACTGGATATGGATGGGCGCCGAGGAAGGTGAGCAGAGTGAGGAGTCAAAGGCGTTTCATAGGTAGGCAATCTATTTCTGTCCTTCCAACCATTAAGGTTGTTAACTTATGAAATATCCTTGGCTCTTCATTCTGCTCATGTTCAGAGTGAGAAGAAGTTGAAGCAAGATCAGAGAAGAGTTATGATGATTCAGATGGACACAGTAATGTGGCTACACATAAATATCCCCGTCCCTGGGTCTTGCAGGGCACCTCAGTCTCTGGGGAGGGGAAGGGATTGAGTTCACGGAATAATTCAGTTCCTCCATAGCATTAGTCCTGCGAGGTTCCAAGTCCAAAGCCCCCTGGGCTAGAATTCTGGCGTCCAGGCTTCTCAAGTGGAAGAACTAAAGATGAGTCCCAGGCTGGGCTGGTAATAACATCCAGGCTATAAGCCTTGCTTCAGATTCCTCCAAGTCTTAATACTTGAGCTATTTCTGTCCTCTGGCTGAGTAGGAAAAGAAGCCACATTGGTTGCAGGTGATGAGCCAAGGTTTTGAGTTGATGCAGATCCACGGATTCCTTTAAAGGGGGTCAGCTTTTCTAGGAGTCTCACGTGTTTTTCAGATTTTCAGATGGCTCATCGTGGCCTGCCAGGAACCCCAGCTTCTGTTTCCCCTTGCCAGTGCAGTACAAGCTCAGCCAAGTTCTGTGGACTTGACAGAATAAAGCCAAAGGATCTCAGCACCAGGAGAGTGGCCACCAGGGGATGAAGTTTGTGGCCAAGTAACCCATGAAGTTGCTTATCTAGAAAGAGACATTGTGATTACGTGACTAAAGAACTGGCCAGATGAATGGAATCACAGGACTTCCAGGTCTTGAAGCAAATATGAAAATGCTGAACTTTTATCAAAGGTGGAGCTGAGTATCTCTCTACTTTATGAGATTATATGCTTTTGGGGTGACTGTACACATTTTTGGTTGATTCTAAGTATGAACATTACTCATCTTTTATGTTTTAAGAATTCTGAATACTTTCATATGATTTAGGCCCCAGGGCCAAAAATTGTTTTGGATAATATTTGTATACAGATTTAGTTTCTTGGATTCTCAATTATGGGACTCAAACATTCGCAGACCAGGATTCTTTCACTTGATTAAAGCTGTCAGTATAGAAACCTGTGGAGGAAGCTTGCCTCTGTGGATTTTGGCAGAGATGAAGGAACATAACTCTATCTCCTTTAATAGGATTGGCTATTTTATCTCTCAGTTTGGAAGGAAGCTTGGTATATCCTAAGGAAGTGGGATGAACTAGGCCAACCACTTGCAAGGCTTGAATGAAAAAAAATATATTTGCCCTTTAGAGACTCTAGAATACTGTGTTCATTTCACTTTGGAGAGGACAGGACTGGGGTAGGAGCGGGAGGTAGAGGTTGGAGGTAGGCAAAGGTTCTAGGATGTCTAAATCTTCAGAAATATATAAGATGTGTAACCATGAACAAGTCAATTCACTTCCTAGAATCTGTTTTCTCATTTTTAAAGATGGGTATAGAGGCTAGACCTGTGTTTACATTGGTCTAGGGAAGTCCTGGGTGAGTAAACTCCCTCTGCTAATGCAGGTCAGCAATTTCCCTTCAACATATAGTCTTGCAGCACTGTCTACAGAACTAAGAGGTTAAGAGACTTGCCCACAGCATCCATGTCCCCCAAAATATTTATTTCATTCTTAGGCATCCCAAACTATCACCAGTCATTTTGACTTTTATTTTGCCGCTGGACTTCCATGACTCTGGAGGAGAGAGTGAGGTTGATGACTTTGCACAACTCTGCCTCACTTAAGTCCAATTCACACACGAGGCAAGACATCACCCTAGTGATGTCATTGGTCCTCTTCAAGAATGAAGCATGAACAGCAACAATTTCATACTTAAACCTAGATCTTCTTGGCTCTTACACTAGCTTTCTATTCAGTACTCCATGGTGCCTCTCATCAGAGGCAGGAATGGCTTAGTAGATAGAGCACCTTAACTTGATCTTAGAGTCAGTCAGGAAGACGAGTTCAAATTCCATATGAGATACTAACAAGTGTCCCACAGCACGTCATTTAACCTCTTTGTACCTCATTTTCCTCAATAAGAGAGTTGGATTTGATGGCCATTAAGATCCTTTCCAGCTCTAGATCTATAATCCTATGACCATCATTGGAGGGAATCAGTAAATGGTGAAAATCGGTTCAGAAAATTGGGGTTTTTTTTATTGTCTTGTTTGGTGTAGTGCAGTCTTGAACACCAGTGTTTAATAAATCAGATAAGAAGCTTTGCTCTTAGTTAACTAAGATGTGTGCTCTTCTGATGTATGTATTTTGACTTTAATGTGTAAAATATCTGGAAGTGGTTGATGCAACAGTATTTTAGAGTAATTTAGTAAATATTCACAATACCACGATAATATATCCCAGTACCCTATTGTCCCAAAATCCATCCAACCCACCACATTTGAAAATGCCTTTTAAAAAGTCCACATTTGCCACATTGCTTCTAAAATTTTACTAAATACCAAATAGTGATATCTACAAAGCCTACTCAATATTCTTGGGTATTATTCTACAGTACCACTAATAGAACTCACTAGTGTGAGCTAAGTCCAAGAAAGGCCATTAATATTCAACTCATCCAATAGAAATCTTCCCCGATTCTTTCCTTATTTATTATTTCTGATTTTTTTTTCAGAAGTGGTGTCTTTCTAATTGCCCTTTGTTGAGGGGTTACAATTCTAGCTGATTATTTGCACATTTGGCACTATTGAACAATTGGCACCATGAAATACTTTTCTGAGTAACCATAACTGCTATTTATTTAGTTTATGATGCTGTGAATTGACACCAATGGTCTCTCCTCACAATTCTTGCACTAGCCAAATAGTATCTTAATATTTGTATATTTTCAATTCTAGGGGAATGTTCTATTTAAAGAAGTCCCAAACCAGACTGGGCAGGAAACTAAAGATCACTGCTGTTTCATAAATTCTAATTTCCAGTGTATCATTTGAGAGATGTTAATATAAAGCCTATTATAGTATAATGTAAGCTGTTTGAGTTACTATTTTTCATTTTGCTTTTATATTTCCCATGCCTATCGTTCCTTTGCACATAATGGGTAATTAACTAATGCTTATTGAATCTAATTATTAAAAGATCACTAGATTTGGAGACCAAAAACCTGAGTTTAAATCATGAGTCTGCCACCCCCATGACCTTGGACAAGTCACTTTATTTTTCTAAGCCTTAATTAATTCATTAGAAAGGGATCTCTCAGGTCCTTCAAAGCACTAAATCCTACCACCTATAGACACTAACATAAACATGTATTTTACTGACAAATGCTATAGCTCACAGGAGATTGGCCCAGAAACAGCTTTGTAGCTAATGTATCTCAAACGTAGCATTAAAAATGAGTTAAATTAAAACAAAAGTGAGCATTAACTCCTTAGATAAAAATTATGTGCATTATATATATATATATCAAATATAATAATAAAATGTGAAAGATTCATTTATTCATTCAAAGGCTTTGTCTATATTCACTTTGTCTCTATGAAACTCAATAGCTTTTAGAATGCAAAGGGTATGAAAGGGAAAAAAAAAGGAGGATTTGGTATTAGGGGCAGCTCTGCACCAAGCTGGCTGTGTGATCTTAGGCATATTACTTTCCCATTCTGAGCCCCAGTTTTCTCATTTGTAAAATGAGATAAAGGTCACTGCTAGCTTCCATATTTATTGCTCTAGTATTGGTTTTGTAATGATTTTTAAAAGTAGTTTATTTTAATCATCCAAAATCCACCTTCTCATCTTCCTATTCTACCATATTTAGAACATAAAAATAAAAATGCATTACAAACACGTATAGTCAATCAAAACAAATTTCCGCTTGACCATGTCCTCTCAAAATATTTATCCCATTCTGCATGCTGAGAACCCCTACCTGGATGTGGGTAGTATGTTTTATCATGAATCCTCTGGAATCGTGGTTGATCATTATGATGATAAGAGATCAGCACAATAGTATCCCATCGCTTTATATGCCATATCTTATTCATCAGTTCCCCAATATATGTTGTCCCTCAGATTCCCATTCTTTGCCACTTTGAAGAACTATAAGTATTTTTGTGCATGCTTAGATTTTGTTTTGCTTACAACTAGTCCTTCCCTTAACCTATGCTCCCTCTAATTCTCTTTCCCCACCTCCCCTTTCCTTTCAGTTTCACTCTGTTCCACTTTGTTGAGCGAAATGTTTTTTCTCTGTCCAACTCTGCATGTGTATGTGTGTGCATTCTTCTTTCTTTTGACCTATTCAGATGAGAATAAGGTTTAAATGTTAGCTTCTCCTCCCAGAATCCCCAGAAGGATTCAATCTAGTGTATTTTCTATGCCTGTTTAGAGGAATTTGTGGAGGGGAGATTGGCCATACTCGTTCCTACCATTCTACCATCTTGGCTCTACCTCCCATAGTGATTTCTTCAACTGTCCACACAAAGAATACATATAGTGGAATGTGTGCTAGATTGGAGTCAGACTTTGGTGTAGATCCTGACTCCACTGTTTACCATCTTTGTGACCATAGGCAAGTCACTTGAATTCTCTAGGCCTTAGTTCCTCATCTGTAAAATGGATTAGATGACTTCTGAGGTCTCTTTTGGCTCTAAATCTATGATCTTGTGATCCTAGGAACAATTTCATGTTTCTTTTTGATGACTAAGTTTTGCATTTTGCATTCTTTTTTTGTTTGCTGGAAAAATTAAGAAAAAATACTAAATTTGCTTCTTTATGAAAGCTTTTGAATCAAACTGACATCTTGATGTGCAGAAGCATTTTTATGGCTTGAAATTCACTCAGAAAATTTTCAAAAGAGAGAGATAGAAGAATAAGCTTATAAAGAAAACCATTTAAATGAGGGGTTATTTTTATGCAAATGTTTTGATCCATGCCATACTCTATCTCATACTCTCAATGTGGACATCACTGAATTCTCAAATACTTGTTTATGAGCAAGGAAAATGAAGATCAATTTTGTAAAGGAGATATTCATTACTAGATAGCAGGGCAATGACAGATTTTGCTTTGGTTTGAATTTTTGTTGGGGTGTCATGTATTCTACAGACAGGCAGAAGGACATAGGTCTGGGTTATTTTTGAATGGTAAGGTAGGATGCGGGCTGTCTACGTACCTAAAACTTTTTCTGAGAATTTTGACTTTGTTAAGCACTAAGTAAGCAACACATCAGAAGTTCATTTGCAGATTCAAATTCTGCCAACTACAGCAGATGTTCAACTTAGGGAATTGGTCTAATGAATATAGAGCACCTTACCTGAGTGTTCTCTGCCTGGTCCATTGGTAAACACTGGTAATGACAGCAGTTATCTGTCCCTCTAATGACAGATAATCTCAGCATGCCTTATCTAGCTAATAGTTCTACAGTTCCCTCAGGACCATGCCACTTGGGAAGTCAAAGCTTTTGCTGTGTTTCCTTGTTATTGGAAGTAAAGATTGGGGTAGAAGTAGAGGCAGAGGGGGGTGGTGGAAGAAATTGGTGGAGTAGATATAGGAATAACTTCTATTTTAGGAAAGAGCTCACCCACCAATCAACTATTCAGTCAACAAGTATATCTTTAGTACCTATTAGCTGCTAAGCACTGTGCTAAATACTGAGGATATAGAGGAAAAATGCAAATATCCCTATCTCAGAAAGCTTACTTTCTAATATGAGAAACAGGATAGATAGATAGATAGATAGATAGATAGATAGATAGATAGATAGATAGATGGATGGATAGATAGAGGGAAAGATGGATAGGATAGACATGATAGATAAATAAATATTTAGGCAAATAGAAAAATAAATGAATAAATCAATAGATAAATATAGATAATTGGAGAAGAGGCACCAGTAGCACCTGTGGGGATCAGGATACATGTAGGAGAAGGGAATTGGGATATTTTGAAGAAAGCTAAAGCTTCTATGAGGTGAAAGTGAGAAAGGTGTCTATTCCAATTATGGATACAAAGGCAAAAACCAAGAAATGTTTGAGTCTTTGGTACAATTGTCTTAATCTTCACGTCGATAATAATTTCCTGCCATTACTATTTGAAAAAAATTACCTTCCTTCTTGAGCATCACTGGCTTAATACTTTATAAGCATCACGGATCACAAGGATTTGGGGGATTCTTACTCAGTTTCCCAGTGAGAGAATATGAGTCCTAAACAGAATTTCCACTCCAAATTTCAGAACTGTTAAGAAATGTTAATGTCATGTGGTGCACCCATTTCTTCTTATCCATGAAGAAGCTGGGACTCCAACAGATTAAATTACTTGCTTAAGGTCACATTTAAGCATGTAAATGGCAGAGCCAGGACTATACCCCAAGGCCTTCTGCCTCTAAATCTAGTGCTCCTTCCACTACGTTGCACTTTACATCTTAAACCCTCAAAACAAAAACCACTAGGCAACTTACAGTTAGATTGCAACATTAGCAATAAAATCAACTACGAACAGTCAACTGAATCAATATAGCCTAACCATTGTGTGTGTAGACAGAGTATAATGCCAGCCAAGACAGTTGATTAGTACCAGATAGATGAAAGACTATATGATTGATTTTAAAACCTTTCTTTAGTGTTATATAAAGGTAATATCTGAGGTAAACTATACAATAACATCCTAGATCAGACACTAATAAGGTAGGGAAACAGTAAGATTTTTTTTTCTTGCCAAACTATTTTAATCAAATAGAGGGGGTTGTGTGTGTGTGTGTGTGTGTGTGTGTGTGTGTCTGTCTGTCTGTTATTTTTTTGAGAATGGGTTTTGAAGAAAGCTAAAGCTTCCAAAATATTTTATTGTTTTTCAGTCATTTTAGTCGTGTCTATCTCTTTGTGACCCCATTTGGGGTTTTCTTGGCAAAAAGAAAAAGAAAAAAAAGAAGAAAAAACTGGAATGGTTTGCCATTTCCTTCTACAGCTCATTTTACAGATGAGGAAACTGAGGCAAACAGGCTTAAATGACCTGCCCAGGGTCTGAGGTGTCTGAGGGCTGATTTGAACTCAGGTCTTTCTGACTCTAGGCCCAGCATTCTATCCAGTATACTACATAGCTGCCCCATTTGTAAGATACAGAGATATCAATTAAAAAGGCATGAATGTAAGCCCAAAGGGAAAAGTGAGTGATCTTTCTACTTTGCTTAGTTTTTGTTCTGGATTAAATGTACTTGCTTGCCAAGAAGAGCTTGAGAATTAACTGGATTTTTAACTAAGCTTCAACACAGCTCTTGCACGGTGTCTTTGATGGAGTCCCTTGAAAAGGTTTTTTTGGCACAGGGTCCTCATAAGGGATTAAATGTGTTACAAAGAATTCCTAGCCCTCAATCAATAGTTATCTAGAGCAATGGACTTGTCATTGAGCTCCAGATACAGGAGTTAAAATGAAAAGACTTATTCTCCTTAGCTTTTATTCATTAGCCTTTTAGCTAGATAGAGCTAAATTCAGAGTCTCTGGTATAAGTAAGGAATCATCAGTCTGACCTTATGCAGGAGAGGCTTTCTAGTCAGTGCACCCTAGCAGATGAGAGACAAAATTGCTAATTGGTGGCCACAGAAAGATGGAACTCAAAAGCTGATATCAAGGAGCAAAGGCCAGCAGTGAACAAGAGATCAGAAGATAAATATCCAGAAGATACAACATGCACAGAACTGACCATGAAACAATGTTCCCAGCCCAATAGGTATGGCTCCAGAGGCGACATGCTCAATGTAGGATACAGATGTGATGCCCAGCCAAGTGCAATGAGAGCAATGTGATGGTATCCCCAGATTACATCATCACCACCCCTCCACCCCTCCCTGGCAACAAACTTATGCATTACCTTGTCAACACATATGCCCTAACAACCTGTCACCTATGTTTGTGCTCCCCATACACATACCTTGGACATATGGGTTTCTATTAAGTGTCTTTTCATATATATTCCATAACCATAGGTGTTCCTTCCAGGGCATGGTTCCTGGTCATGCATGTTCCCTGCAAACTGTTATGTACCCTACATGGGTGTTCACTGGTAACTTGCATTTTGTGCCACTCCAACTTGAGATGTGGTAACTATTAGGGAGCATACATTTCGTGTACATAAGTGCTTTATTTATGTTAACTCAATTGATTTTCACAATAACCCTGTAGGAAGGTGGGAATTTTTTTATCCCCATTTTACATATGAGCAAACTGAGAAACAGAGAGGTTAAGTGACTTGCCCAGGGTCACACAGCTAGTAATTACCTGAGGCACATTTCAAACTTAAGTCTTCCTAGAACCAAGCCCTAGAATCTATTTACTATAACACTTTCTTTGAAATTCTAGTTGATTAAGTATCTCGGGTTAGTTATAATGTACCCAATGGCTGGCTAGCAAAAGTATACACATATGTGGATGATTCTTAATGGTATATGATATGTTCTGACCCATAGAGTGGCTTCAAAACTGTAGTATCCACTTGTGAGAGCTGGTAACCCAAGGGAAGGGCAAAATAAGAGCTAAAGGCCTAGATCTGGGATGGCCACTAACTCCCTATTGGGTTTGCATGAATTCTTTATTGCTCCTTTGAAGTGGAATTTATACATAGAAATGAGGACTGTCAAAGTCAACTCTCTGGTGTATAAGGTCCTGCCACATTGATTTTCTCTGTAAATGTGTGTATTCGTTTGGATCATTTAACATTTCCTAGCTATTTAGTCATTTAGAGACACTCATTGACCTCAGTCTTCACTGGGGCTGATTTTTGCATTGCTCTCTTTATTCATTTGTGTTATTTCTGTCAATCACTTACATGTGACTGCACTGATGACTATACTTGGTAATTTTTTGCCAGCAAAACATGACACAACTTCCATTCGGGATCTTGGCCCAGTCCACGAATTTGTAAAAAGAAATAGGCAGTTTTCTGTGCTGATTGAACACATGCAATATGGAAAACTATTGATAGTGGGAGTCTATCTGGAGAAGGAGAATAGGAAAGGAATGAGAAGATTTTCTCTGTACTCCAGAAGTATAATGGGAAAGATAAAAGCATATTTTAAAGAGAAAATTATAATTCTTTGATAATCATTTAAAAATCTCAACATGTTCACTCTAAGAAAATGAACACTCAGCTATGAAGAAGTTATTTTGACAACCTTTCTCTTATACACAGTTACTCAAAAACATTGATAGCCCCCTATTGCCTAGAGGATCAAGAAAGCCTGGCACTCAAAGTGGTCTTCCAATGTTGTCTCACACCAATCCTAAATACAGAAGTTTCCATTCTAGCAATATTGACCTAATAATACTGCAATTGCTCATCTTTCACATTCTTCCCTCTGTATATTGTTTATATTATTCCCTCTCCCATTCATTTTCTTTAAGTTTCATTCTAAATTAAAACACCAAAAAAGAGTATTTCCACATATACCATAGAAAACAAAGAAGACTGACTCTACATGAAACTGTGAATCTGTATTTCATATCAGTTGCTTTAAAAAAAAAGACATAATAATGTCATGTTACTCTCAAAACTGTCCTTGTCTGTGCTTCCTTTTGAATTTGTCTTCTATGAATTACCAAAAAACAAGTTTCATTGACCCTCTGTTTTTTTAATCATTACTGTTAACCATCCTCTCCAATGAATCCTTCCCCCTAGAAATAAAACTTGGAGAAAAAAAGAAAAAATAAATAAACTTTGTAACCAAGAAACATAGGCAAAAATGAATCCACACAGCATCTGTGTCCAAAACTGTCTTTCTCTTTCTGCACCTTGCATCCATCTCCTCTCTATCAGGAGATTGGTAACATATCCCATCAAATGTCCTTTGAAGACATGGTTGGTCATTGATTTGATCAAGATTCTTGTCTTTCAGGGCTACTCATTGATCTTTAGTGTCCACCTGTCCCCCAACTCTCACCTGTTTCTCCAAGAAGCTGTAGCATGTGCCTGGCCCAGTAAAACCATCTTGGCAGACAGGCCAAACCAGGATAAGGGTAACTGACAGGTCTCAAACCTGTCAGTGAGTGAGGGGGATGTCTACCCCAGGCATGTGAAGATTTCCCCCAGTGGAATGTGTGGATAAGAACAATTGTTCCAACAACCATGAAGGTAGCTAAAGCAGGTGCTATAGAGTGTTTACAGCAAGGTCATCCATCACATCCTGGGCCATCACTAATTATCCTGACTTTTGTCCTGCCATTGGACTCTGATGACTCTGTAACTTTGTGCAACTCTGCCTCATTTAAATCCAATACACGGGCAGGTGATATGATCGGTCCTCTTTGAAAATGAAGGATGAAAAACAATCTATCTCACAGAGTTGTTGAGGCTCAAATAGAAAACAGTACTCTGTAAGCTTTAGAGCACTAAATGCGTACCATCTGAGGGCATCTTATCCTAAGGAAATAAGAAATAAAGCCAACACTGGACTCGGGGAGAGAAAATTTGAGTCTAAATCACATCAATGGTACTTACTCATTGTGTGACCCTGGACAACTCACTCAATCTCTCATATCCTCACTTTCTTTAACTGTAAAATGAAGATAATCCTGTTCTACCTATCTAACAGATTTGTTATGAATAGCAAGTAAAAGCAAATTACATATGAATGTATATATTATGTGTATATCTTATTTGTGATAGTGATTTACATATATGATATATAAATAAAGTTTTAAATTACAAAGCGCTTTACAAATGTGAAGAATTTTTATCATTACAATGGAAACCTTTGATAATTGAGAAATTATTGGTTAAGAGAAAGCATGCCTTTTCAAAACCCGAAATCTTGATATGAAGCTCAGAGTCAGGGATATGGGCTGTTTCTATGTGGGTAAGGTGATTTACCCATTGCCAGACTGTAGAGAAGGTGATACATGCTACTTAGGCCACAGGTATCACATTGGACTTGGTGGCTTCATACAGAGAGTAGGAAAACTATTCATATCCATTAATGATCATCAGCTACTCGCTTTTCAAACTAATGGATGCTGTCCTCAGGAGGGGATGTTAATACATCAAAAGGGTGCCTGAAAGCCTGGCAAAATGATAAACAGAACTCTGCTTGTGCTTTTGTAATTTCTAAGAGTTACTTTTTAAAAAATAATGCTGAAAGCATGGAATAAGGATGGGTATCACCAATTAAAAAAAAAACCCGAATTTTAGGTTTAAAGGGAAATAATTCTTATAAGTACCATCCATTAAGTTTATTAATCATCAGTGGACATTAACAGGCTAATGCAATGCTCATTCCTTCTGAACATAGGTGCCAACATTTCCCAAATATTTTGATACTTCATGGACCTTGTATCTCTTTGCATGATTACTCCACAGTCACAGATCATAGCCCTTCAATACTGTATTAAATGGTTTTTATCATTTTGTATAAGCCCAAAATTTCATTCATTCATTCTTTCATTCCTGAGGGATATATCTCCTCTCAAATATCATTGCTGAAGGCTTCACCAACTATGTTTCCCTTCCACCATAGGTGCCAATAAGTAACAAGGCAGTCCATATTAACCCTCAATATCAATTGGCTTTTCCAAAAGGGTATTTTTTTTCTCTCTTGACCCATGTCCGTCTCTAGGGGTAGTTTCTTCAACAAATCAGATACAATGTAGTTTCAAGCCCTCTTACCATCATTTTACCTCTCCAAAAATGATAGGAAAAGCAAAATCAGGTCCTTATGTAAGAATCATCCTCATTTAACAATGGAACCCCAACTTTGGCAACTATGCAGTTTATTAGTCCAAGCTGACTACAAACAGCATTTGCATTGAAATGTCACTAATACAGTGACGTAGAATACTGCAGGACCGTGGAAAAGCTGGGGATGGATGTCATAAGGCTGCAACATATAACAAATAAGGAACTTTGAAGAGCATAGGGTCACAGATTTTGAGGCTATCTAAGCCATTAAATTCATTTTACAGATCAGGAAACTGAGACAGACAGAAGTTAAGTGACTTATCCAGGCCTTCCTCTCCCCACAAGTAAGAAGGGAACAATTTGATAGAGTACTCTGGTTCTGAGGGGGATCAGGAGCCCAGGAGGAAGAAAGAATCACTCATCTCAATGCTATATAAACCAGCCTCATCTGAGCGGAAGTCTTTCAAACTTTGAGCTCCTTTGCCAGGTCCATGTTTACACTGAAATATATATTCTCCATAAAGGCAAAGAATTGGGCATGAAAGAAACAGTGTAACTTAAATGTATTTGTTCATTTCTATCAAATGCCGAGTTACAGGGTCTCCCAAAAAGCCTTAGAACAAGATTTTTGGGAAATTCTGTAGCAGCTTTAAGAGCTTAAAACTGCACTGGGATTTTTGGGACACTGTACTGATTATGCCCAGAATGATTTCACAGATGAATATAGACAGAAACGTTGATTAAATGCTTGGGCGGGGGAAGGGAGCAGAGAAATGACTACTTGTTAGCAGTCCAACCCCACCACTTCATTGAATCGTAGCATTTTTGAGCTGAAAAGGGCCCTAGAGACCATTTAGTTCAGGAGTTCTTAACCATTTGGTGAGTGATGGACCCCATTTGGCAATCTAGTGAAACTTATTGACCCCTTCTCAGAGCAATCTTTTTAAATGTATAAAATAAAATATAGGATTACAAAGGAAACAATTATATTAAATATTAAAATAACATGTCCAAACATAAATTATATTAAAAGTTACCTTTTTTTTTTTCAAATGCTCATAGACCCTAGTTTAAGAGCCTCTAATCTAGCCCGTATGTCTAGGAAAAACTGAAGTACAAAGTGGGAAAGTAACCAGCCCCAGGTTATACACATGAGGATCGCACTTGAATCTGACCATCCTAGTTCATTGCTCTTTCCCCTAAACCCTGATGTCCTTTGAGGACTAGGGCAACTTCATTCCCAATCAAGGTTCTCACTCTTGGTCTAGAGAATAACATAGAGATATTAATAGCCTAATCTATTCTCTGGTTGTAATTAGTAAGAGGAAATTACAAAGGATAAAAAAAAAAAGATGTCCTCATCAGAGGAACCTTCTTTAATCTAGTTCATAACAAGATAATGTTTTACATCTGCTTCTGAGGCATCGCAAAGGGAGAGTTTTTATTATCAGCATTGCTGGAATTGTTCTAAGGCTGCCATATGCCAAATGCTTTGGAAAATCCCACTGACAGCCATGGCTATGGTGATGTAATGAATTTACAAGTGCTGACAAGGTATCAGCAGCCTCACCTGCTCTGACTGTTCAGAAAAGCCTAAAATTGAACTTGGAAGGTAATGAGTGGGATATGAGGGTAGAGGGGGGAATGGAGGAATGGAACATGACTTCTTTAATGTTCTAGAAGAGGAAAGTAAAAATCCCCCCCAAACATCTCTTCACCCACTTGTTTTTCTCCTTGGTTCTAGATATTACATTAAAAGAGAATGTCACTTGCAGGGAAATGGAGAGGCACACTGTGAATATGAACAGGTTACAACACTTTACAAATAAGGAAAAGTAAAGGATGTCATCACAGAACCACTAATTCAAAAAAGAAGATGGGTTGATCACATGGTGAGAACAAGGGGTAAGCGTTTCATGATCTGTCTTCTGCATTGAGATACTCACAATGTCAAAGGAATTCAAAGAAATCCCATTGGTTGGACCCCCCACAGAAAACTTATGGGAGGATATAGGCGACGGTCACAAAGGCTGCGCAGACACAAATAGGTTGCTATTGACATCATTGGAAAGGACGAGATCATGCTGATGGAGACTATGGATCCATTTAAGCATAAATTTACTCAAAAATGGTTGGTTGGTTAGTTTTTTTCTTTTTCAGATTTTAGGGGCCCAAAAATGACTGAAATTTCCCCTAATGTAGTTTGAAAGGCTAGGTTCTGAGGCTAGGGCTAGCTACGTGAACAGTTAAAGTAGTAAATACCATATGTTTGAAACGTTCCTATTAGAAATTTATTCACTTTGGTTAAGTAAGCCTCTCTCCAGACATTCTTTTATTATTACTATAATAGATCATCATGGAAAATCAACATGGATTTGCTTGAACTTTGGAAAACCTGGGTTTAGGTCCTGCTTTGTCGTGGGCAACTCACTGAACCTTATGTGCATTAAGGCAACTGTCTAAGATGAATTAATCCACTTGTCTCCCACCCTAGCCCCTAAGTCAGTTGATTGGTGGCTGAGTGAATAAAAACTAGCACTCAGCTCCTTTTATCTACTTGGCCCCAGACCCCAGATTATTTATCATCTTCACATTCTATCCCGGCAATATGGGAGTTGCCCATATTGATGATATCTCTGGAGTCTGGACCAATAAAAAAGAAGAAGAAAAATATATGTACTTATATAGAGTGTACAAAATATTTTCCTCCTAACAACCCTATCAGGTAAGTAGTGCAAGGATCATTAGCTATGTTTTACAGATAATAAAAGTAATTTGCTGTTTTTCAGTCATGTCTGACTCTTTGAGACCCCATTTGGATTTGGTTTTTTTGTTTGTTTTTTGGCAAAAACACTGGAGAGGTTTGCCGTTTCCTTCTCCAACTCATTTTACAGATGAGGAAACTGAGGTAAACAGGGTTAAATGATTTGTCCAGATTACATAGGTAGTAACTCTCTGAGGCCGGATTTGAATTCGGATCTTCCTGACTCCAGACCTAGCACTCTATCTATTGTGCCAATTAGCTGCCCTCAAGAAAAGTAATACTGAAGTTAAATAACTTGCCCATAGTCACAAAGTCATTTTAATTTCTGGAACAGGATTGAAACCCAAGTTTCCTGACTTGAAATCCAGTACTCTTTCTAGCATGCTAGGCCACGCTCCACAACACCAAAATGAAAATAGTCATGAGAAGAAAAACATATCAGATCACCTTAGTTTGAATTAGGGACATGAAACAATATGACAGAGTATGTGTGGGGCATGTGTCAGTGTTAGGGAATGTTTGTGTGTGGAGAGAGTTGTAGGTGTGGATGTGAGAGTAAGGGGGTTAAGGGATTATCTGTGGTGGGGTAAGGTACCGTGAGTGGAGGCATGTGGAGGTGTGTGTATATGTATGGGGGTAGGGTGTGTGTGTGTGTGTGTGTGTGTGTGTGTGTGTGTGTGTGTGTGTGTGTGTGGTGTATTCAAGGAAGTGAGTATAGATACAAAAAGGAAGAAATAGAACAAAGAGGAGGTTGGGAAGTCTAGATGAAGGTGACAAAAAGAAATTCTCTTTCCTGGTTATATACTGATTGAAAGCATCCTATTGTTTCTCTGTGCCTACTTTATTCCTGTTTAGATAAAATATTCGAAATCCTAAGAGCTCGCATTTCTATAGCTCTTTACAATCTATAACCCACTTTCCCCACTGCAATCCTTGTGAGGAGGATCATATCATTTAGAACTAGAAACGATTTTCATGGCATTTCATCCAAACCCTTCATTTTGCAAGTCAGTGATGAAAGTCTTGTCCTCCTCATCTTGAAGAAGGGGAAAACTGAAGACTGGCTAGGTGAAGGGGTGGTCAAGGTCTCCCAGTCAGTGAGTGGTAGGGCCGAGTCTTGAACCCTTTTATTCTGAATGAGTCCAGTATAGTGTGCAGTGCACCACGAGGCCTCTCTATTTTAAAGGCTTAGTTGATTGGAAATGGAAGAGAAGATTAGCTCAGCTCCTCTGAGTAGGTGACAAATGAGAGGTAAAAATCAATAGGAGTTGAAAACCTGTCTAGCTTATGTTTGCATCTACCATAGACAGGCAGTCAGGGGACATAGTGTGCCTGAAATAATTGGCCATAATGAACTGTCTGTAGTTGTTCCAGGCAGCAGAAGTTTCACTGAAGCTGAAATTCTGGCTCTTTGATCTGGGTAGAACCCTTCTAAATCAAAATGGAGATTGAGGTTAAGGAATGGCAGAAGTATGCCAAAGATTGTCATGGGCTACATGTCCACTGTGCATGAGGAATTAAAGATGGCAGGTACCAATGCAACAAACCTTTGTATTATTATAGTCATTGTAATTATTATCATTGTTAACCAGAATAAGAAGTGAAAACTAGGAAGACTCTGAAAAGTTGTTTGAAGTGATTGGGGAAGTTTTCATATCCTTCTATCTTTCCTAATTTAAATTAAAACCTTCAAACCTTTATACTATGATTGTGATTATTAACCAGAATAAGAAGTGAAAACTAGGAAAACTGAAAAGTTTTTCAAAGTAATTGGGGAAGTTTTCATATCCTTCTATATATAATATCCATTATCCTGTATCCATTATTTTTCCATATGCTATTATTTGAGTGACTGGAGCATTATAAATTTCATTAATGGTAATGGAAAAAAGTTATAACATCAATTTGCTTCAGGTCATATTCATACTTTTTGCTCTTAGTATAACTGAACCCATCCGAAATTGTTGTGTGTGGATGGATGGGAACTTTTAAAAGGCAGAATCACTTTGTTTTCTGTAACACTAGGTGTTCAGAAAAGAGAAGGAAGAGGCCCTATAGGAAAGGCTAAAGTGATGGCTCCATTAGTCAATGTACTGGGTCTTTAGTTTCTGTGTGTTTATTACTTCCACAGTGGTTCAAAATGATTTATTGTTCAATCTCGATTTTTTTTCCCATCATTTTATATTGTAGGCATCTTTCACTAAAGGGACTGACCACAATTCCCTATGGTAGTTCCAGTAATAAAAGAAGTCTGCTAATGTGGTTTTCTCCATAGACCATTTAATATTCATCATACCTGGACAACCTAAGTGATTGATGGAATAGACATTGCAGAAGAAACCCTGCAGATAAGTTCCCAAAGGGATGTTTCAGGTGTGGTTAATGAGGTCTCATTATCACATGATTATATCAGATGGCCCACTTGGCAGCTCTATAGAATGGAGGCAGCATAAGACTTTCAATCAGAAGACTTAGGCTTTGAGTCTCCAATCTGTCACTTACTAGCCATGTGACTTTCTCTGTAAGAAAGTGATCCTGATGCATAAGTGAGAGGGCCCTGTGTACTCCTTAAAACTTTGAATTTGCAAGGTTCTTAGTCCTAAACCAGGAGTGGGGAGCCTGTGGCCCGAGGCCACATGTAGCCTTCTAGATCTTTTAGTGCAGCCTTTTGACTGAACCCAAATTTTACAGAACAAATCCAATAAAAGGATTTTCCCCACTCCTGTCCTAAACCATGGTTTTTTTTAATTTTTTTTTCATAATCCACCTCCTTATCCATCTTTGCAGTGAGGTGACCAGATCCTAAAACAAATAAATTATTTTTCAATTCAAAATTGAATTTTAAAAATGAATTATTTTCCCTGGGGCAAAATAGTTTGGGTGTGTAGTGGTACACAAGAATGTTGAGTGGGTAGGGTGTGAGCGTGGAGGGGCTTGTAGGTGCGGATGTGGGAGTAAGGGGGTGGAGAGGTATATGTGTGCACAGTAAGGTATGTGAGTGGAAGAATGTGGGTGCTCCTATTTAAAAATAGTAGCAATGTCATGAAGAACAGTCAACAGGAGAGGCAGCTGCCCAGATGCATTTGTGCCCACTCAGTGGTGCAGACCGCCATGAGAGGACTGAAAGGCATACACACTGTGATTTAAGGGAAGTGAACCCCCCTCCCCAAATTTTTAGCCTGTGATCAGAAGTCCCAATTTCACTTGTGCCAATAAAGACTTATTTTATCTTATCGAATTGATACCAAAGTACATTTGCATTGAATTTGGAGTGTCATTTCAAGTTCTTCATAGAATTTCTCACCTTCTAATACTCTGCAATAGATGGTGGAGTATAGGAGATAATTATCTTCACATCGAGCTTTTTGCAGGTGTGTTATTCTGACCAAGTTTCCCATGAAAAGATGTTTCTGATTACATTTGGTGGCATGATAAAACCAACTCTGTGAATTCCTTTGTTCCACTCTGCAAGGAAAACCTGAGTCACACTTCTCATACAGTTACAACTTCTGTTTGACTTTCCATTTCATTTATGGCAAGAATGGCAATATTGATATCATTCAGCTCCTCCAATAATATGCCTACTCGCTGGTTGCCTGACAACGAATATTACATTCAGAGGGTCAATTTACTGAGTTAATGCTTAGTAACTATCTAAAAACTGGGAAATTCATCACCCTTCTGCCTCCTTTTTCTGCCACTGTCACTAATACTACAGATGAAAAAGTTACCATACAAAAATCAAGTCCCTCTATAGTATTCTTTTTTTTTTATAGGCTGTCATACCCAAATAACTCATCACTAAGTGTCCAGCTTGCAGGTGCTTGTTCTCCCTGAACAAAGCTATGCTGGCCCTCAGAAAAGATGTATATCCTGTTAGAGAGACCATACTTAAAGCTCACTTGTGAAACTCACTAGAATTTGTACTCTATTAACTTAGCCTTCAAGATTCAACTTCACCTCCACGTCATGATGAAGCTTTAGAATAGGGTTTTGTGGAAGGATGAAGAAGCCTGAAAAATTCTCACAAAATACAGCCTTATTTCATATACCCAAGACTATATAAATATTTCATTATGGGAGAGACTTCTGATAATTTAAATATTATATTGTCTTGTGTAAGCCTTTTAGTTATAATACAGCAAGAGACTTCTAAGGAAGATGCTCAGCAGAATCAATGAATAAAAACGTTTGCCTTCTCCATACACATAGTGGACATATTCAAAGGATAAAGAAAGAAATAGGAAAAGATTCATTTTCTGATGATGCTGTAGGCATGGATATAGTTCTAAAAGGAAAATACTTTCCTGTGAAGCTCTGAGCCAAGGCACTGGTGCTGTTCAGAGAGGAGTGGGTTGGAACAGAAAAGAGGAAAGCATTCAGAAAGGGTAGGGCTTGGCAGTCATGATTCTGACATGGAATGAGGCAACAGCAGTGGCCAGGACATCATGTTTTAGACCAACTTTGAAGAGTAATTGACCCATGCTGAGTATTGGAACTGAAAACCCATGATTGTTCTGTACAGACCCATAACGCATGTAGGACCAGATGAGGTCCTGCCAGGTGAATGCATTCTGTCTTCACCAAACTCCCAATCCCACACATGTTATTGGGACTTTCCTTATTGGGGTTGTAAGTTTATTTATGTGGAAATGGGAACTGATCACTCTGAAGATGGGGAAGCATGATAGTTCTCTCAGGTGAGTCTCATTGCTCTCCTCTACATATTATATAGAATGAATTTCATTGTTGTTCATTTGTTTCAGTCATGTCCAGCCATTCAGGACCCTGTTTGGGGTTTTCTTGGCATTGATACTGGAGTGGTTTGCCATTTCTTTCTCCAGCTTGTTTTACAGATGAAGAACTGAGGCAAACAGGGTTAAGTGACTCGCCCAGGGTCACACATCTGGTCTGAGGCCAGATTTGAACTCATGAAAATGAGTCTTTGTGACTTCATACCTGGCACTCCATTCACTGTGCCACCTAGCTGGCCCTGGAATAAATTTGCTTTATGTTAAAATATTTACTAAGAAATTGTTCCTGGCAAATGGGCTGACTTCTCTATCAATCTATGTTGTGTGTGTGTGTGCGTGTGTGTGTGTGTGTGCGTGTGTGTGTGTGTGTGTGAGACAGAGAAAAAAGAAAGAGAGAGAGAGAGAGAGAGAGAGAGAGAGAGAGAGAACAGAGAGAAAGGAGAAAGAAAGACAGAAAAACAAGAGGAAACGTAACAAGCATTTATTAAGCAACTACTATGTGCCAGGCACTGTGCTAAGCTCTTTACAAATATTATCTTATTTGATCCTTAAAACAACCCTGGGAAGTAGATGCTACTATTACCCCCATTTTACAGTTGAGGAAACTGAGATAGAGTTTAAGTGACTTGCCCAGGGTCACACAGCCAGTAAGAGTCTGAGATAGGATCTGAACTCAGGTCCTCCTGACTCCAGACCCAAACAGACAGACAGATATATCTTCTTGGTAGAGGCAAAAATGTGAGGAAGATGAGCCCTATTGATATTATTGAAGATGAGCTTTCTGAGATTGAATCCAATCTGGTTGCTAATAGAAGGGCACTGGTGCTTTACCTGAGACTCAGATTACATGCATAACACTAGACTTTGGAATGGGAATACATAAGGAATGATGATAATATTACATGAGTAATTTTAGCAGATCAAAACTTAATCATTTAAATTAGTGCATTACCCCTTAAAAGAAATAAACACAGAAGGCTAAACACTTATTCCAACTCTGCCACCACTACTGAACTGTCTTCAGGACCTGCAGCAGGTTCTTTAAAATATCATCAAGAATGGTAGATCTTTATCCTTTGGGTGCAGGGAAGGCAGAAAAAAATCTGAATTTTGGAAAACTCAAAATCAGTCAGAGCCAGGTCCAGTGAATAAAGTGTGTGATCAAGCTAAAAAGTAGCTTTTGAGATAGAAAAATAAAATGAAATGAGACCCTGAATAATCATGACAGGTTTGTCATGTGGTTCATAAATTGCCAATGAAGTCACTTCCCAAACAGGAGTTCTAGAAATGCAGTGAGCAAAAACCCTAGCATTCTTGGACTAATTATGTGGCCTCTCAATACAGCATTTTTGAAGGGCAATCCTCATGTCAATAAATTCTGGATGATCATTTAAAATAAACAAAGAAACAATCTCATTATATACCATATTTAGAAACGGGCACTTGAACTACATGAAATATTGGTTTAATAGTATCAAAATTCATAGAATCATAGATTTAGACCCAGAAGGGACCTCATAGGTCATCTATCTAGTCTACTCTCTGCATTTTACAGATGAGGAATCTAAAGCCAAGTTAAGCTCAATGATTTCCCTAAATTCACAGTGGTAGTAAGTGGTAGAGTCAAAATCTAAGCCAGATTTTGATTCCAAATCCATCATGAGTTCTATACCACACTGCCTTAGTTCATATAACACTAATGCTACAATTTATTAGTTTGAGAAATCTGTTATTTCTAGATTTCTTCCATCTGGTTTCCTAGGTAGGTTGGTTTGGTTTTTTTTTTTTCTTTATTGGGTGGGGGGAGATCTTTTATTCCACTCATAGTTCAATTAACAAAAATAATACTATTTGGATTCAGTTCGAGGTTTAGCCATTAGTCTATGTTGTGTTAGTTTAGGGCCCAAACCCTTTCGACCAAGGTCTTAGTTGGAAGTTAAAAGAAGCAACTGTAACCCTCGTGTCAGAGACTTGCATTATAGGAAGAAGCTGGCTACACTTTGGACGGTATTCTCATTTTATCACTCCAATCCAGGAAACCTGGGAAATTTAATGTATGATGTCCTCAGGGTACAGGAAGGCCAACTTTCTAGTTCAGAATTCATAATATTACAGAGGAAAACTTGATTAAAGGAAAGAAGAAAATGAAGTACTCTATTCAATGAGCTGTCATTAATATGGAGAATTGTTTGCATTGATTTCACTGTGAAAAGCCTTCTATAAATTCTGTCTTTCATTGCTGGGTTTTTTTTCTACTGACTCTTCCTCTAGTTTCCTGCCTCTTCCCATGGCTCGCAGTCTAGGCCAGGGGTAGGGAACCGGAGGCCTTGAAGCCACATGTGGCCCTCTAGGTCCTCAAGTGCAATCCTTTGACTGAATCCAAACTTCACAGAACAAATCTCCTTAATAAAAGGATTTTTCTATAAACTTGGACTCTAGGCAGTCTCTCAGGCAAAGCAAGGGTGAGTTTCTAGGTTCCTCAGTCTTTCGGTGCCATTTTCTTTGTACAAGATGAAGGCAAAAGCTTTGATCTCTTCTTGAATGCCCTTCTTTCCCACACGTATTTATTATCTTCTCCTTTTGATCTTTATCAGTCCCACTCTCAACCATGCATACCTTCAGATGGAGCTCATTACATCTCATAAATGGCAAAGCGAAAGGGAAGGCAAAATGATCTCAGCATCCATCATTATATCCACCAGGCAAAAAGGAAGATCAGCCTTTTCAAATCATACCAGAGAAATGCAGAATGTTAATTAAAATATATTCACATATGGTACTAAAATAAGCAATGCCCATACAATCAATCAAGCAATCATTTTTATATATATATATATATATATATATATATATATATATCAGACACTGTTCAATATTTTGGTGATACAGTGACAAAAGTTAAACAGTCTTTGTCCTTAGGGAACTGATACTTTATCAAGGAAATACATATATAAGTATACACAAAAAGTATATAAAAAATAAATTCTAGGTAACTTGTGAAATGGATGGAACCACTAACAGGGTAAGACAAGATCTTGTGTTGAAGAAGGGGCACGATCTGAGCTGTGAAAGAACCTGGAGATTATATAACACAGCTATGCAGAAAGAATGCATTCTAGGAATGGAGAGCAGGTAGTAAAACCTATGGAGACAGAAGATTGAGTGCCATGTTTGAGGATGGCCAATCTGGCTGTATTATAGAGTGTGTGAAGGGGAGGAATGCATAATAAGACTGGAAAGGTAAGCTGAAGTCAGGTTGTAAAGGACTTTATTAGTTAAACAGAGGAGTTTGTGCTTGACCCTAGTGGTAACAGATAGCCACTGAGATTACTTGAAGAAAGGAGTGGCATGGTAAGATTTAAGGTTTAGGAAAAACAGTTTGGCAGCTGTGCGGAAGATATGTTGGAAAGTGAAGAGAGACTTGAGGCCACGACACCAATTAGGAGGTCATTATATTCATCTAGGCAAGATATGATGAAGGCCTGATTTAGAGTGGTGGCTGTTGTAATAGAAAGAAGAACTGATGTGAATGATGTGGTAGAATCTGTAAGACTGGCAACTAATTGGATTTGTGGGGTGTGAGGGTGAGTTAATACACAATTTATTCACACACAGTAAATTTGTCATATACACAACCATTTGCTTATCATCCTTCTTCCCCAGGATGTAAAATGTCATCCCATACAACCAAGCAGCTTTTTGCCATGTGGTGACATCCTCGCTCATTACCCCTAGACTATATATGTCAGTATGGTCAGTCCCTGGTTGAATAATTCAGGCATTTTCTTCTATAGCATGCTGACACTTCTAGATAACAGGTCTCTCTATAAGGTGGGAAAGAGAAGAGGTTTCTGCTGTAGAGTATCTCAAATTCATGACTTGACCATCCAGTTTTGTATGTGCTGCCACTGGAAAGTAGGTGCTGTCTATGGCTTCTGCCTCCCTGAAATCTCTAGTCAAAGTATAACCAAAAACTGTGGGGCTGTCTCTGAGTTTTGCTTCCCTGTTGTACCAAGGCCACTTTCCCCCTACAGGTCAAGGAAGCCTTAGCAGCTTTCTCTGTTTCTTTGGAATGTTCTCATATTCCATCTAATCTTCATTTGAATTCTGAACCAAGCCACTGCTAAGTCAGCTTTTTTTGAGAGATAGGTGTCTAGCTTCAACCTGGGGATGGAGTTTCTCTGCATCCAATTCCTTGCTTCCTCTGCATTTTTATGTTCCTGATCACTTGGTGGTCTAGCCAATTGTCCTATGGACAACATGTTATTGCAAAGAATTGTCTTGATAGAATTCCGTCTGTTTTATGGTGCTATAGGTTGGTAGAAGACTTAGTCTCTTGATTATATGATACAATTTTACTTTTCATTAGTCAGCCATCTCATATTTTCCAGTGATGCCATGATTATGTAGCAGGACTCTATAACTTGGCTGGAATTCTTGGCAACTAACCCAAACATCATGATGTTATTTGTTCTTCTCACAGCATTCATCTTTGATCAGGCCACAATTAGGAAAGAGACTTTTTTTCAACCTTTCAGTCTTATGATATCAGAAATTATCATAGCCCACACTTGTGTCATGAGTTAAGATTTTACAAAGTATCTTCCTCACAACAATCTTGTGATGTAGAGAGCAAAAGAATTACTATACCTAATTCATAGATGTGGAAACTGAGGCCCAGATAGATAAATGATTTGCTCAGGGTCACACAGCTTTAAGTGTTGGAGCCAAGATATGGATCTTATTATCTTAACTCAAAATCTAGCTCTCTTTATACCATACCTTACAGATTGAAATGGCTTCTTGTTCTATCCTCTAATACTCCAACACACAAATAAATGAGCAACTGAGGTTCTTGATCAAATATCATTAACTATAACAACAACAGTAATAGCATATATAGAGTTTCAACACTTGCAAAGTGCTTTATATACCTTATAACATTTGCTAACACTTGATCTCACCTCATATGTACAAACGTCATGACAACATTCTTGATAGAATTGTAGGCATATAGTTAAAATTTCGCATGCTGACTACACTCTGACATGTGATTTGTATTGTATCTTGTGCGTATGGAGCAGGGCATTATTGGACTATTTCATTTAGAAATCTCCTTGAAGGCAAAAACAGAATGGTTCTAGATACACCTAATTCCTGCCAGCTCAGGGAGCTCTCAAAATCTTAAGCCTGCTTGCAGTGAAATCCATAAACTGGGAAATGCTTCCTTTACAACATATGGGTAGGTACTTTATATTGAGTAAAGTGATCCATTACTACTAGGACATTTCTTGTGGCTTTCTGATCCCCATTCAAAGACCAGAAATCTATGCACACCAGCCCCAAAGTTTGGCTGCTCAAGTCAGTCGGTACGGTGAATAGAGTACTTGGCCGAGGGCCTGAAAGTTCACATGTGGCCTCAAACACTTACTAAGTGTGTCATCCTGGGCAAGTTGTTTAGCCTCTCTTCGCCTCACTTTCTTCACTTGTAGAAATGAAGATTATAAAAGCGCTTTCTTCCTAAGGCGGTTGTGAGGATCAGATGAGATATTTGTGAAGTACTTAGCACAGTACCTGCACATGTCAGGCCCTTAATAAATACTTGTTTCCTCCTCTCATTCTTTCTTCCCTTCCTTCTTTCTGTTTTCTAGTTAAGGAGCTCCAAGGAATAGTACCTTTCTTTGAGAACACCTAGCACATATAGTCATTTGAATGCATGTTAGTTACCACTCAGTGTTAGTAAAATGTGTTCTATATAGTATTTGGAGCATGGATTGTTAATGTCGAGTCCATAAACAAACAAACAAACAAACAAATAAACAAACAAATAAATGAATAAATAAAGAAATAAGTAAATGAACACACACACAAGTGTGTGTGTGTGTGTGTGTGTGTGTCTATAACTGTGTTTCAATATATTAGTTTTTCTTGGTAATTCTATGTATTTTATTTTATATATTTAAGAATATTATTCTGAGAAGATATCCATAGGTTTCACCAGATTGCCAAAGGGGTCCATAATACAAAAAAGGTTAAAATCTTTGCTCTCAACTTTTCTTTTGTCCAAGAAAGCTAAAATAATCATGGAGCGCTTTCAGAGCTATTGACCTACGGGTGACATGAATTATCTTCTTATACCCTACATGGGGTCTTTTACTATTCAATACAATACTATCCTTTCAAAACATCTGCCACTCCTTTGACAGTATCTCATAAGCCAGTTCCTTCGGATCACATTCTTTCCTCTTGTCCAAGAATATAAAATTTGTAGGTCTTCATCCTACAACTACATCTGCTGCCAGGCACCCTCATTCAACTCATCTATAGAGGATTGGCTCAGGGCTTCCACCGATGGTGCCAGGCTTCCTGGGTCACTTTGTATGCCAGGTACCCGGCCTGATCTCTTCACTTTTCTGCCCTCTACAAGATTCACCAGGGTTTCTGATTTATAAAACCTCTGGGATAAGGTATCTGAGGCCACACAGCTTCTTTCTGGTCTTCACTGAACATTAAACTCATAGTTGTCAAGCCAGCTATGCATCCTTGTCTGTCTGTATCCAAAATGACGTTCATTAAAATTCAGGGCAACAGGTTTTTTGTTTTCTTTTGTTTTGTTGTTTTTATTGCTCACCATTCACAACTGTGCTCCATACAAATAATCTAGAAACTTTTAGTGGAAGGCCATTTCAGGACCCAAAATTCTAATTTGTGAATAGGATAACAGGTACCTGTTAATGAGTACCTGGATAACAAATATAATAGAATTCTGGCAGCTATCATTTTCCCATAGCAAAACTGTTTCCAAGCCAAGCAGGCTGGTATCAGTATGAAGCACAAAGGACTTCATTAGAAGAGCAAAAGTCAACTTTGGTACAAATACAAGGCAGGTGATAGGTATTTGAAAGATTACTCACATTTCCTATTCCATCAATCAAATTCACACTACTCACTTAGAGCAATGGTCCTTTATACTCTTCGTTGCATTCAAACTTGCCACTATTCCTTAAAAATTAACATTCCATCTCCTCCTCTTCCTATTCACAGGTTTGCCCCCAACTCATGCATGAAATGTACTCTCTTGTAACTTCAGTCTCTTAGAATCCCAAGTTTGTTTCAAGGTTCATCTCCTGTTCCACCTTCTATGAAGCCTATCTGGTCTTCCTAGTTATTTGTGCTGTACTGCCTCATACTTACCTATACATTTGTATCTCTAGTAGAATGTGGGCAAGGATTGCCTTTAATTTTGTCTTTGTATCACCAGTGCCTAGCACAGTCCTTGCACAGATTAGGCACATGTTAATTGGATTGGATTGGCTGGATTATAAACTTATTCTTCTTATGATACCTTCCTACCAGATGTCCACAGGTAAGAGCACTGAGGAGCTCTATGATGGTAGCATTGCATTACTTTAGGGATTTTCACAAATCCCTAACAGCAGTCACCAAAACCTGGAAATGTCTTCAACCCATGACGGTTCTTTGGATAAGCCAAAATGGCAAGTGCATCTATGGGTTCTTCTTCATTGAAAATCATCCAGTAGAAGCTGAATTTTTGTTGGGTATATTTTAGGCATGAGCTTAACTGTATGGCTGCTGAAGTCTACTTCAACTCTCAATATAATACTAAATGACTAATATCAGTAACAGATACTTTGCAAAACTGACATGTATCAATGAACAGTTTGAGATTACTATCCCCTTTCAGATAACACCTTGAGTACCTTCCCCGTTTTTACTATTATTTTCCAAATACAACAAAACCATCCAAAGGGAAAAGCAGCTCTATATCCACATCTATCTTTCCCCCCTCACATTCACCTTTTATATTTCTCATGAGTTGCTGAAAAATTACTGGTGCACTAGAATTTTCTTGTGTCATGTGCTTAAATCAGTATAAGCCCACCGGGCAAATTAAGCAGTCATTTAATTGTCTTTCTTTGTCATGGGGATCTGGTTATACCAATTTTGAAAATCTAATATAAAGAACCAACTGGAAGTTTGGGACATCCTGAACTTGTGACGTGAAACATTGTCCTATTTATTAGTTTATTCATTCAGGATCTGGTAGTTCATATATATTCTAAGTATCAAAATCTTCTTTCATATAGCACAGTAAACCTTTAAGCCTCAATAATAATGTCACAACTTTTGATAAAGCAATTTTTGAAATACTTTTCAAAATGGTGAGGAGTCATGGAATATGTGTGTTACTCCAGGTATATTTCATATCCTGTTCATGCAGTGAAAAGCGTCTAGGCCTAGGAATGCATTCCTCCCTCAGAGGCTCTTTCCAATCTCTGGTCACTAGAGACTCTCTAAAATAAAACATCTCAGGATCTGCCAATGATGTTGATAGCTCAGGGAGCAATTTGAAGTCTTAAATTGTAGGGAAACTAGATGTTCTATCTATGCTGCCAGCTAGCCTTGCCATACAGGGAGCAAGGATTGTCAGGGTGTTCAGGTATTGGGTTCCTGCTTGCAGTCTACAATGTGCACTCATATCTCCTCAGAGGGTTTATTATGTCCCAATCCAAATGGAAAGTTCAGTAATTCTCTGGGTTCTGGATACAGTAAGGTAGCTGTGAATAATACTCAGAATTTCTGTTCAAAATTCTGAATGTGAGATATGTTCCATTATAAGAGTGTTTCTTTTCACTAAGGTCATGTAAGTCTTAGTTCTCTCAACTATTCAATCCACTCCAACAAACATTTGTTAAGTGTTTACTGTATGCAAAGCACTGAAGATACAAAGACAGGTTGCCTCAAGTATTGCTCCTAGAATGATTCAAATAAAATAACTACCTGACGTCCTTTGGCAAGCACTGATAAACGCTGTAACTGATCAACCTTTGCTGTCACATCAGCCCATGAGCCATGATAAATGGGCCCAAAGAGAGACATTGGCTAATATAGCTCCTCTGTCTTGTCTCTTTGCCTTCCATGTATATCATAGAATGGAATGTATTCTAACCATCTCTGTTCGTGCCTTATCTCCCTCAATCAATCAGTAAACATTTATTAAGAGCCTACTATGTGCCAGGAACTGTGCTAAGTGTTGGGAATTCAGAGAAAGGAAAAAGACAGCTTCTGTCCTCACAAGAAGCTCACAAATTGTTATTGTTGACAACAGTCACAAGAAACTCAAAATCTAATGGAAGACAATTCATAAAAAGAGTAGGTCAGGGAGGTGACCTGGTATGAGGACATGATAAAATCCTGCAGCTAGGTGACAGATGATGAGGTAGCTACACTGGGCCCACTCCTTAGATGGAGGATGGGAAAAGCTCTCTCATGTCCATCCTCCACCTTGTCTAATGTGAGGGAAGAAGAGATTCAAAGAATAAAGAGAGAGATCAAGGGGTGCTAAGGAAGACTGAGTTTCAGAGTTGATTCAATCTTGCTGGAAGATGAGTTACTAGAGACAATGATGGGGCCCAGGAGATAAGCCAGGTGAGAGATGAAAGACCCCCTCCTTAAAGAGAGGTTCTGTGAATAACTCTGTGATGTCTACCCTCCATCCTCTCCAAACGGAGATCCCTGTAAGGTTATAAGCCCCTTCAAGGCAGTGACTATGTCTTTTATAAATGTGTATCTCCTCAACACTTAACTCTGCATGCTGTAAGATCACAAAAGTGACAAGTAGCAGAGCTATGGTTCAAACTCAGATCCTCCGACTTTGATATTACTGTTGCATTTGCTATACCATGGTGGTCTAAGATTGATATTGTATTGAATTACTATAATTTTGGGTATACAAAGAGTTTGTTCTTTTCTTTACTCTATTTATCATGTCAGTTATGCCTAGGATGATAAGTTTTGTGATTCTGTAACAATTCAACTGGTAAAAAGGCTGCCTTTCCTAATTAGCAACCTTGGTAAGGTTCCAACGGTTGAATCCTTTGACTCACAAAATTAAGCCCCCTGAAGTCTAGCAGAACTTGACAGCGGAGGAGAAGTGGTGGCAGAATGGGGTAGGGAGGTTAACACCAACCTGGAGGGTAGCATTCAGTGTTTGCAACTGTTTGGGTAGTAGGGTCTTTTGCCCTAATCATAAGTACTGAGACTGCTAACACAGCAAATTATTCTTCAATCTTTCAATTCTTTCAAAAATTCCCTTTAACTTTTTCATTCTTACTCCCTGATCAGTTTTATCAATTGTGAAAAACTATAACTGCGACCCTACTTTTCAGATAACCATAGTTACCACAATAACAGTTCATTATCTAAGGTTCCCCTGAGCCTTGAACAAGTGAAATATAGATGATGAACTTAGAAGTCCCTGTACTTTTAATTACCGCTTCCTGAAGTATCTTTTCTAACCTCTATGTGAAGCTGGAAACTTTTTTACTATCCCCTTGGATTGTAATCAAGAACTTGATGTGAAGGTCCCGAGTATTTTCCAAATCCATAAGGTGCCCTCCAGCATTCATGTAGTATAATAGATGGATTTTCCATTTTTAACACATTCAACACAACAAATTCAGTCCATCTGAGACTCTCTAGCAGTTGTTTTTGCTGTCTTGTATCTGATACCTGTTATTCTTGAGCTATCTAAGTAGTATATTCCAGAAAGAGTTCATATTTCTTCTCCACTTTTTAGGGAAATACTACTTCTTGGAAATAAGGACAACATCCCACAGAAGATCCATTTGGAGTATAATTCTATCTGCTTCACACAGGGATAAGAAACTACAATTTCCTTGATATAGGGAACTTCCAAATAAGGAATTTCCATCTACCAATGTAAGTTGGTACCTTCCCCACCACTTAGGGTGTGTATTTACATAACATTTTAAATTGAGATGTGCCTTGGTGTAGTTCATACATCTAGTGATGTGACTATGTTTGGGGCTAGAGGGAAACTTCCACTAGGACAGGTTATTTTTTTCCACTTCATATTGATGTAATTCTCCTGTCCCCATGAAGATTTGCTTCTGCATTAATTCAGTGTCTGAAGTAGGAGGCATTATGATTGTGTTTGATGAACCTCTCCCAAGTATCTTTTCTTAGAAATCTGGCTCAGTAAATTCACACAGGGAAGCATTTCTGTTACTCTCCTCCCTGAGTTTCTTAACCTCTGGGTGTATACCCAGAGATTCCAAAATAGTATCAGGGTCTTTTCAAAGGTGCATTCATTGATCACTGGTCAATGGTATTGCAAAAGTCATAGTCCTCTAATAACTGACGTGTAAACCCATAACTCTCCTTCATGCCACAATGCATAATTGTTTAATTCCTGCTATATCCATACCCTGCCTTGGCAATTGTAGGTTAAGGAAGGATGCTATTTAGGACAACAAAAGAGAAATATTTCCTTTAATGAGTAATTTGGGATGATCCTTCAATGTAACCTTTATATTAGGTTACTAAATGTTAATGGCTTAACATGCTTGAGTACACTTGATGGTACTTTCTCATTTTCTCGGCTTATAACCCTCACTCAGGAAACCTGGGAAAATGTATGCAGGATACCAACTGATATTGATACCACCTTCTTATTTTCAAATGTGCCATTCATGATCTCACAGAAGAAAGAGTTATTAAAAGCAAAAAGGAAGCAAAATGGAAATCCTTCAGTGAGCACCAATTAGTACAAACATCTATTACACTCCACCAAGATATAGTCCCAAATAAGAAGACTCTTCTGGCACCTTATCTTCTGACTGTATTACGTCTATGTAAGGTAGGTAAGAGTAAAGTGATTTTTTCCCTCTCTTTATACAAAATCCTTGCCTTGTCTGAGAAGCTGAATGGATTATAGAACTGAAATAAGTCTTTAGACTTCTCTGACATTTTAATACAATGGCTCCCATGCAGGTAGTAAGAATATCCAGAATCATCATTCTTTCACCAGTGCCACTGTTCCTCCCTCTGATTCTTATTCCATTTCCTCCCTCCCAATGTTCACCACTTATTAGTCCCACACTCCACTCTACCTCCCTTTGAATGGGCCCATTCCCTCTCCAAAGCTGAAGATAGAAGGGGAACACAGGCTAGGGGTCCCACTACATTTATCTACAAAAGACATTCTGAAAAAAAGAAGTTAGACAAAGTCCAATCCACTTAGGCAGAAAGGAGGATTTCATCAGTTCATGTGAATTATAATTTTATGAACTAGAAGGTACCTGAGACAAACCTAATTCGCCCTAGTTCAGTATCTCATTTCCTTTTATTGAACAGTTGCAGTAACATCCCTAAGAGATCTCCCTGCTCCCAGCTTCTCCTCTCTGATCCATCTGCTCTATCGCTACCAAAATAATTTTCCTAAAATATGGTGTCCATGTTGTTCCCTTGCTTAAGAAGTTTCAGTGTCTCTCTATTTCCTCTAGGATAAAATATAAATGTGTTCAACGTGCATTTTAAATCCCTCCACAATTTGATTCTAGCCTACCGTTCCAGACTAATTTTCTAACTTTCCGCCACATACTCTGTGATCCATCGACAATGAGTTTTCTGCTGATCCTTACACGTGACACTCTGTTGCCTGACTCTACACATTTTCTTTTTTTTAAAATATTCATTTATTCATATTTTTTGTTTCTTATATCACCATCGTATTCTATGTATCTTTTCCCCTCCAAGATAGCCATCCCAACATTTATTTTTGTAAAAATATAAAAATATTTACTTTTGATTTTTTTGGTGTTTCATTGTTCTTTCCATTTAAGTGGTTCTAGGCCATGTGTACATTGTTTTCTTGGCCCTGCTTACTTCACTCTTCATTGGTTCATACAGATCTTTCCATACTTCTATACAATCTTCACATACATTTCTTACTGCACAGTAATATTCCATTTCATTCATGTACTGAAATTTGTTTTTTTTTCAATTCCCCAACGGATGGACATCCATTTTATTTCAATTTTTAGCTATCACAAAAGAGCTGCTAGAAATGTTTTAGAGTATATTGGAACCTTTTTTCTTCTATGGCTTCCTTGGGTTACAAGCTCAGTAATAGAATCTCTGTTTCAAAGGGTATGGATATTTTAGTCACTTCATTTGCATAATTCTAAATAGCTTTGCAAAATGGTTGTACCATTTCACAGTTCCACCAACAATGTATTAGTGTGTCTATCCTTCCACAACCCTCCAACATTGAGTGTTGCCTTTTTTTTTTTTGGTCATCTTTGCCAATTTGAAAGGTGTGATTATGAAGCTTTCAGGATGTTTTTATTTGTATTTCTCTTATTGTTTGTAATTTGGAGCATTTTTATATGGTTGTGAATACTCTGAAGCTCTTTCAAGAACTGCTTGTTCATATCCTTTGACGACCTATCTACTGGAGAATGGCTATTAGTCGTACTGATGTAGATATACATTGATTGACTAATCGATTATTTCTGTATCTCGGATGTTGTTCAGTTGTTCCGTCATGTATGACTCTTTGTGATCCTGTGAACCACAACATGCCACTACTGCTCATGGGGTTTTCTTGGCAAATACTAGAGTGGTTTGCCATTTTCTTCTCCAGTTTTATGAATGCAGTAGTTAAGTGGCTGGCTCCAGTTCATACAGATAGTAGGTATCTGAGGTCAAATTTGAACTCTGCTCTTTCTGATTCCAAGCCCAGTGCTCTATTCACTGTGCCACCCAACAAACCCTAATCAGAGAAACTTGATACAAAGATTTGTTTCCCCATTTGACCACTTCCCTTCTTATCCTAGATACATTAATGTTGTCTGTACAGAAGCTTTTCAGCTTCATGTTCCCTCTTCTACTGTAAATGCAGTATTATATTACTCCATTTGCTTTACTAAAATCTTTTTTAAGGTGACCCTATTCACATTGGCTCTCTTATCCCCATCCCTGATTCCTTCTTTTCATTTGATTCCCCTTTCCCCTCCTGCCCTTCAGCTGGTGCTGTTCCTTAGTTTCTAACTTTCATTTTTTGCACCCTTTTCCAAAAAGGATATCTCTCATTGTCTTCATTTTCTATTGTCTCTTTCTGTGTGTTCTAGACCCCGATTCTCTGATTCGTGACTCCTATGATTATCAGGTCTCTCTCTTTTCTCAAGGTATCCATTATAGGGTTTCCATTCTAAATGCTTTCTGTCACTGCCTTATAGGGCTCACCCCATGGATTCCCCTTTTCCATTATACCTCATTTTCAGATCAATATTAATTATCATCAATAATAATAATAATGGCAGTTAACATTTATATAGTTCTTACCTCATAGCAGTCACTGCTTTACAATTATTATTTTAAAACAAGCCTGGGAGGTAAGTGATATTATTATCCCCATTTTGCAGATCAAGAAACTAAGGCAAATATAGGTTGAGTGACTTGCTCAGGGTCATACCTGGTAAGTGTCCCAGGCCAGATTTGAACTTGGATTGTCCCAACTCCATGCCTGGCACTGTATCCACTGAGCCTCCCACTGCCTTATGGTAGGACCCCTTCCACACCATTGCAGTCCACCACTGATTCATAACCTCTCTTGTTGACCTTTTTTCTACATTTCTCTGGAAATCTCTCTGTGTCCCTGCTTTTCCACCCCTCCATGTTCCAGTTGCTCCCAGAGGTTCCAACTTCACACCCCATACCCCCACCTAGAACAAGTAGACTTTTCAAACACCAAGTGCCCAAGACCTGTCATCCAGTGTTAGATCCTTTCTCCCTTGACTTTCATTTCTCTTCACTTATATGAATATTCATCAATGGAAACCCCTCCAATATCCAAAGTAAGGCCTTTTTTTCTCTTTCCTTTTCAATTTTTCCCCTCTCTTCCTCATTCACTCTGCTATATGATCTGCTCTTTCTGAG